>NW_006436888.1:647697-673140 GCF_000325575.1 Pteropus alecto | reverse complement strand
TCCTTCTCCCTCTCTCCCCCTTCACATTCCACGTCACGAAAGCCCAAGGAGTTGGTTTGGTCACTGCAGAGCCCACCTCAGAGGTGGAGCTTTAAAAGACCTGAACAGGCACCGCCACAAGTCTCTGACGGACTGAAAGCAGGCAGGGATTAACCACTGCTGCCACGTCACGCAGATATGGCCTCTTTACGTCTTCACAGCAGACCAGCTCCTTCTTCCGCCCGCCCCACCCACCTCTGTGAATAGGGATGCCATCTACCCTGCTGCTCAGGCCAAAACCCCCAGGTTTCCATTGTCTCTTTTCCTACCTCCTACCAGGAAATGAGGTGCTTGTGACTCCAAATACATGAGGATTTTTTGGTCCACATCTTGCTTCCTCTGCTGCTGCTGGCAGTTACCACATTAGCCTCCTGGCTGGTCTCCCTGACTCTACTAGTCCATCCTCCCGAGAGCAGCCGCCCTGCTGCTCAGGCCAAAACCCCCAGGTTTCCATTGTCTCTTTTCCTACCTCCTACCAGGAAATGAGGTGCTTGTGACTCCAAATACATGAGGATTTTTTGGTCCACATCTTGCTTCCTCTGCTGCTGCTGGCAGTTACCACATTAGCCTCCTGGCTGGTCTCCCTGACTCTACTAGTCCATCCTCCCGATAGCATTAGTGATTCTTGCAGATGCAACGCTGAGCACGCCGGTCCTCTGTTCAAAACGTTCTAATAGCTTCCCATGTCCCCAGAATACAATTCAAACCCTGACCGTGACCTACAAGGCTTTCCACCATCAGATTCTACTGGCTCCTTCTCATTCGGCTTGCGGCTCAAATGTTACTCCTCCTGAGACCCTTCTCTGATAATTTTCTCCGATGGTGAAGGTTCCCCTGCTTCAATGCATCTTTCGATCTTTTATCTATCATCCTGTGTTGTGGTCTTTGTATCCCTGGTCACTAATGCTTCCCTGTTTTGTTATTCATTTCCCACATGCCTCTGCTAACGAGAGAGTAAGTTCCAGGTGGGACCCCCTTTCTTCACTAAATGCTGCTCCTCCATGCATGGCACATTGTCTGGTTCTTAACAGGTGCCCAATAAGGAAGGACTTGTTGACTGAATATGTGAAAACACAAGTGAACGACCTGGGGAAAAGGCATTTGCATCCTCTTGGCTGCAATAACGGAAAGTGGACTCAGCCTGGCTTAAACATGAGGACTTCTTATCTCACATAATGGGGTCCGGAGGTTTGGTGGGATTCAGGTGTAGTATGATCAGGGCTCTGGTTCAGTTCCTCTGTGTTGTCTCGGCTCAGTCCTTCTCCAAGTGTGGAATTTATCCTCAGACTGGCTTCTCTCATAGGCACGCTATGGCTGCCTGCAGCAGTGGGAGCCAGAGGCTTCGCCGTTTCTACCCAGTAGGAGAGAAAAGGCGAGACTCCTCCCTCACCACCAAATATGAGATGTTTCCTCCAGCTGTCTGGGCCATCCACTGTAATGCCATGTGCCCATCGGCTTAAGCCTGGACTCCTAATCAATCACTGGAAACTGAGACTGTGTCTGAAGGCTCTAATGGGGACACCCATGCCTAGCCCTGAGGATAAGGTCTGCTTCCCCTATGGATATGGGCTGCATCCGGGGAGGGTGAATGCTCGAACAAAACAGGAGTGCCCTCAGGAAGGAGGGTGGGGAAGTGTGGTGGGGAAGGCAGCCCACGAGCTCTACCACAGCACTATCTCTCCATCCTATAAATAGGAAGCATCTGCCCAGAGAGGTCAGGTCATGTGCCCAAGACCATAGAATTTATGTTTGGGCAAACCTGGATTTGAACCCAGAACTCTTTGACTCCGGGGCACATAGTAACTAGGCTCTAAGTAAGACCTCCCAGTCTGCTTAGATCCCAGGATAGGGGTGTGTCCGGTGCTTTTCACTCCCCAGGACACAGAGAAGTGGCACAATAGCACTAGAAGTGATACAATAGCACTGGGAGCCCTGAGTCAGCCACTCCCTTGTGAGTCCCTACTTTGGGGAATGGGGTTCACCCTCATTCTCTCAGGGGCCAGGTCCCCGGCCTGGGGATGGCCCTACCTCTGTGTTCTTAGTCAACGACCCTTCCTAAGCGGAATTCATCTCTGGAACTTAGATGCCCCGAACCCTCTGCACCTTAGTCCTCCTACCAGATGGCCGTCCCTTCAAGATGGGAGCCATGAGTCTCTCCCTGAGCCTTTCTGCGTGAGCCGTTCCTCTGCTTGAAGCACCATATCCCTGCTTCTCCTCCCTCATTCCCCGACCTCACCTCTTCTTCAGCAACGGTCACTCCTTAGATTATGACCCTGGCCGATTACCTCCCTCTCTTCAGTTTTCTTGTCTGGGAAGCAAAGGTAACGATAAAATTTTCACGGAAATTAAATGAGAAAATCCATGTAGAGTGCTTAGAACACTGTTCGGCACATAGTGAGTGCCCATAAAAAATTAGCTGTTGTGATTAGCGTTATCCATAGCATCCTTTAGGTCTGAGTTTAAACACCGCTTCCTCCAGGAAGCCCTCTCTGACTATCGCTGCCAGGTCAAAGTTCCTTGCCCTGCTCTGCGTTTAATGTAAAAACCCATCACTCGTAACACTGAAGTAACCATCTACTCACCCCTGGAAGCAGAGATGACAACTTCTCTCTTGTTGACTCTTCTATCTTCAATGCCTAACACATTGCCTGCCACATGGTCACAAATGAATAAACACTTGCGGGAAAGAGAATGAATGAACAACAGAACAAGCAATAACTTTGTACCACCTGAGTCATTGGGCCAGCAGCGGATTCCTCACAGTAGAGCCGAGGGTTTTCATCTGCTCTGAGAACTTCCTCCTTTCCCCGCCCCTTCCCTGCCGGCCCCTCCCTGCCCCCCTCCCTGCCCCCTGGCGAACACCAGCCTGGCGTGTAGGTTCAAGGCCTGATTAGCACTTTCTCTTCTCCCCAGCCTACCTTTCAGAACAGATGCTTTCTCCCTCCCAATCAGCCCCTCTATTGCCACACCTGGAGCTTCATCAAACGACCCTGATTTCCCCCCTGTGGCCCAAACCCATCAGACACATTTGGGCTGCCAGCCAGGGCCTGAACCCTCCCCACCCGACTGGCCCAGACTGGATGTCACAGCCCCTCCCCCCCAGGCCTTCCAGGAACCACGTGCACCACTCACATGGATATAGATAATCCACATGGGCAGATGGGAATCCAAGCAAAGATAATCCAAAACCAGCGGAGGATCCAGAAGTCATTTCTATTTGGCTTTGAAGTGCTTTCAGTGAACTTATTTTTCTCCCCTACCACAGATTTCATTTCTTAATCCTCTTTTACTTCAGCTAATATTGAAATGAGTTTGCTTGCCCCACGCGCACACTGTGGGGGACAACTCCAGAATGCATCTGAGAGTCACGGGGAGCAGCTTCAGGTTTAAAGTTGGCCGATGCAAACAGCTAGGCCACCTGCTGGTGTCCAGGTACAGCGACCCCAGAGACAGACCCTGGAAAGGCCTTCAGGGCTGCTCAGGTGAGCTGGGCCCCTGCCCTGCCGTCTGCCGTTTGAGTCCTTCGGGGTGAGCAGACTTACCTCAGAGAAAAAAGAACAGCTCCTCCCACTATCACCATTACACAGGTGTGCACACATGTGTGCGCACACACACACTGGACCAGCTTTAAAAAAAGTCAAAATCACTTCTCATGTATCTGGAAGAGCTTCTCAGATCCCTGGTTGAAGGTAAAATCCCAGCATCTCCCAGAGGAATGGACTCTCTCTACCCTCCCTTCTTCCTAGCCACTGGGAACATTCCTTCATATTGGGTAAAGGAAGAAGCAAATTTTGAGGCAAAGTTTCATCCATTATTATCTGGCTCACCTGGAGCAGGTCACTTAACCTCTCTGAGCCTCAGGGTTTCTGAAAAATGGGTCCTAATACCTGGCCTGCTTTACCCTACCCGGTGGATGAGGGAAAGCCGTGGACGGCAGTGGTGAATATAGAGTTATCTGTGGCATCATCTTAATCTCCCACCGCCATAATGGTAGCTCATGTTAGTTGAGCGCTTACTATATACCAGCCCCTATTTGCAGAGCTTTAAGTATATTGACTCACTGAATCCTTAAACAACCTTCTAAAGCAAGTATTATGATTCTCATCCTCCTACAGATGCAGACATGAAGCCTCAGAACACTTATTGTGTAGCCCCCGGTCACCCAGAGCCATGTCGGGCCTTGGACACAGCCATTCTACAGGCCCACAGTTCAGCAGAAACATAGGGACTGAGAGAATGGGACAAGGAGCCATCCACTAGTGGGAAGCCAGCCCTGTCCTTCGGAAATGAAAACCAGACTGCTAAGTCCAGCCAGGTAAGAGACAGAATGAACACAGTGACCAAGGCCTTGATGGGAAGGAGGAACTGTGCTGACTCTAAACCAGCATCGAGCATCCCTGTCTCTTCTCGATTCTCATCTCCAACTACCTTGGACATTCGTTCAGTCATTCAACAAACCTCCATTGGAGTCCCACTGCATACCGGGCCCTAACATAGGCCCTGGGCACTGTCGGGCTCCCTTGAAAATCACCTGTCCCCTTCCCATCACAACAACCAGAAAGCGCCCCCACCCAGGCAGCCCACACTCCCAGAGGGGCCTGTTGGACTTCCCTGCCCCAGCCCCCAGGTCTGAGCAAAGCCAGAGGTGTGTGAGGGGTGCAGGCATCATGACCCACAGTGGGGAGCCCCTCACTGACACCCTGCAATGTCCTCCTAGAAAGGAACCCAGAGCAGATGAGGGAGGGAGATGCAGCAGTGAGCACGGCCAGGAAGGCCTCTGGGAGTATAGAGGATTCAGTGCAGAGAAGCACAGAGCTGGAAATCCTGTCTCCACAGGAGCCTAAAAGTCCCTCTTCAAAGTCATTCTTGGAAAATAAGGGACAGAGCCTCTTTTTCCAGCAGATGATTCTCCTCCCCTGATAACTTCCTCTTCAAATCCCAAGTCAGACAGGATAATGGAGAGTTGGGGGTGAGAAAGTCAGAAGATGTGTGCTTAACACTTGGATACGCCACCTGTTAATTAGCTGCGTGACCTTGAGCAAAGTCCTCTTGGGACCTCAATTTCCTCTTTGTGAAATGAGTCGACAATGGTATATTTCTCCCATTGCTGTGCCCATGGCAGATATTGCTAAAAGGTCATTCATTCGTTCAATGAATGTATTTATCATCACAGGGTAGGGTCTAGGTAGTAGGTGGTGTACTAGGCGCTGGAGATACAACACTTTACAAAAGAGAGAAATGTTCTGTTCTGTGGAACTTGCATTCACTTTACTCATACTGAGACCAGATATGGTCTCAAAATCCTTAACAGTCTTCAAGGCAAACCATTAATGATCAGATTAGCTTGAGAGATGAATTCTAGAGGGCAGGGGGCGGGGGGAGAGAGATGAACTCTGTATCAGAGTTCCCCAGAGAAACAGAACCGATAAGATATATAGGGGTGTGTGTGTGTGTGTGTGTGTGTGTGTGTGTGTGTGTGTGTGTGTGTATACATATATACAAATATATATATATACACAAATACATATATATATATGTAGAGGGAGAGAGAGAGAGAGAGAGAGAGAAATATAGATTTATTTTAAGGAGTTGGTTTATGTAATAATGAAGCTTGGCAAATATGAAATTTGTAGGACAGGCTGGAAACTCAGGCAGGCTTTATACGTTACAATCTCGAGACAGAATTACTTCTTCTCCAAGAAATTTCAGGTTTTGCTGTTAAGGCTTCAACTGATTGGATGATGCCCACCTACAATTACCCATTATTGAAAGTAATTCTTGTACTTAAGGATAACTAATTATAACTGTTAATCTTATCTATAAAATACCTTCACAGTAATATCTAGACTTGTGTTTGACAAAACAACTGAGTGCCAACTAGCCTAGTTGAACCATCAAATTAACTATCACAAACCCTGTAACCCACTCCAAGTAATAATCTCTAAGCAAATATTCAACACAATCTAGGACGTAAATCCTTTGATTCTCTGTAGTTCTTGGGGGAGTTCCTCCGGCTGGCAGTAGACTGACAAAGAGTCTGCTTATCTACAGGAGAAGTTAGGAAGAAGTGTTTCTGAGAGGGCAATCTAGACCATCACCTGCAAAGAACCCTCTCAGAATGTTTTGTTACAATGATCTGTGTTACAACATAAACGAGGAACACTTTCTTCTTGTTAGCCCAGAATTTGGGAATGTATCACCCTTGGGATTTTTTGGAAGGCCCTGTGTCAGGGCAAAAGGATTTTTCTAGGTCAGTGAGATCTTTCTCCACCATACCTGCCCTTTCTATATGGACATGTGGCTATGCCTATCTGAGCCACTAAGGGAGAGGATGAGGGAAAAGCATGAGCATCAGCCGTGAGCCAGGCCATGTGCTAGGGAGTCGCGTTTGTCAGGAATTGTCTAGGTTATGCTGCAGTGACAAATATAACCCTGGACTCTCAGGGACTCCACACAACAAAGTTTAATTTCTCTCCGATGTTATATGTCTGATGCGGGTTAACAGGTAGCTCCAGAGTCACACAAGGATGCGGGCTGATGGAGGTGCCACAACTTTGTGATGCTGCTATCCCAACGTGTGGTTTCCAGAGTGTCTGTGGTAGGAGTAAGAGACAGTGTGGAGAATTCACATGTGTTGTTAAATGTTTTGGCCTGGAAGTGGCCCACAGTGCATCTGCTCACACTGGATTGGCTAGAATGAGTCACATAATCCCACCTAACTGCAAAGGGTGCTGGGAAATGTAGTCTCTGCATGCCCACGAAGGATGGGAGAACCAGACCAACAGAGCATTATTTCTCTCTATCGCAGTGCTATCTTACCTATTATCGTTACCCATTACTTTACTTAACTTTCACAGCAATATTTTCTTTCAGCAGAAAATATGCCTGTTCTACAGATGAGGAAACTGAGGGCCTTTCCTCTGATTGAAATGCAGGAACTGTAGTACAGGGATTTTCAAGGGCTTTTTTGGCAGCTCCAAGATCTTCTGTAATTTCCTGGTCTTCGTTTGTGTTCTGGACCAGCAGTTCTCAACCTGGGTATTGCAACACACCCGGAGGATTCTCCAAGCTATGGCTATTCACAAAGAGCAGGGTATATAAATTTGAAAATTGTAAAATTATTTGCTGTGCGAAATCTAGAGTATGTTCAAAATTAACGCTAGAATGGCAACAGTTTCTGGGAGGGTACGAACAGGAGGGGAATTAGAATAGGGGCAAACACCCATGGGAGAATTTTTCCCTTGGGAAGTTGAGTCTCCCCAGACAAAAAGCTGGGAACCACTGCTCTTGGCAGTTGAGTTTTCCAATCTAATGCCCCCTACGGAGCAGCAGAGCTTTTATGTGACCGTTGGAGGGGAGAGGCAACTCTCATCTCATTGGATAGAACTGTGACCGTCTGGCCACACTCAGAAGGGAGCGGCATGGGGCAGAGAGAGGAGCATGGACCTAGGAGTCAGAACGATCTTAGAACCCTGGCTCTGCTCGACTCTAAGACTGGGCTCCACCCCATTAACCTCCTGAGCCTTGGTTCCCTCACCATAAAATGGGGGAGCCGTGCCTAACTCCCGAGACAGTTGAGAAGATTAAATGGGGAAATGTGGGGACGCTCCTGGCATGTGCTTGGCTGTCTCTTTTGCCTTCCGCTTCCTGGTCTGATGGATGTGCAGCATGAGGCAGATGTGTCGGCGTGTGTCATTATAAACCCAGAGGGAGCTGCTACATCCACCTTCACCTGTCAGGGGGTGTTTAAAATGCCGTATTGAAAATGAGTTAAAATGCTGTATAGAAACGAGTTAAATATCCATGTACAAGAGATTGGTTAAATAAACTCATTCAGATTGATGAAGATTGTGCCACCAAATGTTTACAAGGAACTCGAAGTAGCAAAGGAAATGTTTATGATACAATTTTGAGAAGAAAAAAATAGAGCACAATATGGTATATGCAAGATGGTATCAACTATGCAAACACAAGAGGCATTCTGTGGCCTAGGAAAAACATCTAGAAGGATATACCCCGAAATGTGGCACAAGTTTTTAGATGAGTCATTATCTTTTATTTTTTCTTTAAATCGGGTGTAGTTTCATGTTGATTTTATAATGCAATTTCAATTTTTCTTGTCTCTAACTTTATATTTTAAAATATAACAAATCACAATGAGAAAATTATTCTTTTTTTAAAACTGTGAATGTGGAATTTCCATAGATGCCACTGCATCAGTATGTCAAAGATCTGGCTGTTAGATGTTGGATGTGATCAGGACAGGTAAGGCATGGAATGGGAAGAATCAAACACTGTGGAGCAGGTAGAGCTGAACTTGACCCCTTCCTTATTAGACGTATGACCTTGGGCAAGTCATTTAAGTTCTCAGAGCTCCGGCGTTCTCATGGGTCAAATGGAGATGAGAATTTCCACCTCCCCGAGGACCTACAGAAGTCCCCTCACAGAATCTTTGCCACTGCTTTTTCTTCCTTATATTCCGTGGGTATTTCTGGGGTGGAGGGCTCCCCACCAGCCAGATCAGGACACTGACAACTGCTGTAGCATTCCCTTGCTTGGAATCCATGGGCGGGATTTTTCTCACCCATCTTTATTTCCCACCAACATGGACCCAGTCCCTCTATCATGAATGCTTCCCAAGACCCTTGGGCTTCTAAAACTTGATTGCAACTCTCTTTGCAAGTCAGGGAGTGTTGCTGTAGACAGTTTCATCTTCAAAGGGATGTTGAGTTAAGAGGCAGCTGCTTCCTTTGCTGAAAGCCTTTGCAGTCCAGGCCTCAGCAAACAGGGTGATTGGACGGGATGACCTTGGAAGGTCCCTTCCAACCTGAGGGTCTGAGATTCTCTTCCACATTTTCCTCACATCCTCCCATAAGTAAAGTGGGCTGAACTGGGCTTGAGTGAGCGCTTGCCCAGCTCTTACTGTAACCTGGGGTGTCCACACTCCTCCTTTGCCTCTCAAACTCCTGTCTGTCCTTCAAGGCTCCACACCAGCATCGCCCCTCTGGACGCCTCCCCCTAACCTCACAGTTCTCCTTCCTGACTGGGCTGGAGCCCTCTCCCTCAATTCTACCCTACAGCCTCAGTAGCATAAGTGCCTTGCAAATGACTGTCACTCTCCTAGACCCTGTGTCCTTGGAGAGCAAGGACTTTGTTTTATTCATCTCCACATTCTTCTACTCATGGCAGGATCTGGCACAGGGCAGATGCTGAGCAGATGTTTGATGCTTTAGTTACTCCCATTCTCCCCAGCCCCCAGAGGTAAGATCTCAACAGCAAGGTGGGGCTTAGTTGTAGCTCCCCTGGAAGGGACCAGAATATATGAGAAGGTATAGCTGTGCTAAGCACCTGCTAAACCTCGTGTTGCTCCCTTTTCATTCCCAAAAGTACCCTAAGAGGTAGATGTTCTTGCCCCCCTACTACAGATGAGGACATTGAGGCTTATGAGCTTAAATGATTTGCCAAGCAAGTGGCAGAGTGGGGACTCAGTCTGGGACTATGGCCCCGAAATTGGGCTCTAGCATTCCTCTCTGTCACCTCCCTGTCAGAGGGCTGGCTCTATCCAACAATTTAATCATTACCCTTCAAAGACACTTGATTGGCTACAAATATTTCTATTTTTAACGACTTTATTAAAGTATAATTGACATATCATGAAATCCACCTATTTTAAAAGTAGAGTTCAATGACTTTTAGTAAATCTTACCGAGTTTTCCAACCATCACCACAATCTAATTTTAGAATATTTCCATCATTCTAAAAGGAAATCTCATGCCCATTAGTAGTCACTACCCATCCCCACTGCCAGCCCCAGGCAACCACTAATCTACTTTCTGTCTCTATAGATTTGCCTTTTGGGGACGTTTCATATAAATGGAATCGTACAACATAGAGTCTTTTGTACCTGGTTTCTTTCACTTAGGCAGTGTTTTTGAGGTCTACCCACGCTGTAATGTGTATGAGTACTTTTTATCGACAAATCGGATGCCATCATGTGGATAGACCATATTTTGTTTATCCATTAACCACTTGATGGGCATTTGAGCTGTTTCCAGTTTGAGACTACTAGGAGTAATGATGTCGTTATGAACAATCACATACAAATCATCGAGTGAACTGTTTAAGTTTTTATTTCTCGTGAAATTTCTAGGTTATATGGCAAAGTCATGCTCAACTTTCTAAGAAGCTGACAAACTATTTTCTAAAGTGGCTGCACCATTATGCATTCCAGCATTGTGTGGGGACCCCAATTCATCCACATCCTCACCAACACTTGTTATTCTGTCTATTATTTTTTGTTGTTGTTATAGCCAATCCACTGGATGTGAAATGGTTTTCTTTGTGGTTTTAATTTGCCTTCTCAATGACTAATGATGTTGAGCATTTTTCATGTGCTTATTGGTCATCTGTGTATATTCTTTGGTGAAATATCAATGAAAACTTTTTTGCCCATCTTTAATTGGATTGGTTATCTTGTTGAGTCGTGAGAGTCTATTTTTTTCTACGAAACCCACATTCTCATAATTGCTTGGGGAAGAAGAAGGAGGAGCCTATTTGTTGGGAAGACAGATCTGAGTTTCAATCTTGGCTCTGCCACTTTCAAAACAATCTGGGGCTTCAAACAAGTACCTTCAGTTCCCTCTGTTTCGCTCTCTTTTGTTGCAGAGCGGTGATAATCACACTTTCCCGAAGGGCCGTGGTCCACAGCAGTTGCAATAATGCAAACAACGCCGCAGCACATAGTAGGGCTTCATCTTCTATTTGCTCACAGTATTCACTGAGCCCAGCTCTGGGCTGATCCTTGTTGCTAAAGCCGGGGGGTCAAGCAGAGGACAAGGCGAACAGGTAAGTCCCTGCTGACAAGGAGCTGACATTCTAGAGAGGAAAGCAGACAATGAACTAATAACAAAATCAATGTGTAATTTCAGGAAGTGATAAGTGAAAAATAAAACAAGGTGAGGGGGGACAAAGTGTGGTCAGGAGCCTTCTTGGATAAGGTGGTTATGAGTCAGAGTATAGGTGTGTCTGAATGGCCCCATGGTCCAACAGAATGGTGGCTTAAACAAAAGTTTCTTCTCTCTCACTCATCACCAGGATTGGTTTGGTGGCTCCGCTCCTCAAAGTCAACCAGGTTCCCAGACTCCTACATCGTGGCTCTGCCTTCCCTAGAGCACAGCCCTCCTCCATACCATCTGCAGTGGCTGACAGCCTCGTCCACACTGCATGCTCCAAGGGGAGGAAGCGAAGAGGAAAGGGACACTCCCTCCCTTCAGGAAATGCCCGGAAGTGGCTGGCTCATCTTGCCCTCTGATTCCACGGGTGAGCACTTAGTCACATGGCCACATCTACCTGCATGCCAGATGGGAAACAGAATCTTTATTCTAGTGCCTAGCCAGGTATCCTGCTAAAACAGAGGCATTCTACCATCTCCAGTTAAGGGTGCAGAAGACTTTGGAGGACAGCAAACCCTTCTTGTCATTAACGGTCAGGGAAGACTTCTCTGAGGCTGAGCAAAAACACAAGTGAAGTGAAGGAGGGAGCCACGCAAGGTTCTGGGGGACGAGCATTCCCAGGCAGAGGCGACAGAAGGCCACGGTATCCGGGATGGAAGAAGCAGGGAATAGCATGGCAGAAACATGAGTCTGGAGAAGTAGTCGGGCCAGGTAATGGTGATCGTGGTGAGCGGCATGGATTTCACACCCAGTGAAAGGGAATACTTGGGAGAGCGGCGAATTCAGGACTGACACAATCTGCATGAGCTCATTTTACAAAGATCATTCAGGCAAGAGCTCGGCCTCAGCGGAAGGTGAGAAGCGGTCAGCATAGGGTGTATGTCGGAGGGAGAGTCGACGGGACTTGCTGAGATGAGTCAAGTGTGGAATATGCAGATACAGGAGGAATCAGGCGTGACTCCCGTTTTTCCAACCGAGCGCTTATTCTCTTACAGGTCTGACTGCGATGAGCCGTGAGACACCACAGAATCCAAACGTCAGACCGCGCCCCTCTTCCGCTCTAAACCCTCTCAGGATGTCCCATGTTGTAGAACAAAACTCACACCCTATACGATGTGCCAGGTCCTCAGAACCATCGCTTAAAGCGGATGCTGCTCCCGCATGTTTTAGATAAAAAGACCAAGTTAGGAGGGGTGAAGCGATGCCCAAAGTAGCATACGCTGTGAGTGGTGGACACAGGATTTGGGACCGATTCTAAGGCCCAAGCTCTTACTCATTAAGCAGAGCTCCATGGGGCCCACGTCCCCTGCCAGGCTGGGCAGGCGTTGATTAAATCACTGTGCCGCTTCCTACTCTGGATCAGGTCTCCCATGTCCCTGCCCACACATAAGCAAGCCCACACATGCATGCATATGCATGCACGCAGACACATGCAAACGTGTGTACACACACATGCATGCACACACAGGCACATACACACATGCATGCACACACACCATCCCCAGCCCCTTGCCTCTGCTGCTGCTTCATCTCACACTATGAACCCAGCGTGGGTTTCAGTATGTCAGGCTAAAATAGCCACAACTCTATCATCTTCAAAGCCACTGCCTACTGTTCCATCCAGAACTGCTTTTTACACAGTGGGAGTTTCTCTTCGAGCACTCAGCAGGGGTTGCTGTGTTCCCAAGACCCCTTTGAAGGGGCTTCAGGGATCGCAGGGGGCCCCTTCCTAAGGTGTCTCACAGGGTGCCTTGTGCAGTAAACACAGTTGGGGGTTACTGTGACTCTTTCCTGGGCTGCCACCTTTGACCGGTGGTCCTTCTCTGCTTGAGTGGTCCCTCTCTGCTAGGAGTGAGGGCTTGACAACCAGACTGCCGAGGTTCAAACCCTAGCTTGACCATTTACTAGCTGTGTTCCATTGGGCAAGAAGCTTAATTCTATAAACCTCAATTTCTTCATTTGCAGACTGGTGGCCATAAGAATGGCTAGCACAAGGGATTCTTGAGAGAATTAAGTGCTTAGCTAGGCACATATAGTGAGTGCTAGAGTGTATTACTGTTATACCGATGACCTCTTTCCAGGGTTGATCCTGACAAAACCACCCTCCGTCTCTGTGCCAACCAGACAGAAAAATTCTGTTTGTGTTATGTCTTCCCTGTATCCATCATTCTGCTTTAAAGCTGATCATGGCCTGTTTAAAGCTTGCTTTGCCTTCACTCTGCAGCTTAGCCAAACTTCCTCTTTCTTTCTACCCTCCAGGCCTCTCTGGCTTTCCTGTCTACCTAAGTTAGACTCCTGCCTCAGGGCCTTTGCATATTCCTCTCAGTTGGAAACTCTGTGTCCAAGAGTCAAGATTTGAACCCAGGCCCTCTGGCCCCAGAGACTGAAAACTAAACCACTGTACCTTCCCTCTACTTCTCCCTGCCTCTCAGGTGTATAAATATCTGATGAAGTCTGTTTCCTCTGAGTTGCTGGCACCAAAGCCTGCCTTTGTAGCCAGAGGCCAGTCCTGTAGTGTGCAGGAGGAGAAGCCTAATCTTGGGCAGGAATATGGAGTCAAAAGGATAAGGGAATGATTCTCAGGGAGGCCCAGGCTGCAGGTCACATTCTGTCCTCATGGAGGTGCCAAGTCTGACAAAGCAAAGTGCAGGGTTTATTTACAGGCCCAGGTGGTGAGGGAGGAGGCCCTCCAGCCAGGTTTTCAGAATCTAATCAGCTTCAGGGGAATTTGCCTTTTCTGCGGAATAGGGGTGGGGCAGAGGTTGGGGATGCGCTCGGGGCCAAGGCTGAGTCTCTGCTTTCCTTGAAAAAAATGAACCTGGCGCCCAGGGACAGAGTAAACCATGAGAAACAAAACACACGCAGCCCAGCCTGGCACCTCCCTGAACCCTCAGACCCTGCATGATGCCCTTCCTCCTTCTGTGCCAGACCCAGAGGGGTGACTCTGCAAGGTGGTAACTGATCACAGAGAGGCGGGGGGCTCGGCTAGGGCCCGCATCCCTCCACAATGGCTATTTCTCTATACCTCCTGTGTTAGTTTCCTATTGCTACTGTCTCAAATTACTGAAGACAAAGCAGCTTAAACAATACAAATTTATGATCTTACTCTGAAGTGTGACGTGGGTCTCACTGGGTTAAAGCCCAGGTGTCAGCAGGGATGTCTGTGTTTGTGCAGGCACTAGGGGACAACTCATTTCCTCGCATTTTTCTAGATTTTGAGGCCACCCACATTCCTTGACTGGTGGCCTCATCCGTCTTCAGAGACCCTAGTGGCCTTACTCTGACACTCATTCCTGCCTCCCTTGTCCGCTTGTAAGGACCCTTGCGGTCACATTGGGCCCACCTCGATAATTCAGGATGATCTTCCTATTTTAAGGTCAGCTGATAAGCAACCTTTATTCCATCCACAAGCTTAACTCCCCTTTGCCATGTAACCTAATGGTCACAAGTTCGAAGGACTAGGGTGTGGACATCTTTTGAGGGAGCCATTAGTCTGCTAACACACAACCCACCCCAGACCTAGCCACTGTTTGGGGGGCATCTCCTTGTGCCAGGGACTTTCACACAGTTTTATCTCATTTCTTCCTCTCAACAATCTTGGGAGGTCAGGGTGTCACACTTCTGTCATGTGGGAGAGCTGGGCCACACATGACCTTCGGGGGTCTGGGGCACTTTTGCTTTCTTTCATTAAAAAAAAAAAGTATGTTTTATGACTTCTTTGGTATAAACATGAAGTATACCCAGGGTGGATTATATTTGTGATTTTTTTCTTTCTGATTTTAACAAGATTAAAATATTCCATGGTTCCCCCAAAGTGTCCTGGCTTCTCAGCACTGTGACCCCTGTGCCAGATTCATAAGTAGACCTTGGGGACTGGTAAAGGGGCCACCCAGGGTCATGCAGCCAGCCAGAGGCAGAGCCAGGGGTCATACCTGAATCCCCCCCTGAGTCTGGGACAGTGTTCACAGCACCATCGTCCAGCCGCTCCATTACCATCCAAACAACGCTTTGCAGAATCAGACTCCGAGGCACGGTGACACTAGAGATTATCTGGCCCGAGGTTCTTATTTCACAGACGAGATCCACATTTCCAGAGAGTTAGTGTAACGTTCTCAGGGACACACAGCAAGTCACTGCTGTAGCCAGGATGGGGACCTGGTCTTCTGGTTGCCATGTGGGGCTCTGCGTCTTTCACGTGCCAACGCCCCTGACCTGAGAAAGAGCTCAGCTCCTCCCCCTAGTGCATGCACACAAGCACGCCCGTGCACGCACACACACACACACACACACACACACACACACACACACACACACCTCGTCCCGCCACCATGCATGCAATGTCAGTGTAAACCAGGGCCACTGCTGCGTTGACTGTTCTTTATGTCTGAACAGCCAACACCCAACACACTCATTTTACAGATGGGAAAACTGAGGCTAGAATAGGAAAGGCCTGACCCAAAGCCACCCAGCCAATTACCAGGGAGCCAGCACTCTGGTCCAGTTCTCTGGACCCCCAGTCCTGTGCTCCCTGCTCTCTGCCGCCTTGCCCACGCATGTTCTCTACAACTGGGCACACAGACTTCGGGCGCCAGCGGGAGGGGCCACTCCGTGCCCTCGCCCAGCCCCTGGAGGCAAAAGAAGATTGTGGGGCTGGAAGTTTCTGAAAGAGCAGTTTTCAGGTCCTCATTATCCAGACTTGGCACGGTGGCTGCCTCCAGCTCAGACCCAGAGCAAGAAAAACCAGTTCTCAGGGCCGCCTTCCTGACCCAACTTTGACTCTGCAATGGGGAAGGCAGTTGTCGGGCACCCAGGCTGGGGGCATTGGGCCGAGCCTGGGGTTCGCGCCTCTTGCTGCAGAGTGGCAGAATCCCTCAGATACTTGAGACTCAGTTTCCCCACCTAGGAATAATAATAGTACCTACCTCTCAGGGTCGTTGTTACTCTGGATTAAGTGAGGTGTTTAGCACAGTGCATGGCACATGATAGGAGCACAATAAATGTTATGATTTTCATTGGTATGTTAATAATGACTAGTTATGGTACATGAAGCAGCCAATGCTTAAGCTGATCCTAAAGGCCAAGAGGAATTGTTAGGCTGGCAAAGAACGAGCAGAGCTCCTCAGAGGAATCGGGCAGGGGCAGAAGCAAAGGCCAGAGAGGAAGCAGAGCCTGGGGTCCCTGACTGGAGCCTCCACTGTGGCCTCCAGCACCAGAGGAAGGCCTCTGATGGGTCCCTAAGGCCAACAGAATCTCGGATTCTCCACCCACTGTCCTCTGGTAGAACATACGTCCAGGATCTTGTATCACAGGGACCAAATTCCTAACACCCCACTCATTTTGCAGGTGAGAAACTGAGGCCCAGAAAACAAGAATCACTTGCCCAAGGACACACGATGGACGATGCCGGGACTCAAACCGAGAGTACCTTAACTTTTGAAGGAAGTGATTGACCCACTGCATTTTAGAGATTGTAAATCTTTCAATCCCTCAGCTAGTCTAGGAACAGTATTCTTTTCTTTTGCTTTACTTTCAAGCCTTATTTAGCATCTAAGTCAACACAATTGATTGACTGCTCCTTGTCGTCCTGAGAAGAGCTTAAAGAAAGAATGGATTGCTGAGCTCAGTGAAAGCAGCCACCTCCACTCCCCTGTGTCCACTTATGTCCCCTGCTCCAGCCACCATCGCTTTCCTCCATCCCAGCGCTGCTGCTCATTCCTACCTGGGGGCATTGCGCACCTGTTCCCCCTCCCCGAACGTCCTTCCTCGCCAATCTCCCGCGAAGCCACATCCCCTCCTTCCAGATGCAGAACCTTCCTGCTGTCCGTTGGCTCTTGGCCCTGCTGACACCAGCTCATTGTCCCTCCCTACCAGTATTTCAGAGAAAGATAAATACCATATGACTTCACTTGTATGTGGAATCTAAGGAACAAAAAGAACAAGCTAAGAGTAATAAAAAAAAAAAAGACTCACAAATATAGAGGACAATCTGGTGATGGCCAGAGGAAAGGGGGTTTGGGAGGCTGGGAGAATCAGGTGAAGGGTTAAAGAAGTACAAATTAGGAGTCGATGAGGGTCACAGGGATGGGGAGCACGGCATAGGGAATGCAGTCAGCAGTAATGTCATGGCTGGTGGAGAGCCAGAGGAGAGAAAGAACAATTAAGGGGATTATTTTACAAACTATATAAATGTCTAACCAATGTACTGTATACTTGAAACTAATAATAAAATCAAATTTTTTAAAAAGGCTGTACCTGGACTGTATTCATTTGCTCTGGTTAACACAGGTTGGTCTGTTCTCATTTATTCATTTGTTTATTCAAGAAACATTTCCTGAGTACCAGCTCCAAGCCAGACACGCCCTGTGTACACAGCCAGACTTCCAGGGGGAAGGTGGCCCCTGGGAGAGGAAGCACAGGGACCTCACTACGGCTGTTAGGTGCTGAGTGTCCGCTGCGGGGGCGGGGGTGAACAGGGGCTCTGCCTCTGCTTCAGGGGCCTTCTCAGGCAGGAGCCTCACAGGGAGGGAAGGGTCGCTCCCCGCTCTGCGGACCCTGCCTGGACACAACTCTGAACCACCTTGCATCCCCTGCTGGCAGCCCCAGGGTTTGCTGGGCAGCATCCTAGCTCTGCCACCTCTGAGATGAGGGACCTGGGCAGCATCACTTTCTCTTGGGCCTCAGTTTCTCTTTTATGAAACAGCACAGGGTTTCCCAGCCCACCGGTTTGCTGTGGGATGGGGGTAACAGCCTATAGCACATGGAGGGGAGTAAGGACAGCTGCAGGGTGGGGGGCCCCTCAGCTGACTTCTCAGTGGCTAAAGCAAAGACACTGGCAAATTGCTCCCCGTCATGCAGATTTGGGGGCGTCTCTTCATTTGCTCTCTACCTGTAGTAGACGAGGACTAGACTATAGGCCCCTCAAGGCCTTTTTCAGCCCGGAGTACTAGAAAAGCAAGCTTGCTACCTAGAAACAGAGGAAGTCAAGGCTCTGCCCGGAAAGCTTCTGCTTCATCTGTCCCCACCCCTGGCTCTCAGACAGCAATAGGAATGGAAACTCAACATCTCCGAAGACGGAGGATAAACTAAGCAGTGTTCACCCATTACCAGCTAGAAGGACGTGAAACTAAACTATTAGACAAACAGCCCCACCCCCCAGCACTGCGGGGCCCGGAACACAGAGCTGGGGCACCATCTCTGAATGATGGAACTCAGGAAATTAGAACTCGGAACACAGAGCACGGAAAGGAACTGTGCTCCTGGAGAGGGTGGGACAGAACGGATGGGGTCATACTGGGGGACGCGGACAAGGAAACACAGCTCAGGCTTCCTCTCTCCAAACTGGAACTGTCACCTCCCTGATCGTCTCCCAGTCTGCGGTGACTACTGGTGGGGGAGCCCTGCTCCTCGAATTATTTGGGATGCTCCAATCAAGGGAAGTGCTTCCTCAGCTCTTATCTCAGTCCGTCTTGCTGTAAGTCCTAGGACTCGTCTGACCTCCATGTCATTCCCAGCCAGGTGGAGACTAACTCTGGCCATTTCATTATCCCATATGCTTTCAAGTGCTGAGACCCATCCGGGCACATAGGCTGAATTCTGGTCGCCAGCCTCAGGGCCGTCGTACCCAGTGGGCCCTCTGCTTCGACTGTCTTCTTCCTCCCTTGTCCGCCTGTCAAATCCCTCAAGACTCGGCTCTGGGAAGCCTTCTCCCCAAAGCCCTTTCTCTTTCCTCCTTGTTTCCACGGCCCTTCTGCCATGTGTCATCACGATTTGGTCCTGCCCCATGAGATCTGGAGGGCTGGAGAGGGTCAGCCTCATAGGGCAGAGGGTCTGGGGCTGAGCCTGTCAGCTAGGTGAGTTGAGCTCTTTGAAGCTCAATTCCCCCATTGCAAGGTGGGAACAACCCTTCTACCACTGAGTGAAACTTCTACTGGCTCAGGAAATCAACGCTGACTTCTGCAACCAGCAAACCCGGAAATCTCAGTGGCTTAACCCAATATCAGTGTATTGTCACAATCTGACGTGGGCTGGCGGCGGGCGGCCCTCATCCGTCTGGGACATGTGGCCTCTGAGGTCACCACAGCAAGGGGAGCGAGGGAAGAGGCAGCACATTGCTTCTCCACTGCCTCAACCCAGAAGCCACTCAGGTCACTTCTGCTTGCCCTTCCTAGAACATAACGCCATCAGATGTGCATGCACGCACGTGTGCATGTGTGCGTGCGTGCGCGCGCGCGCGCACACACACACACACACACATGCACTGCAGAGTGGTCTGGGAAATGTCATTTTCCTGGGTGCTCAGAAAGAGGAAACTGAACTGGGACTTGGTTGAACACATAGCCTGTGTCTGCCACAGGGTTGTCATGAGGATTAAATGACAAAGAATGCAGAATTCCTAGCCCAGTGGTTGACACATCGTAGGTGCTCAAGGAAGCTGCTCATTCTCCATTCATTTCTCCATCCCCAGAATCAGCCCTGAACCTGGCCCCTAGCAGGCGTCATGTGGATGCTTGGTGCAGCCCCTCCACCCAGCTTCCCTGGTTGTTCTCCCTGCAGCCTGCCCTCCCTCCTCCTTCCTCCGGCTCTCTGCAGCTTGACTGGGGCCACTTTCTCCACCTTCTGCACCTGGGTATCTGTCTCTTTTCAGAGCATTGATTTGCAATCGGCCAGAGCAGCTCTAATGGGCCAGTGAGGCCCCCGGCTGCGCTGAGTTAGCTCCATTTACAGATTCAGAGCTGTGGAACGCAAACCTGCCCTGCCTTTCTGGGGGCTAGCACCAGCTCTCCAGTCTCTGGGAGAGAACAGAGTCAGGTCTAGACTCACGGCTGCTCCTCTCCCAGCCAGGCCCACCCTCACGCCCTTGCACAGCCCCTCCCTGCTGGTTTGGGGAAGCAGCTGGGAGCCACAGCCATGCCCGCCAGGTTCCAGGCCCCCTCTGGGGTCCTGCTTTTCACTGCAGCTGTCAGGAAGGGGTCTCTGCTTCTCTCCCTGCTGGTATTCTCTTGAAAAGAACACAAGATGTGGGAGCCCAAAGACAGGATGGTCCTCTCCTCAATGCACCTTAAATCATCCCATCACCATGACAACGTATACAGAGGCAGGTTTTATTGGCCCCATTTTATAAATAAAAGAAATCGAGACTCAGAGGTCACAAAGCAGTATTTTCTATACTTATCTGGCCAGGAAACCATTTTTTTTTTTTTTTTTTTTTGCATGTAACAAACCCAAGCATACACTTTAAAATATGTCACCCTCGGCTGGCCTCTTTCTTACCCTAAAACCAAGCTGATAGATACTTCCAAAAGCTCAGTATGCACCTTCCCCTAGCTGAGGGGTTCTTAACCAGGACTCCAAGGGCCTGGGGACTTCAAGAATTTGTATGTGAAATATTATGCGTGCGTGCATTTTTCTAGCACATGTTCACAACTTCCAGAAGATCTTCAGAGGGGCCTGGAACGCAGAACGGGTGGAGAAGCACCGCCCTGTAGAGAAGGCCCGGTTTTAATGTAGGGTTTTGAGAAACTAAACTAAATGGCAGAGAGGTGGGAAAGAGCACCATGAGTAGGAGAAATGGCCCATGCGACAGCGGGGACGAGGGGACAGTAAACAGACGAGCTTGGCTGGAGCAGAACGAGTGTTTGGGAACAGTGACAAATGAGGTTGGGGCATTGAAGGGACCTTGGAGAACAGGCTAAGCCATTTAGACTTGATAGGAGAGGCTAAGGGGAGCCACGGGACATCCTGGAGCCGGCAAGTGGCAGCTCAGGAAGGGGTTTACAGAAGAGGTAGGTGAGAGGGGAGGGGAGAGGGGAGCTACTAGGGCGGGGCTCCACGGACAGCCCGAAACAGGGAGCATGCTGCCCACAGAAGGGCGCACAGAGCTGCCAACTGCAGGAGCGGGAGAGGCCCAGCTGTGAGCAAGGTCTTTGGTCTAGAGGTGCCTGATTCGAATCTCAGGTCTGCCATTTCCTAGCTGGGAGGCTCTGGGCAAGTAATTTAACGCTTCTGGGTTTCTTCCTTGTAAAACAGGGGTAACCGTGCCTGCTTGGTAAGATGGCAAAAATTCACTTAAAGGAGAAAGTGCCTCTGAAGCACTTAGCTCAGGGCACGGCACACCGCCAGCCCTCTACAATGAAGGATGGCTTCTCTCCTGGTCCATCAATGCATTCTGTAAACACTTATCAATCCCCATTAGGTACCTGCACCTAATCTGTTTTCTGACAATAACTCCATAGATGGACGGCACCATGCCTATTTGAGAGATAAGGAAGCTGAGGCACAATGAATATTTTCATAACCAGAATCAATAGTGACATCTATTAAAGTTGCTGTGGAAACTCAGATTTCAGAAGGTCAGTGACAAAAGTGTGACCTCTCTCTGACCCAGGGTGGGTGAACACACATGCTCTTGACGATGTTCAAGGTCATACAGATGACTGATTCCTGGGATTGTGGCGGGGGGTACTCACCCAGGTGTATACAGTGCTTCATGTAGGGATCTGGTTAACATGAGAATTCTGATTTTTTTGAGGCTGGAGTAGGGTCTAAAATTCTGCATGCTAATAAGCTCCTAGATAATACTTCTTTAAGTAACAAGGGTTTCTACAAAGTGGTTTTGGGGTATAACAGACTTGGCCATGGGGAAGAAACTGAGCCTCAGTTTCCTCATCTATAGAATGGGTCTTATGTCCCCCGCAAGGCCGGTATGAAGATTAAAGGAAATGGTGCCTGCAGCCTCAGCAGAGCACAGGGTCTAGCACAGAGTGGGCACCCAATAAACATCAGCTGTTGTTGTTGTTATTATTATTATTATTATCATTATTATTATTATTATTACTGTTGGCTTTGAGCCCTCCATGAGAGTTCTCCCCCTGTATGCAGGCAGGGGGTAAGCCACATACTCAAACCTCAGGATTTTCCCTTTGCTTCAACTCATTCCGCCCTAGGAACAAAAAATCAGGATGCACTCTGCCATCTCAAATGGCACCCATGAATCGTTTCGCATTCAATTTCCCCATCAAATTCACAGGCACGTCGCGCATGCCATTATTCCATTTCTTAATGGTCTGTGCGGTAGAAATTGTAAGTAGGACATTTCTTCATGCCCTTGGCATTCCCAACTCTTTAAAACTCCTTTTCCAGGCCAGACCCCCTATTTGGCAGCTGCAGTATGCTTTGCCCTCTCCAAAATCCTGGCATCACCTGACCCTGGCCTCCGCTCGTCCCAGAATGGAAAGGAACAAAAGTGACATGTCTCTTTGGAGAGCAACACTGGCCTCCTTTGAGTTTCTACAGAGGTGAACTTTGGCGGCTGGCAGCAGGGTGAGCTGGATGGGTGCACGGTCCAAAGTCAAAGAGGAGACTTGTTTTGAATCCAGCCTGCGTACCACTCGCAAGTTATAAGATCTTGGATGAGATCACCTTGCTTCCTGGGAACCTCAGTGCCCTCATTTATAAAATGGGGACGATCATGCCAGCCGCACAGGGTAGAAGAATCAGAAGTACCCAGTCAAAGGATGTGCCTATAACAACCATGACAGCTATTTGTTGAGGTCAATGAGAGGCTTCGTGGGAGACTCTGGAATGAGTGAGCTCGGCAAGTGGCATTCACAATGGCAGGTCCACAAGAATCTCGGTTTGGTCTCACCTTTGCAGGCTCCGAATCCCAGCTGAGGTGGCATCCTCAGTCTAGTAACTCCTGAGCCAGCATCATCCTAGACCTGCCTAACAAGGGCCTGGGGAGGAAGAGCCAGGGGGAATATTAGATGTTTGACCTCCTGGCCAGGCGTGGGTGCCACAGCTGTGTGATGCAGAGTTGGAGGAGGCTTGAACTACCAGGTGAACTTCTAGTTCACACATGGTGGGGAGGATAGATGGGGTCCTGGGGGAATGGCAGCCGGGCTGGTCTGATTGGGGCAGTGCCTATTACCATCATGAATGGAAATATTTCAGCATTTTAACAACCACTGAGAACATGGCAGTGTACCCCCTCTGGGGATGCAGCCCGGGAAGCTGTGCATAATAAAGCCCAACTTATGCCAAGGAGAGTTTATCCAGGAACAGCCCCTGGGTAAGTGTAAAGAACCACCACCATCACCGAATGCTGAACACCCTGCAGACCAATAGGAATTTATCCTTGACCTTCTCCCCCACCCCCTAGACCCAGTCAGATGCCCTGTGTTCTAATCTCAGCTATACAGACTCTTCCTCTCTCTAGGCCTTAGTTTCCCCATTGGTCAAACCAAGATTCATTTATTGCTGACCCTTCTGGATTCAAAGGTTCCCATTCTCCCTCAGGTGAGTGTTTGCATGTGTGTGCACATGTGCACGTGGGTGTGTGCATGCATGTGTGTGCATGTGGGTTAGTGTGCACGTGGGTACACATGCGCGTGAATGTGCAAAAGGCCATTCTCTTCCCTGTCTTCCCGTCTGACATCTCTACCCCTTACTGCACACACACCTCACCTCCAGAGCTGCCCACACCCACCTCCTCCCAGCCTCGTCCCTCCCCTCTGGGCCTCACCTGCCACACTCACCTGGACGGGCCTCCACCCTGGAAAACACAGACCCAGACTGAGAAGAGCAGGGAAGGCACCAGCACCGTGGAGTTCAAAGCTAATCGCTCGAAGATGGGCCTGTTTATTTGCATGGCACGCATTTGTCTCTGACTGTTTTACCCACCCTCTGAGCCAACTGAAGGGTTCTCAATTTATCCTGCCCGCACGGAGAGGCCAGATTGGCAGCACGCACGCACGTTCACAGACGCCCAATATAGACTTCCAATTATCTTTTAATTTCGCTCCTATCTTCATTTGTTCATTTCACTTTTTCCAAATGGACTGGAGGAAAAAAAAAAGCTGTAATTTATGGAGTCTGAAGTCAGCTAGTGGGAATGTTGTGTTTACCTCTGGTTGAAAAGAGACCTCAGGGTAGAGTCAAAAGCTCACTTCCAGCCACCCTGCAGGGGAGAAGGCCACCTCTTAGCGCCCCCAAAGTCCCTGCTCTTCCATCTTCTGACAGTCTGTAGTAACTACATCCTCTTATTTTCTGTATTCTTGATGCTCTGGCATCTGGGCCCCACTGACCACGAAGAACTCCATGGGCGGATGGCACCAAACTGCCCCTCGCAGCGTTAGCTAGTTTCTCCAGAGCAGATGGCTAGCCTAGGAGCACGCCTTTCACATGCAGATGAACCAATCCAAAGTCATACCCCTAAGCATCTCCTTCCGCGGTTCTCACAAGGTTCTTATGCACCAGGGCCAATATCCCCTGCCCTAGTCACCCCAGGACGAGGATTAGACAACCAGAGGCAGCCCCGGAGCTCCCGAAATTATTCAAGCTAGCCAATCCTAAACTGTTCACCTACCCTGCCTCCCCTGTTCCTTCCCAGGAAAACTGCAATAAAGACTCTTAGTCATACTTTCCCCTCACCCGCTCTGCTTCCTTACTGACTCTGGTGCTTCCCCGTGTGGTCCGCATGGGAACTGTGAGTACAAACCACCTTTTCAACAGCAGTCATCTCCTGACATGCTGGCCTCACTGTACCTGAATAATAGTAGAACCTACACTTTAAAACAATCTCAGGTGGCTGTGTTCCCTGAGAACTGGACTGGAGGGCAGACAGCAGGAAGCCTCGTTTAATGAAGGCCTCCTCTGTGCTCAGCTGTTTCACAGGCGTTACTTACGCTCTCTGATAAGAGAAGGTCACAGGAAGTGCCAAGCCGGGATTCGAATTGGTGTCACCTGACACACACGCCCCCATCTGCACGGTCTGCACCCAGCCCCAAGATCCGATCTGGAGGTCCTCCTGCATCGTCACGGCTCTCACCTCCTCCAGGGTTCCTCCTACCTTGCTATTTGGCCTCCACTGTTCTTACCACGTCAAATGTCCTCGCCACCCTCTGTCCTAGCCTGGTGCAGGGACTCCTGTTTCACTCTGCTACGGAAACCCTCACCGAAGAGCATCATCACCCTCTACCATCTTCTTGCTCAGCATCTTTTTCCTCCAGAGTTGACAGTCTCCACGGATGCAGGGACCATATAGGTCTCCCTAACCTATATCACTGCACCCCAGCACAGAGCCTGGTACATAAGTACCTGGTAAATATTTGATCAATCAGTCCATCTATGCCTCCTGCTTTCTTATCAATACTCAGTGCTCAATGTCTCTTTCTGGAATCCTAAGCTGACTTCTATTCTGATGCCCCCTGCTTTGGGTCTGGTCATCCAATAGCCCAATTGTATTTTGTCAATAGGCACCTGTTGAGAAATCACCTCATTAATTTTTCCTTTGTGATACATCGTGAGTTGATTATATGTCAGCGTACGTGCCATCTTCCAGATCAAGATATAAGTCCCCCAAGGCTGGGACTGTGTCTTCTGCTCCCAGTGGTTCTCCCCCTTTCTCCTGCTGCCCCACTGGGTTTGGCTACACCCTGCGCCCAGGATCATGGTT
>NW_006436888.1:616965-647600 GCF_000325575.1 Pteropus alecto | reverse complement strand
AAGAGTGATTTCCTGACTCAAAGGTTTAAGCCAGAGCTGTAGGGAGAATGCTCCAGTGAAGCCTTTACTGGATGGAAAACCATACACCAAAGGGGCTGAGCCCCTGCCCACCTGCTGGCATCTGAGAGGACAATGCCAGGTCACAATGCACCAAAGAGGTATGCCACAAGTCTCCCCCTCTCCAAGGGTACAGGAGTTCCCAAGATAACTCTACTGTCGGAATGATAGCTTGGCCACTAGGGGACCCACATCAGCCCCAAAGCCTTGGTTCCATTACTGGACGAATCCTTTTTATTACCTTTTATACCTCATCCTCTCCTTCCCAGAGGAAGAGAAATGGGCCATGCAGCTAGAGAGACCTCGTTATAAATCGAGACCCTGTTACCCACAACCTATGTGACATTGGCCTCGGTTTCCTCGCCTGTGAAATGAGGGTGATGAACAATACCACCTCTCCCGATCACTGGGGCATGAAATGGCTTTACTTAGGCAAAGTGTCCAGGACTTCACCCCATCTTCCCTGTTACTTACCTTGGTGATCTACGGAGCCACTACTCACCTCCGCCCCAGGGTGAAGAGGAATCCTCAGCGGACAAGTAGAAACACTAAAGGAGTTTTTATTTCTAGACCCTCTGAAATCTTCTGAGGTGACTTAAAAATGGGGATTTCCTGGGAGCCATCTCAAACCTTCTGGGTGAGAAAGTCGGGGAGGGTGGAACTCGGAAATCTGCATTTCTCACAAGCATCCCCAATGCTTCTCTGTGCCTGTGAAATTCAGAATCACTATCTTGACCATGATGAAAAAAAAAGGGCCCCAGAGGAGGCCTGGTTCCCGGAGCAGTCCTACCTGTTGGGTGAATTCAGCTCTGTAAGACTCTGAGGTCGGGAAACAGAGGTAGAAATTTCCTTTTACAGGCAAACTGACATAACCTTGGAGCTGCCATAAAATGCGGATGACAATTGTATCAAACAGACAACAAGCACTAGCTGAGATTCATTCATAGCATCTACCCCGACTCTACCCATGGAAAGGCACAATGCGTGTTGGCTGTTTGTCCCCATAGTGCCTGGCCCTATACAGGACTCAGGGCCTAAAACTGAGTCCTCAGGGATTTAGAATCCAGCAGGAGAACAGAATGCACTTTGACCCATGGCCCATGTGACAGAAGCTGAAAGAGGCTTGCAGAAGAACAAGAGACCCAAAGAGAAAAAGGTTGGAGGCACCGGGGAAGAAGGCACAGGCCGACTCTGAAGCACTGGAGGGATGTGGATAAGCAGAGACAGGGGAAACTGGCCCGAGCCCCAGCCCGGAGCTGGGCACACGAGGCAGGAAGCAGGAGATGAATTTGGAAGGGCGAACTGAGGCTGGAGCGTGGAAGCCTGTGAACTCAGGCATGAGCCAGGATTGTCTCCTGAAGTCAAGGCTTCAAAGTCCAATCCCTCCCAGGCATTGTGTTTCCTCTGACCCATGGACTGAGTTTTAGTTTCATTTTTTTGATTAGATGCCATCATTTAGAAATCGAATGATCGTATCACTGCCTAGACTAAGTGTCTCTGAAACAACAGTGGGATCTGGCAGTGCTGGGCCCGCCCACCTGGCACCATCACCAGGTTGGTCCTCCTTTTACCTGTCCAGCCCTGGTAGGCAGCATGGGCCTGAGACCCCTACTCTGACCTTTGGGGATCCTGAGAGGACCTCTGTCTGGAGAGGGGCAAAATTAGACCTATGCCTCAGAAGGTTTGTCTGATGATGATTAATATGAGTGGTGATGATGCCAGTGGTAAGAAAGAGGAAGAGGAGAGGACAGGAAGAAGAAAGGCTGATATTTACCGAGCTCGTCCAAGGCGGAGGAGCTCGGCTCTGTGGGCTTGACACACGTTAACCCATTCTGTTTTCACCACAACCTCATGAGTTGCATATGCTGTTGCCCCTATTTTTTCAGAGGAAGAAACTGAGGCACAGAGAGGTGAATTCGCTTGCCCAAGGTCAAGTTAAGATGCAGATCCAGGTAGTCTGGATCTGGAGCTCACAGCATTGGTGAGATGGGGTCGGGGGTGGTGGTGAGTCTCCCTCTCACCGAATGAGATTGTCTGGTTCAGAGGGTGAGGAGGGCAAGGACGTGCCCCACTTCTACCCCCAATCTGGGTACTAATGCCATCTGTTTTCCGGAAGTGCTCTCGGGATGGACAATTCTCTTCGTCAGGAGGACAGAGGCATTCGAGAGCCAGGTCAGGTGGCTCGGCAGCCATCCCTGGCTCAGCCTCCCCTGATGCTAACTGCAGACCCCACTCTCCCTGTGGGGACCAGCAGATCTCAACAGAAAGAAAACAGACCCAGGCAGTTCTCATGCCACACCTGCTGTGGCTCCACCTGTCCCATACTCACCACACCCAACCCTCCTAGCCCAGGAGATTTGCAAAGGAGAAAATAAAGCACATACACAAATAATAACCAAGCCCATGTGTTTCCTGGCATCGGGCGACTGTGCAGTCAAGAACTTCCTCCACCTTCATGTGCCCACTGGACACTCCGCCTGCTGGACACCCCTAACATTTCCAGCTGCTGCCGGTTCAGGTGGCTGATCACAAGTTCAGCCCCGGGGCAGAGTCCGCCCCTCCCACCCCCAGGGAAAGCATCAAGGATCCAAAGAGGCCAGTGCTGAGATCTGCCAGCCGGGGCTCCAGTGGCCACCCTCTGCCAGCTCAAAGTCACCTTTGCTCCAACTCCTCAGCTGGCTGGCCACAGCCAGCCCAGAGCCAGCCCAGAGCCAGCCGAGAACTCTCTCTCCGGCTCAGCTCAGCTCAGCAGGCACCAGGAACCGGCCCGATTGGGCAATCATTAATCGGATTTTTGGCATTCCTCAGCCCCAGGTCGCCTTGGGAAACATGTTCCCTGGAGGAGGAGGAGCCGAGGCCCAGGACTGGCATTTGGACATGCAGCTGACAGGCAAGGTGGTGCTGTCTGCTGCCGCTCTGCTCCTGGTGACTGCAGCCTACAGGCTCTACAGGTCGAGACTTGCCCGGGCCCCGCTGTGGGGCGGGAATGCCAAGGCCAAGGCTGAGGAGGAGGCAGAGGGCTCCAGGCAGCCCGACCTCCAGGGGGCGGCTCCCAGGACGCCCCTCCGAGAGCTGAGACGAAGGAAGGGAAGCAAGGGCTGCAGCTGGGAGAATCCAGGGGGCTCCCCAGTCCTGGCAACGGGAGCCCCTTCGCGGGACTCAGAAGCTGGAGAGACTCAGAAGCCCGAGAGGAAAGGTGCTGGTGAGGACTGGGGTGGGCAGTGCCCGGACTCTGGCCCGGCGCCTCCTCACCGCAGTGGCCAGGAAGCCAGCACAACTGTTGGCGGTAAGGCCGGGCTGCCCCGCCGCTCCCGTCTGGGCAGTGAACCTGGAAGCTCCCCCACTGGCCTCGCCGTGGTGGACGGCGGCAGCGTGGGCAGCAAGCCTGCTCCACGGCGGGATGGCAGACCCTCCGAGTGGCCGGGGACCGGGGAGCAGGAGTCGCCCCAGCAGCCCTGGACGGCCCACAGGGAAGGCAAGAGTGACATGGACAAGAGCTGGGTCTTCCCCCGAGTGATGGGGGTCCGCGGGGAAGAAGCTGGGGCCCTGCGGGCTGCCTCAGACATGGGCTTGGCTCTGCATCAGCAGGAGGGGGCCACCAGCGCCTCTTACACCTTCTCGTCGGTGGCCCAGGTTCGAGTGGAGGGGAGTTTCATACAAGAGAAGGCGGAGGAGACCAGGCCTGGGCTGCAGGGCAAGGTGTATGAATACTATGTCGAATCCACCTCCTGGGCCACGTCCAGGGGCAGGCTGGCCCCCGGGACTGCAGCCCTGGCTGAGGCTCCACTTCCTATGCCAGGTCCCCTGGGAACAGGGGCAGCCTTCGGAGGCCATGCCGATGACCGAGAAGGTGTTGCCCATACGGCCACCTCCTCCCAGCCTGTGCTGTTGCCCCCCACACAAGGCTTCGGCAGGAAGGAGAGCCTCCTTCAGATCATGGAGAACCCAGAGCTGCAGCTGCAGCTGCACGACTTTGGGGCCCTTGCTCCACCCCGCCTAGACCAGAGTGCCCCATCTGGCTGCTCCGTAGCTGGGGGATCTCTAGAGTCCAGCTCGGCTGGAAGCGGCGGAGAGCCCAACCTACTGCTCGTGGCTGGGACCAATTTCTTCCACCTCCCTCTCACCCCAGGTTCAGCCCCAGATGTCCACCTGGATCTGGGTAATTGCTGTGAGGTACTGACCTTGGCCAAAAGGCAGAACCTGGAGGCCCTGAAGGAAGCTGCCTACAAGGTGATGAGTGACAACTACCTCCAGGTCCTGCGCAGCCCGGACATCTATGGGTGCCTGAGTGGGGCAGAGCGGGAGCTGATCCTCCAGAGACGGCTCCGGGGCCGGAAGCACCTGGTGGTGGCTGATATGTGCCCCCAGGAAGACTCTGGCCGCCTTTGTAGCTATGACGATGAGCAGGATGCCTGGCACCTGCTGGCCCACCTGCCACCTGAGGCCGTGTCCCGAGGCTGTGCCATCTGCAGCCTCTTCAATTATCTCTTCGTGGTATCCGGTTGCCAGGGGCCTGGGTGCCGGCCTTCCAATCGAGTCTTCTGCTACAACCCGCTGACGGGGATCTGGAGTGAGGTGTGCCCACTGAACCAAGCCCGGCCGCACTGCCGGCTGGTGGCCCTGGATGGGCACCTGTATGCCATCGGGGGCGAGTGTCTGAACACGGTCGAGCACTATGACCCTCGCCTGGACCGCTGGACCTTTGCCCCGCCGCTCCCCAATGACACCTTCGCCCTGGCACACACGGCCACAGTGTGTGCCGGTGACATCTTCGTCACAGGCGGCACGCTGCACTACCTGCTGCTCCGTTTCTCGGCCCAGGAGCAGCGCTGGCAGGTTGGCCCCACGGCGGGCGGCAAGGACCGCACAGCCGAGATGGTGGCGGTCAATGGCTTCCTTTACCGCTTTGACCTCAACCGCAGCCTGGGCATCGGCGTGCACCGCTGCAGCGCCAGCGCCCGCCTCTGGTACGAGTGCGCCACGTACCGGACGCCATACCCGGACGCCTTCCAGTGCGCCGTGGTGGACAGCCTCATCTACTGCGTGGGGCGCAGGCACATGCTTCGCTTCTTGGCCGACCACATCTCGCCCAGGTTTGTGCCCGAGGAGCTGCAGAGCTTCCCCTCCCCGCAGGGCACCCTCCTGCCGGCTGTCCTGACCTTGCCGGGCCCCGATGTGTCTCAGACCAGGGTCTAGCAGCCCCTCTGCTCGGTTCCTCCTGCAGAACTGGAGGCGAAGAGCAGCCCCTGACCACTGCTCCATGGGCCATTTCTGGTGGCCAAGACTTTGGCCAGGAAGAGGTTAATTCTAGTCCTCCCTTCTGCACTGGCTGCGGCTCTGAGAGGTCAGTGGGCTGCAGAGGCCCGGTGTGAATAGAGAACTAGGAACTGGTGTTTGGAGGCCGACAGTAGCCATGTCTGCAGGGATGGCCACCACCTTGCTTCAAAACTGAATTTGGGGGTGCGGGGGGGCTGCCAGGACCCCAGCAAAGTTCAGGGGCACGACCTTATTACAACTGTGATTCAGGTGCCAGTTGACCCCCAGTGATCCTTCAAATTGACTCTGCTAAAATGGGCCACCTCTCTATAAGCCACCAGGGTCCCTTCCGAACCATTGACTCCTGGGCCTCAACCGCCAAGGTTCCCAGAAGCACCTGGAACACACAGGTGGGAAAAATGAAGGGAGATGGTTCTGGCAAGACTGGAAAGAGCCGGGGGAGCCCCAGGGGCCCGGGCAGGGGGAGAGATGGTTGGTGAAGTACAACAGCTAAAGTCGGAGGACTTTGGCCTGCGGAGTAAATTAACCAAAGCCCACTTGGCTTTTTCTCATTCCCTGGGATTCTAGTGTGAGTAACCTCCATGGCTAGTGACCGTTGAACAAGGTACATCTTCTTGTAGGGGTCTACTAAGAATACAATTGATTCTATATCTGAGGCCTTGGGAGAGGCAGGAGAAGGTGTAGTCCACGGGCCACCCTCCCCCTGGGCCTCTGCTTGGGCCCATTGTTAAGGGACCACTGACTTTCTCCCCAGATCTGAGAACCCTTCAAAGTATAGCTCTCCAAGCAGGAGCTAGGAGCAGCCACTGCCAGTCAGCCCTTCCAGTGACTGTTGAGAGGTGATGGCATAATTTGCCCTTCCTCCTCCATGTTGTCACCTAGTCGGCCTCATCAGACAGGAGAGGACCAGCGAGGGGCGGGCCCATGATGGAGCTGAGGAACTAGAAGGTTCTAGCGGCACCTCAGGAGACTGGGATCTCTTTTCACATCAGATTTGGTAACTTCTGAATGGGAGGAGACCTTCCAAACTCAGGAAGCTACCAGTTCTCCCAGAGGGAAGGGAGAGAGACTGGTCCAATCGATAACCACAGCCCTGTTCCATCTCTAAGGGAGACACACATGCGGATACAAGATCAGCCATGCTCTTGGCCCCAGGCAGAAGCCAGGGGAGCTGGGACTCCAATGTGACGAGCAGCATGGAGAAGAGAAATAGAGATGGAGGGGAGAACATGCACCAGGTGGAGCGGGACAGGTGGAAGATAAGGTTGCTTAGGACTTCGGCATCCCTCTCTTGAAAATGAGGAGAATGACTCATGTCCTTATCTGCCTAGGGTATAAATGAGAGTATCTGGAGAAAGCTCTTCCCAAGATCCCAAGTGTCCCAGGCAGGAGCTGTGTTCACTGCAGCAGCTGGGGCTGAGCTGGGGCTTCTTTCGGAAGATGCAAGATTAGAACAAAGAACGAGAAGGAGGTTGGCACAAAGATGAAGACCTTTATTGGAGCTCAGAAGACCTAGGGCCTGGGAAGTGAGGCTGCTTAATTTATTTCTAAATTGGAGGCTGGGAGAGGAAAGTCAGCTGGCACCATGGCCAGCACTGGGGAAGAGCGACTCTCCCTCCCCCACCAAGGCCATGCCCAAGGTTAGCGTCAACACTCAGGCAGGAAGGGACCCATGGGAGGAAGGGCTCAGTGACACGACTGGTGGCATCAGCATTGTGGTTTCGGGCTGGGGTTTGCTTGGGAGGAGAACCCTGTGTGGGACCCAGGGCAGGTGGAACCAGATCTAGCCCCAGGGCCAGGCCTCCAGTGAGGGGCCAGGCAGAGGGCAAGGCCACAGTGAGGCTGGGTCAAGTGTGGGAAGGGCTCCAAGCCAGGAGTGAACTAGGGATGGCTCTGGAAGACCTTTCAGAAGCCCACATGGTAAGGACTAGGGGAACAATCCCAGGGACAAGGCTGCAAAGCTCGTTCCAGAACCAGCGATGTCGGGTGTGGTCTTCATGAAGTGAGGGAGAGCTGAGGTTTGGGTCTGGACGGACGTGGCAAGTAGCGGCACATCGTGTCCGCCTCCCCGTGGCCCCACGGCAGACATCGCTAGCCGATTGTCACATCCTTTCCTGTTGAGCTCTTATAACAGCCTCAGCACGAGGTCGGCACAGGGCCCCAGGCGCCGACTACCGATAGAGTAGAGCTGGTGTGTTTCTCATCTCTGGAGCTGGGTTTAGGAATGAGAGTGGCCAGGGGCATCGTGGTAGAGCGAGGTAGTCCAGGGGGCCTGCAAAGACCAGCTGGGCCCGTGATGGTCAGGGTTCATTTACAGAATGTCGAGGCCAGGCACCTGCAGAGAGCATATTCTAATGAAGGAAAATAGGCAATTTTGAAAAAACAAATACATAAATAAATAGAACCCATGTTACATAAGTGCCATAAAGATAGATAAGGCAGAGAAGTGGAATAATGTGATCGAACCTCCCTGATTAGGGGACATTGAGCAGAGATCTGAATGGAAATCTGAGAGACACATAGACCAGGGCTCCAGAAGCCTGGCCGTGCCTCCCGATGGGCTATGTCACATGGGGGTGTGGGGAGCAGGTCTGCCTCCTAGGAAGTCCATCTAAGTGTGCGAGGAGGGTTAGGACCCAGCTGTTCTGCTTTTATATACAGGAGAGAATTCTGTTCCACTAACATTTATAAAAGAGGCTCATTGCACAGAGATAAGCTACATTCCCAAGAGAGAAGCAGAGTTCACACAGTTAGGGATGAGAGTCAAAATAATTACCAGGACATCACAGACACCACGCTGGGTGTGTGACTAAGTGTCAGCCGGCCCACATTATTGCCATAAGTTCAGGGTCTAGGATTTCCACTTGGCCTTGTTTAATAGGCTGGTCTGTTGACCTGTCGCCCTCGGCCTCAGAGTAGTCTCTGTGTCTCTTGGCTTCTCCCTGGGCCATCTGTCTTGCTTTTCCAATAGGAATTCTTTCTTCTTCGGGGAAAAAAAAAAAAATACCTTAAGTTTGGTTTGCTTTTTATGTTAAGCCAATCATGCCACTATAGAAAAAAGAAAAACTCTTGGCTTCTCCCTGGGCCATCTGTCTTGCTTTTTCAATAGGAGTTCTTTCTTCTTCAGGGGAAAAAAAAAATGCCTTAGATTTGGTTTGCTTTTTATGTTAGGCCAATCATGCCACTATAGAAAAAAAAAAAAAATTTGGAAAACAGAGAAAAGTATAAAACTCTCCCCCATTGACCCCCGCTGTGGTGTGAGTCCCACCAATCTGTTTCCTCTGTGTGTGATTTTGGTTGGCCTTGATTTTTGCCTAGGTGTGATTATGCTGAATGTTCAATTCAGTTGCTTCCTTTTTTCCACTTAGCTTTGGAGAATAAGCATTCTCCTGTGTTATTCCAAACCCTCGGTAAACATCATTTCAATAGTTGTACGATATTCCAGCAAGTGGCTGTGCCGTGGTTTATTCAACATTCCCTCCTTCTGTTGGGCCTGTAGATTTTTTTTTTCTGTTGGTTTCTTTTTCTATTATAAATAAAACGTCCCTTGTTTTATTGTTCCTCTCTGTCTGGGGCCTCTATCAATATTTACAAGAGAAGCTCAGCCTAGGTCTTGCCTGGAATAACAAGGTTATTAAAATAACCACAGAAGCCACAGCATTGGCCTAGGGCTGGGGTCTGGGCCCCACTCCCACTGTAGGGCACAGGGCTGTCCTCGGAAACGCCCAGCCAGGACAGCAAGGCTGTCTGGAGGGGCCCTCCCAGGTGCTCCTCTGCCCTGTGGTGTTTCTGAATCCAGGAGGTGAGACAGAGCCTCTGGTCTTCATGTGCAGGCCGTGGACGAGATGCTTTCCACGCATCACCTCTGGATCCTCACTACGACCCTATTCTACCGGTGGGAAAACTGAGGCTCTGAGAGTTCAAGGGAAACTTGCCTTCGTGGCCAACTCCAAAGATCCTCAGTTTGCTTAGAAGCCCCCAGCGTGGTGCTCCTTCCATCCCCATGTCGGGAGGCACTGGAGCCAAGGAGCTGGAGTCAGCCCCCAATCCCTTCTTCACTTGCACCAATCAGGTATGTTCTATCCTTGAACTTTGAACTCAAAGCAACTTTTCTCAAACTCTCAGAGCCTCATTATCTGCATCTGTAAATTGGGTTTGCTACCGCCAGCCATAGTGGATGTTGCAAGAACTAACAAGAAAACTAAGAAGCACCCAGCCCCAGGATCGCTCCAGAGTCAGTCTAGGAAGAACTGTTGTCAGCTGCAGGGGACTGCTGTGAGCAGCTCAGAGGACGTTCTTCTGATACTCCCACTTCCTTTTCTCAGTATCCCCGCCCCAGAGGAGGAAAGCTGTTTGACATTTAAACTGCAGGGGCCCCATCTGGTTTGACAAGGTCTGGGGTGTGCTCAAATTATTCATATTTTCGACCACCCAGGAGACTCTGAGCCTCTACTCCCCTCTTCCAGGGTGGGTAGTTAAAAATGAACTGGCTGCTGGTTCGAGTTTCTGAGGCTCAAAGTATTAAGCACTTTCCCAGGCTGTCTAACAGCACAGAGGATCTTCAGAAGCTGCTTAGAGCCCCACCCCTGCCCTGTCCTCCACCCCCTCTCCCATACCATCCTCCACCCCGTCCTCCTCCCACCCACCAAACACGGGGAAGGTCACTGTGGAGGGGACTCCTTTTTTTTTTTACAGATAGGGAGTAAGAGCCACTCAGAGTACCTGGAAGATATTTAGATTTTTAGAAGCATGACAAGCGCCCAGTACTTCCCACCTTTGTCATCCTTACCTGGAAGGGCCTTGTGGCCCCAGAGTCACCCAGGAATCCCCTGAAGCTGTGGCTCTAGCCCGGAGGAGTGCCCCTGGCACGGCATGCAGCGGCAGGGGGAGGGAGGTGGAACACAGAGGGAGGAGGTGTCTTAAGGGAGGGGAGGGGAGGAGATGGGCCGCTGGAAGCCGAAAGAAAAGACAGCCTGGAGGAGAATCTGCAAACGGCAGGAATCTCAGGTTTTTCGAAAAGTGGGATGTGGGTCAAAATAAAACGCCAGTGGAAAAGCGATCAGTTCCAGGTTGCCTTTTCATGTGAGGGGAGCAGATGGAGACACGGCCCTTCCCAATAATAGCTCCGGTGTCTCCCGCACTGGGCTCTGTGCAAATCACCACCATCCCGTCATCGAACCCTCCCTAGACGGTCTGGGAGGGATTCCCCTCACCACGCAGGGGAGAAAACGAAGACAAGGCGCTCCACGAAAACTAGAAATTACTATTTTTAATACCGACTGTAACATCTACCTTTGTATTATTAAAACACAGAGAGAAATGCCTTCATCATTCATACACTGACTGAGCGTTGGCCGTGCTCCCGTGTGCTCTACTTACGTGATCTCATTTTATCCTCAAAACAACAGTAGTAGATGGCACGACCGGCCAAATTCTCCCCTTCTCATCAATTTCTCCACCCTCCATCTAGCTGTGGGACTTGCTTTAAGGAGCTGGGGCATTGGCTTTACTCTATCGTGCGTCCTGGACACCCTGAGGCCACCGCCACGTGCACAAGCCTGGGCCAGCCTGCAGCATGGGAGACACGCGAGCCAAAGGCTCATCGCATTACCCTCCTTCAAACCTATCACCGTCCCATTTCACAGAAGAAATGCGTAAGGCTCAGAGAGATCTCGCTTTTGCGATGTCAATTTGCAGCCTTGACAGTGTGGTCTCAGATCCCCTCGCCGACACCCCAACTCCTCAGTCGAGTGCCCCACACTGCACACTTAACTCCGTCACCTCTTACTCCAAGACCTTGTCCTGCAAGTCTGTTGTTCCCGGCGAGTCCCCCCGTGGGCAGTGAGGATGTTTCGTCTGCCTCTGTCCTTGGTGCCAGCATAGAGTGGCCACACAGCACAACTCGGACAAAGCCACCTTTGAAATGCACCGTCGGGAACCACGATCAGGGATTCAGCAGAGCCCAGCTGGGCCGCCTTCCTGTCTCCAAGAGGAATCGCTCCACACCTCAAACACACACCCCCACGTTGGCTCACAACGTCGGGACGCCCAGCCTCTTGGTTCTTCCCGTGCTCAGCACAACTGCCCTGATGAAACCGTCAGCACCTGCGCTCTGCCCAGGAGCCCTTCCGCTGCCCACCAGGGGCAGGGAGGCACTGCCGGGGGAGGCCCCTCCGTCCTGGAGGAGCCTGACCGGCAGGGGTCGCTGTTCAGATACCCGGGTTCTCCGCCTTCGGCGGATAAGTCATGCTTTGCGCTGGCTTCCTCAGAAACATCCGTTTAACAAAGTCTCTTCAGCCCTCCACGTCATCCTCCCACTTGCGCCTCCTTCCTTTCCGAGACCGCAGGGAAGTCAGGCCCTCCTCACGCCTTGAGCCCACCTCCTCTTAATGCCCTTCGGGACGTCACGCAAGGGACAGCCCTGCTTCGGCACCAACCTCCCCTGTCATCTGGGTGATTCCAAGTGGCATTCAGATGGGCTCCGGCCTCTCCGTCTTAAAAGGAGAGCCACTTGCCCACAACGCTGAAAGTGCAATAAAGAAAAACCGTGACTACACTTGAGAAGGTTAAAAACACTGCACAAATACAAGGCGTCTTTATTTGTCATGAGTGTCAAAGTGGCGCGGTGTCTCTGTGTCCTTGAAAACAGTTTATCCTCTGAAGATTTGTGATTGTTTCTCCTGCAATCATGTTTATGCTATCGCACTCAGCAATCTTTACTCTGTAGAAAATATGAGGGTTAGTGTTAACCTGGCCTCGATTCGAATCATAATAAATCCTGAGTAAACGCCTTAAAAAAATAAAAAAGCCTCCTGTTGCAGAATGCTTCCCATCTGATCTGAAGGAGCCAAAATCTTGGATCACACCTAGAAGCCTTTAAACCCAGGCCTGCCTGGACTCTTTCGGCCACTCAGTGTCCCTTCCCAAGCCTGGGGATGACGGAATATCAACTTCCAAAAAACCCAAGTTATTAATGTCTTTCATACACGTTGTCTTTTCTCTTCTAAACATATATATATATTTTTTTTTATCGTGGCAAAATACACATAACACAAAATTTACCATCGTAACCTCTTTAAAGTATATAGTTGAGTGGCTCAGTACTTTCTCAATGCCGTGTCTGTTTTATCTGACTACAAAAGATACGCAAATATTTATTGTCAACTATATAATTGGAAAAACACAAAAAAGCCCAAAGAAGACAGTAGAAATCACTCCCACTCAGAAATAATTGGTTATTGTTTTGATTATTTCCAGGCTCTTATTTATTATCCATAATTTTTAAAATAAAAAAAAAATGGGTCTTACTCTGAACTTGCGGTGTAACTGACCTTTCCTCTTCGAAATATTGTTACTCTTTCGAGTTTAAAGAATACATCGCTGGGTTTCTCTTCATTGCGGTAAAATACGCACAACATAAAAGTTACCGTTTTAACCATTTTTAAATGTGCAGTTCAGAGGCGGTGAGCACATTCGCATTGTTGTGCAACCAGCACCATCGTCCATCTCCAGAAGTTTATTTTTCCAAACGGGAAGAAAGAAACGCTATACTTATTAAACACCAACTCCCATTCTCTCTGCACCCCACCCCCACCCCAGCCCCTGGTAAGTAAAAGTTGACTTTAACTTTAGAAAACATCCCTTAACGAGGCTAAGGGAGTTCTCCGCTTCATCAACACAGATAATTGGGAATCTGCCTTAAGCGCAAAGACACACTGCTTTTCATTCATTCTGGAAAGTTCCGCAAACAGTGCAGAACCCAGCTCAGTGGGACGCTTTGGGGCAAAAGAATCAATAGCTTCTTTCTCGAAGAGAGTACCATTCCCTCCTCACTGCCACGGGGAAAGACAAAGAGAGAAACACTCTCTCTGTTCTCTATGAATCTCGTCCACCATCATGCTAAACTAATTACTTTTGGTGCTTTAACAAAAATACAGTTTGAGAAAGGGAGTGGCATAAAACATGTTAATGGTCGCGTTCCATCGTGAGTCTCAATTATGCAGTTATGAGAATCTGGAGAAATGAGGAACCGAGTCACTGTAATTACGCAGTAATCATCTCTGCCAAGGTGTGCACACCCAGGACAGGGATGGATTTAAGGAGCCTCAAGGTTAAGGTGCACATGGGACGAACAGAAGGATTATGGAGGGTTGAAGGACCAGGGCTTGGGGTACAAAAAGAAGGGTTCCCCTTTCAGGAAGCTGGGAGGTGGGGACGGGGAGTGACCAGGCTAGCGAGTCAGCACGATTCGACAGACGCAAGTTCCACCCTTTCTCCTCCGATGCCTATAAACCCCTACTCCCTGCAGGATGCTAGGGTCGTGGCTGTCAATGGGTTGGCACGTTTTCCTGCAAAGTCTAGGAGTGCACAGGTGAGTGACTACATAAGACGCTGGCAGACTGGCATGAGCTCGTGCAGGGAATAAATGTAGCGTGATGGAGAGCGAGAGGTGGCACGTGCTTATCGTTCTCGAGGTGGCTTCTGGAGAAGGTGGCACTCAAGCTATGGTATGAAAGATGAAGGACTTGGCCTAAAGGGAGAGAGGGAGAAAAGAAAAGAGTCCACACGAGGAAGAACATTCTGGGAGGAGGCAACACAAGAGCAAAGGCCCCGTGTCCTACCCCAGAGGCCAGTGTGGCCAGGGAGGTGGTGTGAGGCCAGAGCCTGCCAGGCCATGCAGGGCAATGTCAATTGTCACATTGTCAATTTTCAGCTAGGATAAGAAGTTTGGATTTTATTCTCAGCCCAATAAGAAGCCCTCAGAGGACTTTTTCTTTTAGAAGCATTTTAGATGTACAGAGAGTTCCAAGATGTCCCACACTGTTGTTAATATCTGATATTTAATATGGTACATTTGCCACAACTGAGGAGCCAGTGCTGATACACTATCATTAAGTAAAGTCCATACTTTATTCAGATTTCCTCAGTTTTTACCAGATGTCCTTTTTCTGTTCCAGGATTCTGTCCAAGATGATATATTACTTGTAGACATCACGTCCTGAGGCTCTTCTGGGTGGTGATGGTTTCCCAGACTGTCTTTGTTCTCGATGACCTTGACAGTTTGGAGGAGTACTGGTTAGGTATTTCACGCCGTCCTTCAGTTTGGTTTTGTCTGATGCTTTTCCATGGGTTATGGGTTACTCGACTAAGATATGGGAAGAAGGTCATGGAGGGAAAGGGCCATTCTCATCACATCATCTCAAGGGTACATGCTATCAACATGGCTTATCACTGTTGGCTTTGACCTTGATCACCTGGCTGCAGTAGCATTTGCCGGGCTTCTCTGCTGTAAAGTTACTCTCTTTCCTTCTTTCCATACTCTATCCTTTGGAAGGAGTCCCTGTGAGGCCATACCTAGGGAACAGGGAGCTATGCTCCACCTCCTTGATGGGGGAATGTCTCCACAAATTATCTGGAATTCTTCTGTTTGGGGGACTTGTCTCTTCTTCTCCATTTACTTACTTAGTCAATTATCTATTTATATTAGTATAGACCCATAGATAATTACTTTATACTTTGGGTTACATTTCAATACTGCATTGTTTATTTTGTTGCCCAAATCATTCTAGCTTTGGCTACCAGGATCAGTCAACGCCGATGTCCCTTTGAGATAACCCCATCGTTTTGTTTCTCGGGCATGTCCTTATTTTTTTGGCACTTATATTTTCCTTCCTTTGTCCTAAAATTTCTCCAAGAAGCTCTAGCTTTTTTAAATTAGAGAATGGTTTTAGGAACTCAAATCCAAGGACTGGGTCTTCAGAGGTTTTTAAACACAAGACGGACATTATCCGACCTCCATTTTAAATGTGTCTTTCTGGCTGCTATGGAGAGAATGTTTTGGCCGGTGGCCAGAGAAGAAACTGGGATGCCAGTGAGGAAGATATTGTGGTCATACAGGTGAGAGATGTGGGGACCCACTTGGACCCTCAGAGTTAACATGAAGATTACTTTAATTAAACTAAAGCCATTTGATATCAACAGATGCAGAAAGAAGCCTTCTTAGAGCTTCCTTTATCTCTCTAAAAGCAGAGACTTCTAGGAGTGAAACTATCATAAATTTCTGTTTCTGCAGGAGTTTTACGGCCATGAAAAAGATGGAAAAGACTACTTGCACCTGCATAAACAAACATCACAAATTTTCTTATCTCCCGTTTGTTCTCCTAGAAACCCATTTTTTCTTCCCATAAAGCCTTCTCTCTCCCCTCTCTTTCCCAGACTTCAGCCATTTAGTGAGCTGCTGCTTTGGGGAGCTCCTGTATCCATATGAATCAATGTTGCGTTTTTTTTCTTCCTACTAATCTATCCAGTGTCCGTTTAATTTGCATGCCCCCAGATATTGCGTTAAGAGGTTTTTCCGCCCTGACAGAGGCAAGAGCCTGAACTACACAAGGACACAAGGTCAGCTAGAAATGAGTCCTTATAATAGCAACATATCCACCAGATTGTTCCTCTGGTTAGCCCTCCTCGGCCCCCTGCCCAGCCTGACTCGACTCCCCACCCTCCAATCATTCCTTTTCTCTTCACTATCTCGAATTGAATTCTGGAGTCGACAACCGGGAACCCTACCTAATAGAGTTTAGCAACTTTACCCTTGACTTCTACAGTGGACTCCTAGAAGACAGAGTCTGGGCCTGGTTCATTCACTGTCCCTCAGCTCTCGCACAGAGCCCAGCACTTGGACCATGCTTAGGAAATGCTTGTTGAGCCGGATTTGTGCAATTCAATGAACAAAACAGTTGGCTGCACAATGGAGCACCATCAACAGGGCTACAGGGGGCATCTTGGTAACCCACTTAAGAAAATAAACTGTAAGTTCTTTCCCCATGTTCATTTGCATGGATACAATTAGTGTGCTAATTAAAATTGAGTCTTATCTGTTTATTAAAGTAAGCCCAGCAGGACCTCCAGTTGGCAAGATTTTGTTGGCAGAAAGTTCAGGCTTCTCTGGGAGCAGAAAGGGAGCCATTTCCTTTCTCATCAAATGTTTACTAATTCAGGTGACTGCAGAATTTGGCTGACCCTCTGTTCAATGGGCTCACATTAGCAAGGCTGGCAGCCACACATCAATCAACACCCATATTCCAACTAAAATGAGTGAGAATTTGTAACCTTTCTCCCAGCCTGCCCTGGCTAGAGTGTGCCTTACTCTAGAAAGGAAGAGTTTGTTGCTCAAATTAATAGTATAAACAAGATTTCAGAAGGGAAGCTTTAACCTACTTAAGAGAACACACTGTTTTCGAGCAATTAGTACCATTTGCACACAATGAATGAGCTAATTGCAGATAAGCCTTATTTCTGCTTTGAAGAGGCATCCAGCAGGACCTCTGCTTGGCAATACTTTGCCAACAGTTACTTAGGATAGTTAGCATCACCACATGTTCTTGAAAGGAATAATGTAGCAATTCACTGAAAGCAATCGCCTGTACTCGGATTTCTAAGTAATTCTCAGTAATTCTCACTAGGCCTTAATGTCGGCATCTATAAAATGGGGGTGATACCTATCTCCTAGCGTTATTGTGAAGAGTTAATGAGTGTGTTTATGCCCATAAATGGCAACTAAATTCACCCTGGCCTTCCCCCAAATTTGATCAAATGAGGAGACAGATTCTAGGCTCCGCTGCTGATGAGGACTACCTGGCATCAGCCGACTTCTGATTCAGCACTCTACTCATGAAATGAGAACAGCATCGGCCTTGGATCTGGGCTCTGCTGCCAACTAGCTGGGCAGCTTGGGGCCAAACCTCTCCGCTTCTGTCAAATGAGCCAGGTGAATTAGCTTTGTGGTTTTAAACTTTAAAAAAAATTTTTTTTTAATTTTTTTAAAAAATTATTTCTTTGCTTGCTTATATTCTGTCCAGAAGGAAAAGCATTTCCTCTACCCTCTTAGGGGTATTGCAAAGGAGTGTGCAAATTAAACTTAACAAACAACATTAACAAAAGAAAAGACACAGAATTTTTACTGATCTACCTGTGTGTGCTGAAGTTCACAGAAAGAAACCTGAAATACAAAGAAGCAGTTAGACTCAGGGGCGTATATTCCTTTAACAAAGGAGAGAGGGTTTGGGCCTCTAGGGACAATAAATTGTTGAGAGTGACAGGGAAGCACAGGGGGAAACTAATAGGAGATGCAGGCTATTTTAATGAGGTCTGTTTATGCAAATTCATCTTGGTGGTCGTTCCTTGTCTTCGATGACATGAGCTGCTCTTCTCTCCCGGGTACTGGAATATCACAGAAGTGCTGCTATGTTCTTTTCATCACATAAAATAGGGGGACATGATGGAGAGGGTTTTCGTCTGTGTTCCCAAAAAGCTAACTCTGAGAAAAGGATCTGAGCACGAATAGTTCATCAAAGAGGTGATTCTAGGAAATATGGATGGGAAGTGTGAAGCAAGACGAGGAAGGAAAGAAAATCAGTAAAGCGTTTGTATGGGGCTCACCCAGTTGGAAAACCCAGGGAACCCTCCAGAGCATGCTGCAGCATCACCTCACCTGGAAGGAGGGGGGACTGGGGTATATATTCACTAACTGCCATCAGTCATCATGGGAACGCTGCTTTTAGAGGAGAGGGGACCCGGAGAAAGCCCTCCAACTGTCGAAGGTGATGGCAGATGGAAGTCAAACCAGCACACAGTGAAATGGATAAAACTTAGGGGCTATATGCTGAGGGGTCATGGTGTCCCTGCACGGAGCAGGGAGCGGGTAACTCGCAGTGGTTTTCAACCACTAATTTGATTGGCATTCTTACTTGCCGGGGGTGCGGCGAGAGGAAGGAGCATTGAGGGCGAGCCGTGAGACTATGACTTTTTCTTCTCTCTTTTTCTTTTGAAGTAACTTCAAATTTACAGAAAGTCACAAGAGTAACACAACAATTTTTTTCTGAATTCTTTTTCAAGAATAACTTGGTGACAGAATGCTTCCTCATTCCCACATCCTTTAGTATTTATTTATTCCCCCCAAACAAGGACATTCTCCCACATAACCACAACACAACCGTCAAAATCAGGAAGTTAATAATGATACGCTAAACCATCCAAGCCACAGAGCCCTGGTTTTCTCGATAATGTTCTCTACAGCAAAGTGTTCTAATCGGGACACTTACACCTCACGAAATCCCTCTTCAGTCTCCTCCAGTCTGGAATCGTCCCTCTGACTTTCACAACCTTGACACGCTTGACAATTTCAAGTCAGTTACTTCGTAGAATGTCCCTCAGTTTGAGTTTTTCCGATGCGTCCTCGTAATTTCCATTCGAGTCATGCAGTTTGGCAGGAATATCTCACAGAAGTGCTGCTGTGTCCTTCTCGTCGCATCCTATCAGGTGGCACGTAATTTCGATTTGTCCCATTACTGATGATCTGATCACTTGATGAAGGTGATGGCTGCCAGGTTTCTCCATGTAAAGTTACTCTTTTCCCCTTTGTAATTAATACATCTGTTGTGGAGATGTATTTTGGAGGGACAACGTAAATATCCTGTTCCTCATCAAACTTTCACCCGCTACTTCTAGCATCCATTGATATTTGGGGCAGAATTAGTTATTACAGTGATGGTTGCCAAATGATGATTTTCTAATTCCGTTATTCCTTCTACATTTATTAGTTGGATTTCTACTCTAAGACCTTTCTCTTTTCCCCATTTATCCATTCATTTATTTACATCCCTGTAGACTCGGAGATTTCTACTTTATTCAATAGATTATAATCTGTTACTAACATCATTTATTTTGATGCTCAAATTTTCCCAGATCTGGCCGGTGGGAACCCCTTCAAGCTGGTTTCTGTGTCCTTTTTAATATTTTTCTCATCATACTTTGAGCATTTTCTTTACTTTCTAGCATTTTCCTAACTTTCCTTACTTTCTAACAACAAGATGTTCTAGCTTATCTTCTATTTTCTCTGTCCCAGGCTTGGAATCGGCCATTTCTCCAAAGAATCTTCATTCTGTTTGGGTGTTAACGTGTTCACTGCCTTGGGGCATTGGTGCTTCTAGGCCCTCTCAGCGACTACATGCATTTATTTTTGTATTTATTTCTATATCTATCTCTATAGATCGAAAACATGAGTTTACACTAATACCTCCAATCCCAATCCAATACCACAGAGTTTATTTCAGTTTGTCTCCCTTTCCATATTTGTAACACCTCAGACAATGAGAAACCCGGCTCCCATCCTCTTCGATATATTTAATCATTAGAGCAATTCCCCTGTATGTAACAATCTCCCATTGCCCAGGCATGCAGTCACCTCTTCATCCTGCAAGGGCTCTGTTACCCTCATGCCAAGCCTCCCGACCACTGCTCCCCCATGCAAACACCCTCTTCTCTCTGCTCAGGCTCCAACACCTCCCACCAGCTGCCAGACCACAAACCCCCGACCCCCATCGCAGACATCTACCTTGCATATCCCAACATGATGGCTTTTGGACTATATTATTCAAGAAGACAGATAGAAAAGAAGGAAGGTGTGAGCTAGAATTCTAATTCTGACAATGCACACTGTCCTAGAATAGTTTCTTTAGAAGTAGCACCTAAGAGCAGAATTCTTATGTCTGTGATTTATTGAGGAAATGCTCTCAGGAGAAAGTAAGGGGCTAAGAGAAGCCGGGGGAATGAAAGAAAAGGAAACACACAAGAGACGAGAAAGCGGCAGTTTGATCCATTCATAGAAACAGCAGGGGACCTGGGGATGGGCAACTGAATCGGAAAATGGATTTCAGGGGATCTGGGTGGGGCACCAAGGCCTCTGCTACACACCCATTTTCACTTATTCTAAAGAGAACAAAGATTTCTATTATGTACACACTAGGAGAGTGTGTCAGTGTTTCAAAATTTTCTCTAGAGGGTCAGATCGTAAACATTTTAGGTTCTGAAGCCGGCATAGACAATATGTAAGTGCATGGGTGTGGTTGTATTTAGGTAAAACTGTACTTAGAAAAAAGGGCGGTGGAGCGGGGAGGGGAACAGGCAGAGGGCCATAGTTTGTGGATCCCCGCAGCCTCTCTTGCCAGCTTATGAGTCCAAACAAATCCAGTCACTTCGCGGTGACCTAATGATGAATGTTCTCTCCAAAACACCAACATGAGGCTGTCCCAGCCCACCCCATTGCTTTTCAAGGCCTGAGCAGGACCACCAGAGAGTGATTCAAGGAAATGAGATCAAGAGCTCTATTATTTCCCCCTAGTTTGGGACCTAGAACTGAATTAAGAAGCAAATTGGTCAGGCAAGGGCCCAAACTCTCTAAGGGGCTTGAACACATCACTAGAATGGTAAGATGATGGAAAAAGTTAAACTGAGTGGCTTAAGAAGATGACAACATCACATTCAAAAGAATGAATTGGACCCCCGCCTCACGCCATATACAAAAATAGACTCAAAATGGATCAAAGATTAAATATAAGAACTTAAACTACAAAAGTCTCCTATGAAAACATAGGTGTAAATCTCTGTGCCCTTGGATCAAGCAATGGTCTCTTACATGTGGCACCTAAAACACAAGCACTCAAAAGAAAGAAATTGGAATTCATCAGAATTTAACACTTGTGTGTGTCTAGCAACACTGTGACGGTTAAGCTTAAGTGTCAACATGGCTAAACTATAGCATTCAGTTATTTAAGCAAGTACGTTAGTCTGAATGTTGCTGTGAAGGTATTTTGTAGATGCCGTTGACTTTAAGTTAAGGAGATTACCTTCCAGAATTTGGTTGGGCGTCACCTAATCAGTTGAAAGCCTTAAGAACAAAATCTATGATTTCTGGAAAAGAAAGAAATTCCACCTCAAGACTACATCACCCATCCTGAGTTTCCAGCCTGCAGACCTGTCTTATGTTTTTCAGACTTTCCACTCCCCACACTGCATGAGCCAATTACTTAAAAATAAATCTCTTAGTCCTTGTATCTCTTCTGTTTTTCTGGAGGACCCTAGCTAATACAGACACTATCAAGAATGTGCAAAAACAATTCATGGAATGGGACTAAATCATATATCTGATGAGGACCTAGTATCGAGACACATAAAGAACTCTTATACCTCAACAATAAAAAGACAAATAACCCAACTTTAAAATGGGCAAAGGGTTTAAATAGACATTTCTCCAAAGAAGATATACAAATCGCCAACAAGCACATGAAAAGATGCTCAGCATCGTTCATCATTAAGGAAATGGGTATTCTTTTGGGGAAAGTTTACTGAGTGTCTTGGATCAGTGGGTTTATAGTTTTCATCAAATATAAAAGTGTTTTGGCTATCATTTCTTTAAATTTTTTCTATTCTCCTTTTTATAGGTCGCATATGTTAGATCACTTGATACGTTCTCACAGGTCACTAATGTTCTGTTTATTTTCCTCTGTTTTTTTTCCCTCTGTGAACTTTGCTATGGAAAGCTTCAAATGCTCTGTTTTCAAATTCATGGATATTTTCTTCTGTCGTATCTAACCTCCTTTTCATTTCATCCAGTGTTATTTTTCATTTCAGATATTGTGAGTCTCAACTCATTGATTTTCCTTCTCTCGGGGGCCAGTCCATGCTGCCTGCTGCCACTATCTGAAAACCATTGCTTTATATAGTTTATCTGATTTTCTAGTTGTTTAAGATGGAAGGGTAACTCTGTCTCTCGGTCTCTCCATCATGGCCAGAAGCGGAATTCAAACACCACTTTAAAACCACCACAATAAGCTATTTAAGTTGGCAGAGGAAAACCCAAGAAGCATATTCTGGCAAATGAGTTGACCACTAAACAAATTCTAAGGAGGCGGTTTCTGTTCACTGCAGGACTTCTGCTTTGTTGAAAGAGGCTTGCGAATTCGAGGCCCGAGTAGATTGTTCAGAGCAAGACTCAGTGCCACCACCAGAAATCTTCCTCTGTCTACTCCCATACTTCAGCTTCTCTTTGAAAGAAAGTGTAAAGCGATACTCAAATAATTGCATTTAAAGAGGCACCAAACTCTTAGCCTGCCCAGGACATATGTTTCCATCTGCCCTGTCAGGAACAACAGGGTCTGGGAAGACTGGTTTCTAGGTAATCAGAAATGAGAATTCTCATGTGGCAGTAAACTTTCTTGCATGCCGATCCGATCATGTCACTGATAACTGTGGCCATTTTCAGGGTATAGTTCAGGCTTTTGCATGGCCTACAGTGAATGCCCTTTGAAATCTGGCATACCTGTGGCACACCAACCCTCCCATGCCCTCTCACTTACCACTTGCATGACTTCTTCCCCATTTAATCTAAGTTACCTTCTCCTTTTTTATAGCTGCCCAAAATGTAATGCTCACCTCCTTGTCATTAAAACGGGAGCGTAGGGGTGGGAAGAGGGGGAGATTAGAGTTCACAAGATTGGTGTTGCAAGAGGGACTGCTGGCAGTCACAATTCAGGTGTTCTAGATCAGCTGACCTGGCCTTGCGGGGCTCACCCCCTGCTATTGCCTTGAGTTGGGCCAAGCTACCTAGACCCTTGACCCAAAAATCCTACCAGAAGATAGATCAGAAGTTAAGTCTCAGCCAGATGATAATATGGACCTCGATCCTCCAAACACTTAACTCCTACATCAGCACAGTACCAGCCAAGTCAGAATACTCTGGATTCCAATCTTGGCTTCCCCACTTACCAGCTTTCTGTCCCTCCTTCCCTTCCTTCCTCTCGCTCTCCCTCACCCCTCTCCTTCTTTCTCTCTCTCCCTCTCTGACTTAGAGATTTGCCTTGATCATAAATGGAGATGACCTCAGCCCCTCTTACATAGCCGATGTAGGATTAAATGAGATAGTGGTGTGAAGCGCTCAGCCCAGTGTCTGGCACATAAAAAAACATTTAATACTAGCTGTTGTAGAAATAGAAACAGCCAGTCCACACGGGTTACTAGGCTGATGTGTTTTATTGCTGATGCGCCCAACAAATCTCAGCAGGATCTTCTGTCTTCAGCCTCTCTCTGCACAGTTTCTATAATCAGACAAACAAAATTCAAGTTTCTCTTTCTACCTAGAACATGAATTAGTTCCTACATGGATTTCGTGACATGAGACATTTTCTCTGATCAAGTAAAAGAAGGAAACTCATCTGGCTGACTGGTTTGTTGGCTGTTTTCTTCAAGTAACTCTTGCAAACAAGGAGAGGGGAAAATCTATATCTGAACTGACTTCTGTATAGTGTAGCCAACTGGGATGCTGGCCAAATTTTCTGGGCTACGAATGAAAAAGGATTCTTTTTTCTCTTGTCTGCAGGAATCAGTCTGCCTTCAGGCCTATGTATATAATAAGGATTACAACTGGATCCTACACTTTGTTGGTTTGGGGGTATCTCTGTCATCATTCCAAATCTTTTTCTCAATGCTGTTAACATTAATGTCTGTGTAAATGAAGATTTGTTTTATGATTCTTGTTGAGATGACCATTTCAGTTGACAGCTACCCCTCACCACTGGCTGGTCTGGGTTTGTGATATGTCCCCCATCCAAAAAAAAGGCAAGAAGGTAAATGATGGGGTCCACTGGTGGTTTCACAGTTCCTGGCCAAAAAAAAAAAAAAAGCAGAATGTTTATACTTGGTTTCTCCTTGTGGCCTTGGTCATACCTAGAATTTAAAAATATTTATTTATTTATTTATTTGTTTATTTGTTTGTTTGTTTGTTTTAACACCTACAGCACCTGGTGTTCCTAGATGGTCTCCCATCCAAGCACGAACCAGGCCCAACCCTGCTTACCTTCTGAGATCAGATGAGATCGGGCACATTCAGGGTGGCATGGCTGTAGTAAAAAAGATTTTTGAAAGTTAGAGACGAGAGAGTGAAAAGTAATTATTATTCACTCTCCCATTGGCGAGGACATGTTATGGATGATTAAGGGACTGGTGCACATATAAACCTCTCTGCCCTTTTTTTGGTCAGTTGCCCACTTGGCCACTTTGGGGCTGGGATTAGAACCATTGTGTGACCAAGGTATGGATGTGCCTGGCGAAACGCAAAAACTTACCTGCTTAGACGTGTATCAGAAACTCTAAAAAAGTATGTCACACTTGTTTCTGTATTTGCTGAGTAGAGCTTTTATCACATTAAAAGGCTACACACTTCTTCAGTTTGTAGAGAATTTAGTAAGCAAGACTCCTCTCAAAATCATAATACCCAGTCTCATTTAGCATGACTCCTGGGCACAGAACTCAGCTTGAGCTATGAGTTAAAGAATATGCACACAATTTGTTTGCTTATGGAGCTCAGCCTCCATCCCCCTGCCTCTGGTCCATGCCATTGGTACAGAAATGGTGCAAATTCAATTCCACACATGCTGCCTAAGAGCCTCCAACTGCTGGTGCTGGGTGGGCAGCATGTGTGTGTGCACGCACGTGCATGGGGATGAGATACAGGAATAATAAATAAAATACGGCAGCTGCCCTCCAAAATTTATCTCTAGGGACCACTAGGTGCCTTTAAGATCCTCAAGGCTGAGGCAACCGACACATTCATATCGGATTCCTCCCTGGCTACCCCAGAGAACTTAGTGTCACCTGATGGAAGCAAAGAGGCATGGAAGAAAGAGGACACATAGTTTTAGGGCCTATTTGAGATGTCATCCACACCTTCCGCCTCCCTCTCTACCACTTTCCTATGTCACCAGAGTAGTCAACACATCACCTTCAATCCCCAAAGGTATGGCAGCCAGGCAGCCCGAAGGTCAACACTAATGAAAGATGCTATCTGGAAAATAAATGTCAAGCCAAACTGACATAATTAGCTGTATCTGTGGTCCTTGAGGTTTGGCAAGTGAGGATGGGGTGGGAGGAGAGTTGGGGAGGGGGGCATGCTCTTCTAAAGCTTCTGGAACATAGAGAGCAATTTGGATAGCCTACAGTTAGTGATAGCAACTTTCTGAGTGACTACCTAATTAGCGCCTGCCCAGCTTCCATGAAAGGCAGCATACAGCAAATAAATAAGGACGCTTGGCTTCCCCTTAGCTCCAGCCTTGGACTTGCAGAATGTTGACAGCTTTAGATTCAGCCTTCATTGCCACTATTCCAATGCCAGAGGGTGTTTTTCCCCAAAAAAGGTGTCATTTGCATCATAGCTTAATAATGTTGTTGACATCGCAAATACCCCCAGAGCCACTTAAGTCATTAGTTTTCTGAGGTTGATGGGAAAACATGAAAGATGTATGTGGTAACAAATGTCCTTTTTATTTGGTTTTTACCATCCCAGCGAGCCAAGTTTACTTCTGAATGATGTTAAGCAAGGAGATTCACCCGGACTAGCCTTGATTTCCTCTTCTATAAAAGAGAGTTAATCAAGACAAGTAATAACAAGTGTTGGAAAGGTTGTAGAGAAAAAGGAAACTTCATACACGGCCGGTGGGAATGTAAATCAGTGCAGCCACCGTGGAACACAGTATGGAGTTTTCTCAAAAAATTAAAACCAGAGCTACCATATGACACAGCAATTCCTCTTCTGGATATCTAACCCCCAAATTTGAAAACATTTATTCATAAAGATATATGCACTCCGAAGTTCATCGCAGCATTATTCACAGTGGTCAAGACATGGAGACAACTGAAGTGTCCTCTGATAGATGATTGGATAAAGAAGATGTGGTACGTATATGCAATGGAATACTACTCAGCCATAAGGAAAGGTGAAATACTGCCCTTAGTGACCACAGGGATGGATCTTGAGAATATCACGGTAAGTAAAGTAATTCAGACCAGAAGAGTCAAGAACCATATGATTTCACTCATATATGGGATTTAAAACAGAAAGTAACAAACAAATAAGACAAACAAATAAACAAAAAAACTCAGAGACACAGACAAACGTATGGTGGTTACCAGCTTGGGGGAGGTAGAAGAGGGTAAAGGAGGTCAAGTACATGGTCATGGAAGGAGACTTGATTTTGGGTGGTGCACACACAACGCAATATACAGATGATGCATTATAGAATTGTACACTTGAGATTTATATCGTCTTATTAACGATGTCACGCCAATAAATTTAATAAAATTTTTTAAAAAGGTTAATAACACACACATCCTAAAGAATCATTGTGAGAATTATGACAAGGGTTAGCTTAGCAGATGCTCAAGAAATGGTACAGTAACAAAGGTGGTAATGATGATACTGCTCATGATGGTAATGATGCTGAAGATGATGATGGTGATGTTGATGATAAATTTACTTCCCCCTCAGTGATCTTGTTTCCCGGAGTGGGAAGAACTCAAAAACATAACCCAAAAAAAGGGGCTGTTGGTTAATGAGCTCATGCGCTGATGTTCATTGTATGACAAGATGTAATAATGATAATTACCGTGTGTAGAGAATACATTTTCAAAATACTTTTACATAAGTTATCTCATTTGCACCATTCAACTACTCTATGAGAAAGTTACTATTATTATCCGCAGTTTACAGCTGGGGAAAAAAAAATGAGACTCAAAAGATTAAGAACCTTGCTTAAGCTCCCATAGTCAGTAAGTCTTGAACTTGAGTCTTGAGATCGCAAATCTGATGTTCTTCCGGTGTCACATATATTAACTTCTAAGCATTTCGGAGAGTGTGGAGAGAAGCTTGATCAAAGTGGTTCTACCACATGAATTTTATCAATGAAGGGACTCCAGAGACAGACCCCTGAGACAGGAAGAGGGTGGACCTCAATGGAACGACATCTAATGCTCACTGCATCAGCCTACGGGAGAGATGGGATGTTGATATGAGCTCAGCGAAGAGCCAGAATTCCAAAATACATTTTTAAAAGTTGTTTTTTGTTATCTCTTGCTGCATAAAGAGCCACTCTAAAATTTAATAGCTCAAAATAACAGCCATTCTCACGATTCTGGGAGTTGAGAGGACACAGACAGGTCTTCTTCTCTATGAGATGTCAACTGGGCTGCAGTCATCTGGGGGGAAAACTAAGAAGGAATGTCCAAAATGGCTCACCCTATGCCTGGCAGTTGCAATTAGCGATTGGCTTAGCTATTCACTGAGATCTCAGCTGGAAAACCTCGGTTTTCCTCCACGTGGTGTCTCCACGTGGCTTGGGCTTCTCACAGCTGGGCAGCTGGATTCTGAAAGGGAGGATCTCAAAGGCGAGCACTACAAAGAGAGGAAAGAGAAGCTTCCAGTGTTCTTACAACTTGGGCTCAGAAGTCCCAGAACATTATGTCTACTATATTCTATTGATCAGAGCAGTCACAGGGCCAGCCCACATTCAAAGAGGAAGGAAATAAGCTTCAGCTCTTAATGTGAGAAGAGTCATGTGCACATGGGGGGTGGGGGTGGAACTAGCCATCTTTGTGACTAGAAGCTGAGTTGTATCATTTTAAAGCATGAATTACACTGAACTTGGATTTCTGTAGTGTTATCTCATTAGAGTAATAAAAATAATACTAGCTGCAATGTATTGAGTGAATGCTATGGCCTGGTGATTTACACATGTCATCTCTATTCTCACCGCAGGTAGGGATTATAGAGATTAAGGGATTTATCCAAGGTATCACACCCAGACACAATATTTAGAGGAAGGACAAGAGCCATCTCTGTCTGGGTGTCCTTTCTAGAAGAGAGAAAACATTTCCTGGCAGCCCCCTCCCATCCCCGACAAGTTTCTTCTTACTGTTTCTTGGCCAAGAGTGAATTGTATATCCATCAATTCCTGAGCAAGTCACTAGTGAAAGGACTGGGGTTATCATGAATGCCATAAGCAGGTGCTTCTCCACTCAAAAATTGATACTTGCGCACTTCTCTAGGGGTGGCCATTCTGGGAGTCTTGATGATCCCACCCCACACCTAACTCTCCTGAGGGCTAAAGGAGTTGATCTCTCAGCTTAGATAATCTCTTGGGCAGTGGTGGAGTAATAGATGCTGGGAAGTCCACCACAAAGATCACTCTGACTAGAAAGAGGCAAAACCAGGACCCAAACCCTACCTCTTTCTATTCAAGCCCATGCCCCTTCTTTCACTTTCTACCTGATCTCAGAACAGATGTGATAAGAAAGGATGCTCCAGCTTCTTGTCTTTGCTGTCGATGCTGATGACTTGGTAATTTTCATCAGTCACATGAATGGGATGTGTTCCCTGTACCTTTGTCTCCAAAATGCCTTTCCACCGTAATGGGTAATTGAGAGCAACACTCATAGCACAGACTCCCAAGAGGCTAAGAGAAACTACTCTCCTGCTAGCGTGGGCTTTGTATGAGTGTGGACTACATAGAGAAAGGTGAATTCTAATGGGCACGTAGAACTCCAAATCACTCTGCCCAGCCACCAAAATCTGGCCCATCAATGGCTTTTCTCTGACCAATAGTACATAATTTGTGGAAGGATATACCTCTTCTCTCCATCGAACCAAATACAGACCTTCAAATTGTAGCTCTTAAGGGAGAAGTCTCAGATTTAGTCAGGAGCAGTAGATAATCAAATAGCTGAACTCTGTGGGCTGTAACATCCAAGCTGGCTTCTTCATGCACACGGCTGGCACATCATGCTCTTCTACATGACCTCTCTCTCCAGCAGAATAGTTGGATACATTACATGGCTACTCAGGGCTCACAAGAGCATAAAATGGAAGCTTCCTGGCCTTCATTTCTGCTGCATTCTATTGGCTCCAGTCCAACATGGGATGAGATTACACAAGTATGTAAATATAGGGAGCGGTGGTTCATGGTGGCCATCTTCAAAGATTGTTGAACACACACACACAAATAGTAAGCATTTACAGATGTTCAAACTAACATATTGAATCCAGATTCTGTGGTATTGAATCCAGATTCTGTGGTATTGAATCCAGATTCTGTGGTATTGAATCCAGATTCTGTGGTAAGTTCACCCTGCTGCAACTATCCAAGGGTCCCCGACCTCTGGGCAACGGACTGGTACCAGTCCGTACCTGTTAGGAACTGGGCCACACAGCAAGAGGTGAGTGACAGGCAAGCAAGCAAAGCTTCATCTGTATTTGCAGCCGTTCCCCAGCACTAGCATCACCACCTCAGCTCCAACATCAGGCATTAGATTCTCATAAGAGCACCCAGGTGCCAAAAAGTTTGAGGACCACTGCAACTATTCATGATTAAATGAGAAATGTGATTTAAAATTACATTTTCCCTCCCTGGTTTAATGCCTTCAGAATCTATGCCCATAAAGCTTCATCTGTATTTGCAGCCGTTCCCCAGCACTAGCATCACCACCTCAGCTCCAACATCAGGCATTAGATTCTCATAAGAGCACCCAGGTGCCAAAAAGTTTGAGGACCACTGCAACTATTCATGATTAAATGAGAAATGTGATTTAAAATTACGTTTTCCCTCCCTGGTTTAATGCCTTCAGAGTCTATGCCCTCATCTCCTCATTTTCTGCTAATACGAATTAACAAAAAAAATGCCATTCTTTAGGTGCATGAGATGCTTGGATCCAACTTTAATCACAGCTCTCACAGCTGGGGTGTGATGAAGGTGGTCAAGAGGAAACATGGCTTCCGCTTGTAAGATTATTCAAGGATGTCCAAACAAGGCAGGATTCACTGTCAGGGGATACTCAGGATTGATGGCACATCAGTCCTTAAAAACCACCAAAAAAATCTCAATTCAAAGACTCAGAGTCCCACTCTTTTAAGCATGCCCTAGCTCTCTCTTAAGAGACCTATTGAGGCTGTAAATTTAACCTACATTGTAGTTTAGCAACCTGCCGTTTCAAGCGATGCAACTGATTTTCAGCTATGTTAAACCTGTGGCTAACAAAGAAGAGAAATTGCTTTTAAGGCAGCCATAGAAGGGCCTGGTCCTCTTGCCAGATTTGAGATGTGAATGCAGAACCTTAAGCTTAATATTTTCTTTCTTTAAACTCTACAGTACAGTTAGAAGTAGTTTACACACCACACACTGCTTATATTCCTATTCTTGCTCTAATAGATTAGCACAGCAAACTGTGGGCCTGCAAAGACTTGCTTTTAATATACCATTCACTCTAGGCCATATCCTCTCTGCCAGTGGGATCTTCACTGCCTTCAAATATAACCTAGTCAGGTAACCAACCACAGATTTCCACTTCCTTGAAAATCTATAGTCAACAACCTGTTAAGATTCAGTTACGGATAATAGAAATCACTCCTACTAAGGTAGGCAGAAGGGGATCTAACATTAAGTATTAGGAGGCTTGTGGATCACTGGAGAAGCAAGAGAAGTAGACTCTGAGCTCAGCTCAGAGAGAAAACCTCTGGTCTCCAGAAACCTTCTGTCTTTGCTGTGATCAGAAAGCTTCCTTCCCATTGCCAAGGAAACCAACAATTCAGGAACCTGCTTAGCTACACGGTCTCTTCATGACTCATGTTAGCAAAGGGATGCCTC
>NW_006436888.1:610045-616945 GCF_000325575.1 Pteropus alecto | reverse complement strand
TCCAAATCCAAGACTTGCACAGGAGATTTTGATTGATGGAACCTAAATCACATCTGAAACACTGGCTGCAATGGAGTATAGGAAATTAATTTTTATTTTTTCAGCCTTCATAGTACAGGAAAGCACACTAGACAGAAGTTGGAATAGATGTTGAACAAGCAAATCCATAGTATCTAGCACATGACCAATTCCTTCAGATCTGAGTAATTATTTTCCTGAAAGCCTTGCTCAGAAATATACTTTTGACCGATTGAGGAAATTTTACCTCTATTTTCATCTAGTTCCACCAAAGACTTAGCAAGAACTCTTTCAGTGCTGGGCCACATGTAAGAATTATAGATGTGGAGATGAATAAAGCTAGGTTTCAGTCCTCTCAGAGCTCATGGTATAAAGAAGAACACAAATAGAAAATAAGACAGATAAGACATAGAGCAGAGGCAGTAGTAATGAATTGGATTCCATATTGCGCAGTATATGACGTACTACAGTTTTATATCTCTATAAATCAGATGACCTTTTTCAAGTCTCTACCTTCCTGGGAAGGTAGGAAATATATCTCAATCATTATTGAGAACCCTCTGTATGTTCCCAAGGGTTTAGTCAAGGTCTCAAGGTATGAACAGCCCACAACATTGGGGGTAGGTAATCAGTTGCAAATTCCTGTTGAAGCCCACACCATCTTTTAAAGTCAGGTGGCTGCACTGTTTTCAAACCAAACCTGGACACGGTGGCCTTGATGAAGCAGATAAGACCGATGCCCCATCCTTGCGGTTAATTCTCTTAATGTCTTCCATCTAGGTGGGGTGACTGAAAGAGCTTGGGGTTCTGCTTCTCACTACTGGGATATCATAACAACTTCTGTGCCCTTCCCAGACCTAAGGGAAGTTTTTCAAACCTTCTCCTACCTTCTCTAAGATCCACCAATCCCTTTCCCTTGATAATATCCCCACAATGGGGTATTAGAAATATAATGCACCCAACTGGGTTTTTTGAGGCCAGAATAACCCTGATACAAAACTCAAGATAGGAAATTTTAAACCAATCTCACATCTATGAATATGGATGCAAAAATTCTTTAAAAATATTGGCAAATGGAAGCTAGCAGTATATTTAAAATAGTAATATGCCATGACTATTAGGCTTTATCCATGGAATGTAAAGACAATAATAATAGCTGACCTTCATCAAGGGTTCACTACATGCTAGACACTGTTCTAAATTCCTCTTTAATATCTAGAATCAATGAGAATATACTCGTATGTTCTCAGTTTAGAAAATGAGGGAAATTAAAATACAAAGAAGTTCAGTAACTTGTCCTTGGCCTCAGTGAGGTATTTCCACATCAGAAAATCTATTGAGTAATTTATCAAAGTAACTGTTTAAGAAAGTAATTATTTCTCATCCCAACAGATGCATAAAATCATCTGAAAATAATTAAAACTCATTCATAGTCATTGTATTTCTGACTTCTGAGAATCCACAAAAGCAATGAAAACACTGGCAAAAATTATCCAAATAAACTTTTTCAGAATTATAAAGTAACCAAAGGCTAACAATAATCCTAAATGCATTTATTCAAGAATAAGAGCTGAATCTTGGAAAGACCACTGAGGTTTGTGGCCATTTTAACTTTCTCTATTTCCATTTTTTTTCTCTCTAAAAAATCAGCAGACACAGACCAATTGTAGCCATGAAAATCAGTCACTGGAAGGGGCAGACTGAATTTGGAGATCCTCAAAAATCGCCATCCCCGGAGAAATGTCATTATTTGATTTGCCTTGCAGCTCCTAGAAAAGCCCTATTTTCAAGGCTTATCATTATTTGACCTGGCTCAGAAACTACTCAGTGGAAAAAGCTCTAAGCCAGAGTATTTGTCAAAAAAATTGAATGGCAATTTTAGTGTTTAACATTACAGGTGTCTGAGGTGGTAATACCAGTTGAAGCAAATAAGAACCTGGCCCCCCCAAAAAAAAAATACTTAAAAGGAAAATTTGGGTAATACAATATCCATAAGGGTCTTTGAAAACCTCTAACATATTCATGGGAATCTAGAAGACCACACATGTTTATGGTTATGCACATACCCAGAAAAGACCAGAGAAGGTCCTAAGGTCCTAATCTCTCACCTCTGGATGATCTTAAGACCCTGAACTAGCAGAACGTGAAAGCAAACTCAGAACTGTAAACTGCCAAAGCACTGAAGGAACACAAAGAGTCTCTTGGCAAAGAGTACAAGATTTATTGGTTCAAAGCATTTAAGACAATCTCTGTCCAATCGTTAGCTGACCACTAAGCTAAACAAGCAGAGACTTCAGTGGCTGCACGTAACAGGGAACAGATTTTACATAATCAGTCCAGAAAAGCCACTAAACAAGCAAAAGAGAGGGTAGGGAACAGCAACAACAATGAACTCTGAGGAAGAGGAGGAATCTGATTTCCAGAGTTGCCACATTATATTATTTGAAATGTCTAGTCTTCAACAAAAAAATTTGGGACACACAAAGAAATAGGAAAATATGGTCCACACACAGGGGAAAAAAATCAATAGAAACTGTCCCTGAAGATACCTAGATGTTGGACTTCCTAGAAAGAGCCTTTAAATCAGCTATTATAAATATGTTCAAACCATGTTCAAAGAATTAAAGGAAAGTGTGAGACAAGGTATCATAAAATACAAAATATCAAAAAACGGTAGATAGTACAAGAAGAACAAACTAGAAATTATGGAGTTTAAAATTATAACTGAAAGGAAAATTTTACTAGAAGGACCCAGCATATTTCTCTTGACAGAAGAAAGAATCAGAAAACTTTAAGTGATGTCAATTGAAGTTATCTTGTCTAGAATAGAAATTGAAAAGACTGGAGATAAATGGACAGAGCATCAGAGATCTATGTGACCCTATCAAATATATCAACATATGAATAACGGAAGTCTCAAGGGAGAAGAGAGGAAGAGCAGAAAGAATATTTAAAGATTTAGATACATGAATATTTAAAGAAATAATGGCAGGAAACTTTCCAAATTAGTGTTTTTTTTTTAATTACCTACACATCTAAGAAGCCAGAAATTCTAAATAGGATAAACACAAAGTGATCCATACCTAGATATATCACAGTCAAACTGTTGGGAGACAAAGAGCAAATCTTGAAAGCAGTAAGAGAAAAGCAACTTATTACATACAAATGATCCTCAATAAGATTAACAGTTGGCTTCTCCTCAGACACCATGGAGACCAGAAGGCAGTGGAATGAAATATTCAAAATGCTGACATAAAGGCTGTCAACCAAAAAGTCTATATTCAGAAAACTATCTTTCGAAAATGAAGGAGAAGTTAAGATATTTCCAGACAAATTAAAGCAGAGAATTTGTCACTAGCAGACTAAAGAAATACTAAAGAGAGTCCTTCAAGCTGAAATAAAAGGACATGAGATAGTAACTTGAATCCACATGAAGAAACAAAGAAGACTGGTAAAAGTAATTGCATAAGTAAATATAAAAGACAGTATTAAGGTTGTTTTTGTTTTTGTTTTTCATAAGTCTCTTCTATCTGATTTAAAAATCAATGCAAAAAGCAATAGTTTTAAATTGTGTTGAAGAGATTATAACATATAAAGATATAATCTATATGACAATAATTATACAAAGGAGAAAAGAGAGAATGGAACTATATTGGAGACAAGTTTTTGCATACTATCTAAATTAATTCGGCATTAACCTGAACTAAATTGTTTTAATTTAAGGTGTTAATTGTAATACACAGAAAAACTACTGAGAATGTAACTTTAAAAATATACGGTAAAGGAAATAAGAAAGGATTAAAAATAGAACACTAGAAGATATCTATTTAACACAAAAGAAGGCATTAATAGAGAAATAAAGGAACAAAAAGACATAAGACAAATAGAAAACATAGCAAAACGAGAGCTGTAAATCTTAGCAGTTATTACATTAAGCATAGATAGCTTAAACATGCCATTCAAAAGGGAAAAATTGGCTCAATGACTTTTTTAAATGGTCCTAATATATACTGTCTACAAAAGACACATTTTAGATTCAAAAATGCAAATGAAATTATAAAAACAGTCCATTTAAAATAATACCAGAAAGGATAAGTATTTAGGAATAAAGGAAATGAAAGAAGTACAAGACATATACTGAAAACTAAAAAATATAGTTGATTTGAATTAAAGAAGACTTAAATCAATGGAAATATATACCATGTTTATGGATTGGAAAACTCGATATTATTAAGACGGCAACTTTCCAAACTGATCTGTAACCAAGTATCTCTATCAAAATTCCAGCTGCCTTTTTATAGAAATTGACAAACCAATCCTAAAATTTATATGGCAATACGAGGGATTTAAAATAGCCAAACAATCTTGATAAAGAAGAACAAAGTTGGAAGATGCACACTTTCAAATTTCAACACTTACTACAAAGCTACGATAATCAAGACAGTGTGGTATTGGCATAAGGATAGACATATAGATCAATGGAATAGAATAGAGAGTCCAGAAATAAACATCTATAGTCAAACTATCTTCTATGAGGATACCAAGACAATTCAGTGTGGAACGATAGTCTTTTCGACAAACGGTACTGGGATAACTAGGTAACCGTGTGCAAAAGAATGAATTTGGGCTCATGTCATACACAAAATTAACTCAAAGTTGGTCAAAGGTCTAAATATAAAAGCGAAAGCTATGCAACTCTGAGGGGGTAACAGGTGTAAAACTTCATGACCTTGGCTTAGGCAATGGTTTCTTAGATATAACAAATAAAGCACAAGAAAAATAAACTAGATTTCATCAAAATTAAAACTTTTATGCATCAAAGAATACCATTAAGAAGGTGAAAAGAAAATCCACAAAACCCACAAAACAGGATACAATATTTGCAAATCACGTATCTGTTAAGGGACTTACATCCAGACTATATGAAGAACTCTTGCTACTCAACCATTAAAAGACAAATAACCAAAATTTTAAAAACAGGCAAAGGATTTGAATAGCCTTTTCTCAAAAAAAAAAAAAAAAAGATATACATATGGCCAATTAGAACAAGAAAAGTTCATTAATATCAATAGCCATTAGAAAAATGCAAATGAAAGCCACAAGATGCCTCTTCAGATCCACTAGGATAGCTATAAAATGTTTTAAAGACAATAACAGGTGTTAGTGAGAATATAGAGAAATTGGAACCCTCATACATTGTTGGTGGGAACGTAAAATGGTACAGCCATCTTGATAAACAGTTTGGGAGTTCCTCAAAAAGTTAATATAGAGTTACCATATGACCCAGAAATTCTGCTGAGGTATGTACCCAAGAGATTTGAAAACATATATTAAAAACAACAACAGAAACTTGCATGCAAATGTTTATGGCAGCATTATTCACAATAGCCAAAAAATAGAAACAACTCAAATGTCCATCAACAAAATGCAATATATCCATATGATTCAATATTCTTCAACGATGAAAAGGAATGAAGTACTGATACATGCTACAACATAAATGAAGCTTGAAAACATTATGGTAAGTGAAAAGAGACAGTCACAAAAGACTATACAAGTAATATGAGTCCATCTATATAAAATGTCAAGAATAGGCAATTCTATAGAGACAGAAAGTAGATTGGTGGTTGCCAGGGGCTGGAGAGAAGGGATGAATGGGATTTATTTTAGGAGTAATAAAAATGTTCTAAGATTAGATGATGGAGATGGTTGTACAAGTCTGTGAATATAATAAAAGACCATTGTATTGTACTCTTTAAAATGGTGGATTTTAAGTAAACGAATTTTAACTCAATAAAGCTGTTATTTTAAAAATGGTAAACTAGAAATAAAGGAAACTTTCTTAACTTGGTAAAATGTGTTTACCTACATTTTATGATGTTTTAGCCTAAAGTAAATATATGTAATGGCGAAACTGTAAAAATATTATAATTAAAGTAAAAAATAAAATAAACATGCCTGTTATAACTTTATATACAACACTGTACTAGACACCCTAGTTAGCATTTTATAAAACAAGAAAAAATTAGATAAGAAATAGAAAGAAAGAATGGAAGAGAGGAGGGAGGGCATAAACGGTATAATTATTGACATAGACAATCCAAGATAATCTGTAATCAATTAGAACTAGCAAGATAGTCAGCAGAAATTTTTAGATTCAAAACTCAATAGTATCCCTGTACCTCTGCAATAATCAATTAGAAAATATAACTGAAAGAAAGTTCCCACTCATAAAAGTAAGAAAAACTATGTTACTTGAGAATAAATCTAACGAAAAATGTGAGAGACCTTTATGGAGAAAATTATAAAAAGTTACTGAACGACGTAAGAGAAGACCTGAAAAGATGGAGAAATATAACATGTTCATGCATGGAAAAATTCAGTATTATACAGATGTCAGTTCTCCCCAAAATTAATTTATAAATTCATTGCAATTCCAATCCAGATCCCAACGGAGCTTTTCATAGAGCTGACAAACTGATTCTAACATTAATCTGAAGTAGTTAAGGGTAGAGAAGAGCCGAGATAAAAGAACATGAAGAAGGAACTTTGCATCTAGATATAAAGACTAACTATAAAACTATGTAAAATTAAAATAATGGGGGAGGTATGCAGAATCGACGAATCTATCAGCGGAACAGACCGTAGAGCTCAGAAGCCATCTGTGTATTTAAGAGGACTTCGTATTAGTCAGATGAGCCGTATGCCTCAGCCAGGAGTGGAAGATTATTCAACAAATGGTGTCGGACAATTGGTACCTCTATGGGAGACATTTTTAATTGGAGCCCTACCTCATACCACACCTAAAACTAAATTCCAAATGGATCAAAAACAAAATTTTTAAATTAGTTGAGGAAATACAGTTGAATATCCATAATACAG
>NW_006436888.1:578992-610031 GCF_000325575.1 Pteropus alecto | reverse complement strand
CCTAAACAAATAGCAAAAGATACAAATACAATGAAAGAAAACTAAATTTAACTACATCAAATACGCCCATTTCTGAATGCTGAAACCATCACAGAACAAAGGTCAAGTACAACCAACACAGAGGATAGTTCCAACAGTGTAGAAATGATATTCAGAATATGCGATGCTCCTATAATTCGAAAAGAAACAACAAACAACCTGATTTTTAAAAACTGCATAAAAGAAAACACAAAAGAAACACAAAAAGAAAACAGAAAAGGAAATTCAAAGGGTGTTAAGTATGCAGCTTCACTACTAATCTGAGAAACAACATTTAAAACAAACAATTGAATTCTGTTGCATATAGATCATATTAGCCTCCCAAAATGTATTTCTACCATCCTTGTCAAGGCAAGATCTCTCATGCTGATGGAACTATGATTGGGTCAATCACCAGAAAAACAGTTTTCCAGTATCTAGTAAAGTTAAGCATGTGCTTATTAAGATGAATAAACTAGGCCTGTGAGTGTCAGTATAGACAGAGCTGACACATTTGGTATTGGGTGAATAACTCAAACTACAGAAAGTTAAATACCATGTCTCTTTTATACAAAATGTGTAAACACGCCAAAGCCACTCCATATGGTTTATAAGTACAAACAGACATAGTAAAAATGTAGAATCATGAACAGAAAGCGCTAAAACAAATTCATGGTCATGACTGCCTCTGAGGAATGAGGAAGGAGAACAGGAGTCAGCAGGAGGACAAAGGAACTTCAGCTTTATTAGTCATTTTAAAATTTTCTTATTTTACACAAGGATGTGAATCGAGTAGGACAAATGTGAACATTCATGAATTCAGAGAGGAAGGTAGATGGGAGTCTCTTCCTGCCCTCCCTCCTTTCCTTCTTTCCATCTTTTCTTTCTAATAATAAATAAATAATACTGGCCTGTCCTTCCTCAAGGCTGGAGAAGAAAATGAAAAGCTAAAACAAATATACTTTTTTTTAAAACTCTTTCTTATATACATGTCTTGGAATAAGGATAATGAGACTCCAAAAACCTTTGGTGAAGAGGTAATACATTAATGGGGTTTTGATGGATTAATAGAATTCCCCTTCCGTGGACCAGGAAGAGGGTGGGGGACAGACATTCCGGGCTAGGAGAAGAAGGTGTGCAAAAGTTCAGAAAACCTAAAACGGTATGCATATTTAGGAATGACAAGCAAAATAGGTAAGGAGACAGGAGGAGGGAAGATGCAGACATCTCCAGGGACTGGAGAGTCAGGCTAAGGATCTCATACCTAGTCTTAGGGCACTGGGGTCTCAGCATTAAAATGTCCTGCAAGGCGGGGCCCCTTTGCCTTTGCCTGCCATGCATCGAAGCTTAGAACAAATTCCACATCACTTGGAATGGGTTAAGGTGGGTCTGCCACTCCGGTAGAGGCTCCCTCCCTCTTGTCACTTTCCCTTCTTAAAGTACCAGCTTGAGAAACCATATCAGTGAGGGATACAACAGACCACTTGGTGCCAAGTGACTGATATGGGAGCCAGCAGCTTGCGGGAATTGCCTGGGAACATACTGGCTGTCCAATGATTGGAGACCTCAGAGTCCAAGGGGTATTGAAGCCCTTCTACCAAAGAGGAGGAAGTTCCCAGTCCCATGATAGGCTTCTTGGGTGCAGATCCCTACTGAGAAGAGTGGGGTGGGAGGGATTCAGTCCTCTCTGCTTTACTGTCCAGCCAGCCCAGAGTCTGCAGCCAGGGCCACTTTAGCTCATTCTGTTCATCCCACTACAAGATGTTGGGCAGCCAGGACTGGAGTGGACATAGTGGAATGTGGCCAGACTTGGATGTTTAAAGCCTAGAATCAAGTGAAAAAATGGATTGGGGATGAGGGTAGGGCCACATTATGACTTTCATGGACCCTAAGCCACTCTTCCCTTCATGGACCCCTTCTTCCATAAACAATGTTAAAAATTCTATTTTATCACTGCGTTATTAGTATAAAGGTAAATATATTAATATTATATATTAAAAATTGTCTTTGACTTAAAAGTATATGTTTTCTTCTGATTTTGAAATAAATTAAATGATCTTCATGGACCCCCTAAAGTATTGTGAGCCCTAGGCACTATGCCTACTGCACCTAACGAAGGGGTCAGACCTGGGGATGAGATTCAGGGACACCATGCAGGAGGCATCACAACAGTCACTGGGGTGGGTACTGATGCAATCACCATGGTGATGGGGAGCTGGGGCAGGTTAGAAAGGTATTGCGCAGCCAGGACTGGAGTGGACATAGACAATGGTTATAAAAGGATAAGACATGGTGATGGGGAGCTGGGGCAGGTTAGAAAGGTGTTGCGCAGCCAGGACTGGAGTGGACATAGACAGTGGTTATAAAAGGATAAGAAAAAAATTTAAAAAAAAAAAAAGAAAAGAAAGAAAAGGATAAGAATGGAGCCCTCCTCTCTGTCTTCTGTACCTTGTGCAATATAAATGAAGACAGACAGAAGGAAACTCATTAGAGCCATCTACAGCCTAAACGGAACTGCTTCTTCATCCCTCCAATGGGACCAGCCCACTCAGGAACCAGGCATCAGAAGAACAGTTAGCATTTAGGAACTTGCTCCGTTCCAAGCACATGGCTGCTAAATGAGTTCCCAGGGAAGTTCCCCCCGCCAGGGTGTGGAACACAGGCATTCCAGAACTCCAGAGCCAGGCAGGGGGCAGGGAGCCAGCCCCCAATAAGGATACTCCTTACAGCTTCATCCATCAGTGGGCAGGCTGCCCAGCTGGCGCATCCATGCCCCACGTAGAGCCCACACCTCAACCAGAGAGGGCACACAGTCTGGACTGCCGGCTGCTGTCAGCATGTTGCTTCTTCACTGAGCTGCGCCAGCAGCTGGAGAGAAAGAGAAATGGAAAGCAATTAGGGGCTGCCTTAAGCTGTGGCAGGATGTCAGCAGGTCTCTCCAACTCCCTCCACACACACACACACACACACACACACACACACACGCACACACACACACACACACACACCCACTCCTTTCTCATATTTTTTCTTCGAAAGCTAGATCAGCATTCACTGCCTTGCATTCTTTCCCAAAACCCTGGGCTCAGGGATATGGGCTTCCTGTTTCCTCATTCTACAAATTAACTTAATACCCTCCACAAACATTCTGGTATGACTTCCTTAAATCTTCCCTGCGGTCCCCTCAGCAGAGGTCAGGCACTTTGTCAGGCGCCTACCTACAGATCACAATCCCAGTTGGTCTCAAACTTCAATGTGCAGCAGCATCACCTTGAGGACCTGTTGAAACACAGGTTATGGGACATCATCCTCAGGGTTTGTGATTCAGCCGGTCCATGATGGGATCCAAGAACCTGCATTCCTAGCAAGTCCCCAGGTGAGTGCTGCTGTTGGCTCCAGGCCCACATGTTGAGAACTATTGCCTTTACCCATCCCAACCTTTTCCTGTTCTGCATTCGACCTTCTTAACTGTCCTCCAAATCCTTTCCTTTCTGCCGTTTCTTATATTTCTCCTAACTCTCACATTCCCCCCATCTCCATCCTCCCCGTGACTGTGTTAAAGGTGGCACACAGGGGCGGGCAGAGCTTTTCCCTGCCTTGTTCCTCTCTTGTCAAGGAGGATGCTCCCTCCCCCAGCAGACTTCCCCTTCCATCTCACTAGCCAGAATTAGGTAAGCAAGGAAATTCTCCTACCAAAGGAAAAAGGCAGTGAACGCTCTGGGGCAGTGTGCCACATCCTCCTTCAGAAATAAATGCCTCCTGAATTCTGGGAGCAGCTGAATGGCCAACACATTCAAATCTACTGGACTGTAAAACCATTGATCCACAACCTATTCCCCTTGCTATTCTGTGTCTAACACAGTAAATCTGTTTGTTCAACACACATCTCTTCTTTCCTGGTGCCTGCTCTGTACCACACACCATAGCAGGCGTTGAACCAGCAGGGCCTGGTGGAAAGAGCGTGGGCTTTAGAGACCAAATGGTCTTCGAATCTCACCATTTGCAATCTGTGTGACCTCAGGCGAGTCGCTTCACCTCTCTGAGCCTCACTTTGGTCATTGCAGAGGAGTCACGAAGACTTAATAAGATAGCGCATGAAAAACGGGACACATAGTCGTTCACTGGAGGAGAACTGATGGTAATGGCGTGAAGACAGGAGGAAGAGGGAGCTGAGGAGGGGCTGGCGACTGTGTCTATGTGTTCTCAGCGGCTCTCCCATGTGGTATCACAGCAAATGAGTCAGATCCGCTGCTGAGGAGAAAGAACCAAAAGAGTCATCACCATTCGGAACTCCAATTTCTTCTGAAGGCCGCCATCAAAAAATACAGAATGGTACGAACGAGGATGATAATAATGGCTGCCATTTATTAAATGACTACTAGGAACCTAGCACTATGTCAGAACTTTACAAATATCAACTCTTTAATCCTCGTAGGAATCCTAGCAGATGGATACTATTATTAACTCCATTTTTCAGTTCAAGAAATCAAAGCACAGGGAGATCACAGACGTGAACCCCGGCCCCTCACCCAAGAGCCTGAGCTCTCACCACTGTGTTTCACTGCCTCCCATGACTGATTAAAAGCATCTTTCCTGCTCATAGTCTCCATATGGCGACACCATTTGCTCATTTGGAGGATATCCAGACGAAACTAGATTTGGAAATATTTCCACCGAGAGGAGCAGCAGGCAAAGCATGGCCATGCCCCACCACCCCCGCACCCACCCGGTCCCTCAGAGGAGGGAGACAGTCCATTCTGCACCTCCAGACAGCTGTCGGCAAAATGTCATGGGCCCAAGTGATACAGTGGTACCCTTGGGTTTTGGCAGTATTGCTCTTTTATTGTTGTTGTGTCCTGCATCCCCAGGCCATTCTGCAAGACCCTCCATATCTTTCTGGCATCTTGCTATGCCAGGCCCTGGGCTGGGCACCAGACACATGCAGAGATGCACCAGAGTCAACCTCTCAGCCCCAGAAGGGATCAAGGTCTAGAGGAGGATGCAGAAACAGCCAACAAAAACAGATGTTTGCAAGAGAGGCTGCGGAAGCCCAGAGGGAGGCCTATTATCCAGCCTTGGGAAGGGCATGGTCAGGGACAGCTTCGGGAAGATGCTGAGCACTGGTGGCTGGACTGAGACCAGCTGAGTGAAGCATTGGGGATGGATGATGACAATAGTAGCAAACACCGTGGCAGGCATTTTTCTAAATACTTTAACAAAGTTAACTCGCCTGGACTCAAAAGCAACCCAACAGGCAAATGATGCCTGTCATCCCCATTTTACAGAGAGGAAACTGAGGCACAGAGGCTGAAGAACTTGCCTGAGATCATAGAGATCATAGATGCTGGCGCCAGCATCTGGTTCCTGCGTCTGGGCCCTCCACCTCTACACCAAGCTGAAGAAGGCTCTCTGCTGCAAGCAGTGCGTGCAAACGCCCAGGTGCCCAACAGCAGGACCCACCTGGGGACTGCCGATGGTGGCGAGGCTGGAGGAATCAGCAGAGTGAGTGTTTGTTTATGGAGATAAGTCTTGGGCAGAGCGACGGCAGCCCAATCAATCATGCAGCTGGCATGAAAGTGCAGTTAAGCCCTCTCTGTGATCTGGATCATTGGTAGCTGGGTCCACAGACCCAACCCCCAAAGGCTGAACCCTGATGCCAACCCGAGCCTTAACCCTAGCTCTAGCTTCTGTAAAACTTTCTCCAGTTAATTAGGAGAGTGGAGACCATCCAATCCACCAGGAGGAATTCTGGGAGGCTCCTAGAATCCTAGCATTGCTTGCCGTTCTGCACCCTGCCTGGCCTAGTACCCATAATGCATTTGCCCAATTTATGTACACCCCTTATGGGATCTTGTAATGTCTGTCCTCAAGCCACATCTGGCCAATTTGCTAAGCACTGGACCAAAAGCCAGACTCGCTCAGCAGATAAATTAAGGGACAACTGTTCCTCTTGCAGGAGGATTAACCACAAAACTCTCCAAACAGCACACTACTCTTCAATGCCAGTGCAATACAGAAGGATTCTATTTTTAAATAAATCCACGAAAGTTTATTCAATTAATTTTGTTGATTTGTTTATATATACGCTCTTATTCCACCAAAAGGAAAAAAAGGCTTGAGGCAATTTTTAAAATATATATAACCAGATATAATAAGTAGACATGGAGTCAGGATAAAGAAAAAGCAAGAGTAGGAAATAAAATAAAACAAGGAGTTTTATTAAATTACAAAGTGTCATGTTCTATACAGTTGGCTTGAGGTGGTCGCTTCCTGGGTTTGAGCTTCCTAGTGGCCAAAGCAAGAAGGACAAATGTATTCATTAACCAGATTCCCAGGGCTCGTAAAGGAAACCACACACAAACACACACACACACAAATACACACACAAAACCAGTTGCTCGAAGAAGGAAGAGGAGAAGGAGAAGCAGAAAGAGAAGGAAGAGGAGGGGAAGAATGAGGTGGAGAGGAGCCGCAGCAACTATAACAGTATTTCTGGTCCCAAGACGGGTAAATCGAACACGCATTCGACTTGGCAAGGTTTGCAGGGGCAGATACAGAGGAGAGCCCCAGATTCAGTCTGATCTGGTCTAAGCATAATCCCCACGCAATACAGTCAGCTGGATGAAGACCACCCAAAGATCAGGTCCTGATGCTGCCTGAAAAAGCCGGTCCTTGCTAGCCCTGCCCCAGGACACCCTTCCTGAGTGGGCAGAACCAGTAGAGAGGATGGGTGGACACTCACGCTCTTGAACTCTGCTAACCCAGCCTTCGAGCATCTCTTTCCCCCTGAGCTCCAATCAGGGCACACCTGAGTCAGATTAGGATTCAACAAATTCCAGTTTCATTGAGTTTCCACCAGCTTGTGGTCCTCACAGTTACCTACCCCTGACAGCAAAGCTGCTTGTCTCTGAGCATGGATAAGACAATGGTCCCAGGGCCCAGACAGGCCACCTCCCCGATCGATGATGTACCTTAACCCTGGGCTCCTGAAAGTCCTTACTCGTAATGTAAGAAGGAAAAGGCTACCCTCTTCTGAAGCCTTCCTAGGCGCCAGGTGTGGTGCAAAACACTCTACTTCTGTCTTGCCTAATTCTCCCTCTGTGAGGTTCGTATCTCCAGCCCCGACATCTCCTCAGAGTCCAGGCTCTTTCAGAAGTTATTAGGTACTTGGGTGGTTTTCAAGATGGCACTCACAGTAGGCTCCTCCATCTCCTCATCCTACACTCTTCCTGTGTTTCCTGTCGCCGGAGATGACACCACCACCCAGTTGCTCAGGCCAGAACCTCGTGAGTAACATTATCCCTCACCCCAGCCTCATGCCCATTAGGAATCCACTCCCGAGTGCTGTCGATTTCACCTCCTCAACTGCTCCTGAAGCCTGCACTTCTCCGTACTCCCCGTTTTATGACTTCACCTCCCTTTTATGACTGGCCACCTCCTCTTGGGTGGGCCACTTTAAGAACCTCCCTCTCGGCTTCTAACATCGGGACATCGGGTTGCATCCTTCACTCTGCAGCCAGAACAGTCTTGTCAAAATACAAAACACATCAGATCACGTCATTTCCATTTAAAACCCCTCTTAAGATAAAGATCGTACTCCTCAGGTTAGAGAACAAAGCTTGCTCCTGACCACCTCGAACCTTCCCAGCTGCCCCTTGAATCCCACCCCTACCTACCTACCACCCTCATGGGCCACCTTCCCATTTCTCTACATGGTTGGGCTGTTCCCTTGGCCCAGGATACTCATCAAATCATTCTGTCCAGTCAACTCTTGCTCATCCTCCTGATGTCCCAGCCATGGCCTCTTCCCCCAGCAGAGTCCAGTTGGGAGGATGGAAGCCTGGCAGGCTGGCTTCAGAGTCTGCACCTGCAACCCTTGATACTATTTGCCGAATGTTTTCGAATGGATATAGCCTCATAGTAGGCTGAATAATAGCTCCCAAGGATATCTGGAATCTGTAAATATCACCTTATTTTGAAAACAATCTTTGTTGATGTGATTAAGAGATGGGCAGATTATCCTGGATTATCCAGGTAGACTAAATGCAATCACATGTATTCTTATAAGAGTGAGGCAAAGGGAGATTTGACACACAGAGGGGAAGGTGATATGAGGATGGAGCAGAGAAAGATTTGAAGATGATGACCTTGAAGCCTGGATTGATGCGGCCACAAGCCACGGTATGCCAGCAGCCACCAGAAGCTGGAAGAGGCAAGGCACAGATTCTCCCTGAGAGCCTCTGAAAGGATTGCCGCCCTAACGACACCTTGATTTTAGCCCAGTGACACTGATTTTGGACTTCTGGCCTCCAAAACTGTGACAGAATAAATGCCTTTTCTAAGCCACAGAATTTCTGGTAATTGGTTACAGCAGCTGCAGGAACCTAACACAGGGCTCATAGGTGAAGAAACTGAGGCTCAGAGAAGCTAAGCAATTTCTCAAGGTCACACAGCCAGCCCATCCTTGCCCTCAATTTTCTCTTGGGATGAAAATGAAAAGCCCAAAGGGGCCAGGGTCATTTGGAAGCAATGACAGCACAAAGTCCCAGAGCGAGAGGAAACCAGCCCTCTCAGGCCACACGGAGCGAGTTCCAGGCCTAGCCTGCTGACACCTTGTGCTCTGAGGCCACAGCAGATCCTGGAATTTCCCCTCACTCCAGCTCCAGGACGGGGCCCTGCTCAGGGCTTGATTCTCCCCAGCACAGCCTCTTGATTAATCAAGCAACAACAAGGAGTTATCCAAAAGCTCCCCGCTTCGTCACCACAGTGCTCCTGAGCCATGCAGCCTGCTTGCGAATGTCTCACTCTGAGAAGCTCTAGGCTCCTGCCCCTGGTCCCCTCCTTTTCTTCCTGCCACTCCCACAGGAGGGTTATGAAGTGCGGCAATCCTGGGGCCATGCAGAGGAAGAGACCAGAGCGGACATCACTTTGCCAGTACAACTTACCAGAAGCTAAGACAGGAGGACAGTTTTACAGCCCTGACGCACACCAGGCACACACTAGGTTCTATGACATGCGACATCTTGGCAAGCCTCACGACATCCCTTGCAAGAAACGTGATCCTATTCCCAATTTGCTACTGGGGAAACTGAAGCTCAGAGAGGCAGAGCTCTGCTCAAGGTTACCCAGCTAGGAAGTAGCCAAACTGGAATTCAACCAGATCAGCTGACTGCAAGTCTAGTGCTGTCCCCAGCCACCACCCCTGAACCCTACTCCTAGCCCAGGAGAGACCACTCCTCACCTTAGTAGGGAAGACACCCAGGTGACCAGCGTTCACAGTCTGTCTCCACCTCTCCCCCATCCCGCCTCCACCAAGCCTTCTGTCCCCTTTGAGTTGCCATTTATTCAAACAAAAAAATGAAGAGGCCACCCAAACTAGCCCAAGCCCTCTCAGAGCATATCCATGCCCATCAAATGCAATAAGAGATGAAGAGTTGTTTTGAAAGTAAAAGTTTTGTGCCTGGGATTATTACTGTAAATACTCTACGCTCAACTCTTGATTTCCCACACTAATGAGAGGGAGCAGTGGTGCAGATAATTAAAAATGCATTTATATTGGGCTCTAGAACACGTGTGTGTCCTCGTGTTTGGATATGGGAGGGGCCGATGTGCTGAGAATTCAGTGTGACTTCATAATCTTTCTACAGAAAAGAGAAGAATTGCAGTCACCTGCTTGGAAAGAAACCAGTAAGCCACCCCCGTGCTCAGCCCAGCTTGTCACCTCCAAGGTGGATGAGAAGCACCCAACCGAGCAGAGCTTCCAAATAAATGATTTTTGTTGTTTGAAGCCACTAAATTTAGGGACGATGTGTTATGCAGCAAGAGATAACTGATAACACCCCCATTTCCCGTTCCTAGGAAGTCTGTGACTCTCCAAGAGTCCTGTGAATCCCTGGTCACTTTAAGGTCACACTTCTTGCTTCTTCTAATCCCCATCTTTTCTCCCACTGTTTCCTTCCCAGACCTGAAAGCCAGTGCTTTCCTCTGGTACCCTCCAAATAGCTTACAAGACTTTTGTGAATGTAACAGACTTCGCCGAAGGCCTGGAGGAAGTGTGGGGATTTTCATATCACAGGCTCTCAAATGGCTTACACTTGGATGCTACTCTTGGATCTCTGTTCTTTAAAAAAATATTTGGTCACCCAACTGACGGCCGTCTTTCTTCGCTTTAATTTCCTGCCAGTTTGCCTTCCCTCACCCTCTCCCTGTTCTCTTCTCTTCCCCAAAGTCCCCTGCATATCATGGGCTGCAAGTTTAGCTATCTGCCATTTCCAGACACTGCATGCTCTCTAAGTCTTATCTTCCACCCTCAGAAGATTGTCAAAGTATTTTCCAAAACAAAGATCGTTTTCTCCCTAAGGAGACTCTGATGGCAGACATTATGCTAATGGGTGCACTTTTAAATTCTGCTATGTAATGAGGGAAGACGTTTTTAGGCTTTTAGTTGTTCATCCAATATCCATTCTTTTCTTCTTCTTCTTCTTCTTTTTTTTTTTTAAACTCCAGAGAACTAATTTTATTCAGGGCAGTTAATTCTTTGTAGCCCGAGTGGACATGAGACATAATTATGGCCCTTGAGATATAAATGGAAGTCTATTGGGGATTTATGGGGTGTTTATCATTACCTGGTACAGGCACTGCCCCATCTTCCTGCTTCTTCCTTCCTAGGATGTGGACACGATGCCTGGCAGTGCAGCAGCCCTTTTGCAAACAAGAAGATGACGTCACATGGATGGCAGCACAGAAAGACAGAACGAGGTGGCGCTCTTCACGACTTCCTTCAGCTACACCCGGACTGCTTAATCGTGGACTCCACACTCACTGTGAAAAATAAACTCCTGTCTGCTGGCTTTTCTGTCTCTTGCATCTAAATGCAATCTTACCTGATTCAATAAGTAATTCCATTTCGATTTCAAACATCTTTCTTTTAACTGCTGCTCCTTCAGGTAAAAGAATGTCAACCACCGATTAGGTATTAAACAAAGTTGATAATGATGTCAATTTTAAAAGTACTCAAGTCATATATCACCTCCAACGATCGAGAACTGTAATTGGAAAGGAATGGCTAAGAACCCCAGTCCCATGTCAGAATTGTCCTTCCGAGGGCAGAGGCAGTTACTTCCACTCAGATCTGTCTCCCCTGTGACATGCCTGGCACAAAGGGGACCCCAGTGCTCATCGTGGAGCAAGTGTGCCACAACCAAACAAAGTGTCCAAGGAGGGCAAGGAGAGCAGGCGTGGAGCATTCTGAGCCGTCTCTTCAGTTTGGCCCAGAAGAGGGGGGTTCATCTGGGCCCTTGGCAGACAGGCAGCAGCGTGACAGGCACTGGTCCTCCAACCTGGCATCGGTCCCAGCTCAGCCACCAAGTAGAAGAATAACCTCAGGGGGGCACAGCATTTCCTCAGCAAGCCTCAGCTCTCTCATTTGTCAGATGATATTAATTGCTCCATCTTATACAGTTCTAAGCATTACCTGAGACAATAAATGCTCCGTATTTATTGTCTGCTCACAGTAAGTGCTTAATAAATGCTTGCTTGACTGTGATTACCCTCAAGGAGGTTGTTTAAGTGTTGGAAGCAGCAAGGAGACATAAACTAAATGCATGACATCTGCTCAGCAGAGGAAGACCTACCTGGGCTCTGGGGTGGGGTCAGCTGACAGCAAGGATGGGGCTGGCTTGGGGTGGGGTCCCCTACTCAGAGCCCACAGCACTTTGCTTAGTCTCAAATGTTCCTGTCCCCTGCTCAGACCCTCCTCATTGTGGTGTCAGGATGTCTCTACATGTTCGCCTTCTTCACTAGATTGGGAGTAGATCTTTGTGCCCCCAGGATCCAGTACCACGTAGGTGATGACTATTCACTGAAGGAGGAATGGACAGATGGCCACAGGCGGTGGATCTGGTCATAAGGACAAATCAGAGCTGTCTCCAGGCTCCATGAAAAGAAGACTTAGTGCTGGGGCCCCAGCAAGCTGCAGAGGACTTCTGGGGTGTGGAAAAGGGTCATGGCAGTAGGAGTAAGAGACAGACAAATGTGGGTGGGTTCTAAGCCAGAGAGGACTGAGACCGACAGCAAGACAGGCTCTGATCAGGAGATGTGAGCCTGACTGTCCCCGGAGGCAGGGCTGCCTGGACCTGGGAGAAAGCTTGGGTTTGGAGCCCGGAGCCTCTGGCACTGCCTTGCTATGCAGATTGGGAAGCCCCGTGCCCTCTCTGGGCCTCAGTTTCTCCATCTGCAGAACAGGTGGCTGAGCAGGATGACCTCTGAAGGCCCATCCAGCTTTGACAACAGGGATCTGGAAATGGGCATGTCAGGGGCTGAACGGAGCCTCCTGCCAGAGCCCAGGCCTCAACCCCTTCACAGGGTGTACTGAAGACTCCCAAGGGCCACTCTGGCCTTGCGGGGCACGTGCTGAACAACCCCTGGGCCTCCACTCCAGGAGGATGTGAGCAGAAAACCCCCAAAGCATCAGGAATGAGAGGAAGGAAACACTAATAAAGTGTGTGGAACTTTCTGCTCCAAGAAACCAAGGAGCTAGAAGAGGTCTTCATTCTTTTACTCATTCACTCCCTCACTCATTCATCAGACCTCGGGTGGAACTCTGCTGTGTGCCAGGCCCCACACAAGATGCTGGAGAAGATGCCTGAATAAGATACTCCAGAAGCCTAGCGTCTAGAAGCAAAAATAAACACTGACACACAAAAAACAATGAATCCAGAGCAGTTGGAAGGAAACCATCCCTGCCAAACCAGAGTCCTCAGCCCAGCTTCTCCAAGACTGTCCTGGCTTCAGAACTATCCTGGGAACCTCCTCAGTCCCAGACAAACTGGGTCAGTTGGTCACCGTCATCAGAGCGGTGTCCCACACCGCAAAGCTTGTAATGGAGGAGAAGGTGGGGTGGGGGTGAACCACAAGGAAGGGTATGAGAGGGAGCAGAGGCCAGAGGAGGTCCTCGTTCCCTTTCTCCACCTCCTGGGCTCTCCATCTGGGTGGGCTCCTCACATGGCCCTGAGCAGGACGATGCTACTTTCTGCATCTGGGAACCAACTGGAAGGTGCTACGGTGTCAACAAATGGCAGCTTAGTCGTTACTAAGCACCTTATTCATCAACTGAGAGTCTAATGAGTGCTGAGTGCCATCCCATCCCTTTCCTGGCATCTGTCCCCAGGGTGAGCAGGAGTCTCTGGACCCAAACCCCCGCTGGTCACTGTTCAGGCTGGATACAACAGCCCTCATCGGGGTGGCGCTGAGCCCAGACCCTTCTCTTCCCTTGGGAGAAAGTGACTCAGATTGTGCCAGCCAGGCTCCTGCTGCACTTTGATATATGGGCCTAATATTCCAGAATTATTATTGCTCTGTGTTTTGTTTTCTTGGACAGCCCCTAGGAGGCCTCATGACCTTGCTTTGAGCATGAGGCACTACTGTCCTGCAGTCACCCTAATAACTCCAGCAGGGCCAGGAGGATGCCTGAGCAGGGCCCCAGGAGGACACCAAGCCTGACACCCAGCAGCTGGGTGCTCTCGTTGCTTCATCCACCCAGGGAGCCCAGATCACATTAACCGCTTCGTCTTCACTCCGTTCCATGAGCAGCCATCCCTGAGACCTGGTTCAGCTGAAGAGTGGGCAGGGTGACCTCACCGCTGAGAGGCCAGCCCTCCTCCTACTTCAATTTCCTTCTTCCTGTTTCCAGGGTCTCTGGTTTTTAAACTTCTTCCCCGAATGACCATATGTCCTTCTGCTCACCCACCTCTATTCCCGGCTAGGATATCGTGCAGCTATGGTCAAGGCTCCCAGTTTTTCAACATCTCGATCTGCAACTCTTTAAGACAAGGGTGCAATTTTCTACCTTCTCATTTCTTAGGCATTAAATTTTAATGAGCAGCTACTCCATGCTAGGCACCATTCCAGGCTCCCACGCCATAAGCCTATTGTAAGAAAATAATACAGAAACAATAATAATAACGAACCTACCATGTGCTAGACACAGTGTAAACATTTCCCCTCCTCCTTCTTCATCGCCTTCACTGTCAGCATCATCGTCATCCACCTGACACTTACCAGGTGTGTGCTGCGTGCTAGACACTGTACCATGTTGATTGTGCGTGTTAGCTGTCTTCGTTCACACAGTAATCCTATGAGATACATAGTACCAGGACCTTCACATTGCAGATGAGAAAGCCGAGTCCCAGAGGTGATGTGACTCCCCCAAGAGCACGCAGTTCCTAAAGAGCGGGCCGCAAAAACAGGAAGACGCTACAGTCAGCAGCAGGAAGTGGCGAGATGCAGCATGGTGAACAAAGGGTCATGGCAGCCTCTGGGCCTGGCCACTAATAAACAAGATTGAGGGCCCCAGGCGAGGACTAAAAGATGGTGAAGGATGATTCTGAGCCACGAATGCCCTCTTGGGGAGGAAAAATACAAGAGCCTGTGAACCCGCTGCCCCTCACCATCTTTTGGGAGCACCAGCCAATTCTCCAGCCCTGTGCAGCCAAAAGATGTGTAATGATCCCTCTCCTAGTGGGGAGAACGGTCACACTGTGGATCTGCCATGAGAGTTGCCTGAGTCCCGGAGGCAGGAGGCTCCAAGCCAGTGGGAGAGGCCTCCATCAGAAGAAAATATGAATGAGCTCTTAAGATGGCATCCTGTAGGGACCAACACTCCTGGCTTGGAGCCCACTCTGTCACCTCCCTAACCGAGTGACCCTGGGAGAGTCGCACCTCATACTGTGACCTTGGTTGAGTCACCTCGCCTCTCTCTGTTCACTGCCACGGAGAGCTCAGCAGAATGCTGAACGCTGAGCCCCGGGTGCCGAGGTCTGTGACAAACCCTGCGCTCCGCGTGTGCAGCTGCGGCCAAACTCCCACACTTCCGGCATCTCACTTTGCTTCTCCTTAAAACAAGGGTGCAATGCTCTGCCTTCCTTTGTTCGTTTGCCAAATATTTATCTGGCACTGACCATAAGCCAGCTCTGCGCTGGGTCTTCAGGCTGTTGTGGGAAGCAAATAACAACGACAAGAACAACAAACACCAACAATAGCTTAATACATACTGAAGAGTCTCCTCCAGGTGAAAACGTGGGTGAGCGGTCAAGATCCAGGCCTGGGCATGAAGCCCTCTCTGCTGCCTCCTGAACTGTGTGACCTTGGGCAGGTGGCGTGCCTTCTCTGTGCTTCGGTTTCCTCCTTGTAAAATGGGAATGATAGTAGTTCCTCCCAGTCAGGTTTGGGGGGAATGAGGTCAAGTTTCCAGCACAGCACCTAGTTCACTGTGAGTTAGGACGGCTTCTCTCCGAGTCCCACAAAGCAGGGAGCTTGGACAGCACTCAGGAGGTGGGAAAGGAAGTGGGGTGACCTGCCTTCTCTCCCTTTTCCACCCTCCCTATTATGGCCCTAACTCGGACCTTGTCATCTCTCACATGGAATTTTGTCCCAGCCCCCTAATAGCCTCCCGGCCTCTGGCCTCATCTCCTCCGTCATGAGTTTAATTGTACCTACCCAGAATTCATGCGTGCACTCCTAACCGCTAGTACCTCAGAATGTGACCGAATTTAGAGGTAATTCAGTTAAAATGAGGCCGAGAGGGCGGGCCCTAACTCGATGTGACTGGTGTCCTTATAAGAAGAGGAGATGGGACATAAGCAGGTACTGATGAGAAGACCCAGGGAGAAGATAGACACCTACAAGCCAAGGAGAGTGGCCTCAGAAGGAAGCCAACCCAATGGCACCTTAGACTTTCAGCCAGAACTGTGAGAAACTAAGTCTCCGTTGTTTAAACTCCCCAGTCTGCAGTGCTTTGTTATGGCAGCCTGAGCAGGCTAATTAATACATCCTCTAATCCGCAGGTTCATCCAGATTGTCTCAGAATCGTGTCACTTCTGAGGCAAAACCTCTCTGGGCCTCCCCGTGCACACATGGATAAAGGCCACGCTTCGTAGCCCAGGCTTCAAGACCCCCAGGGGCTGACACCAGCCTCCAATGCTGTCTCCTGCTACTTCTCATGTCCCAGGACTACCTCCCACCCCTGCCACAGCAAGGCCTACTTCATTCCCTGGGGCCTCTGGAAAGAAGGAGGAAGAAGCCTCGCCCCTGTCTCGGGAGCTGGGAGCCCGTCACTGTGGTATGGGAGAGACCTGGGGACATTTGGGTTCCACCAGGTTGGGGATCCAACCGAAAGTGGCAACTGACTCCAGCTTCTGGTGGTTGCTGCCAGTCCTTGGCGTTCCCTAGCTTAGCTGAGTCACCCCGATCTCCGCTCCCATTGTCACGCGTGTTCATCCCTGTGTGTGTCTGTCTGTGTCTTCACAAGATAGTCTTATAAAGATACCAGCCATTGCAAAGATGTTATTTCCACATAAAGTCATATTCTGAGGCTCCAGGTGGATATGAACTTTGGGGAGACACTATTCGACCAATACATCAGTTATTATCCCCCCATGTCATAGAAGAGGAAACCGAAGCAGAGAGAATGACCTGCTCAAGGTCAGAGGGCCACACAGGAGGCAGGTCCAGGATCCAAGCTCAGACTCTTCCCTGTCCGGCCCACCACCCAGCTCCTCTGAGGACCATGGTCATCACTGTCATTTATTATAACGATTACCTCATACCAGCCTTCTAGGGCTGGGGCCTTTTACTCATTTCACAAGTGAGCACATCAGGCTGAGAAAGACTACGTGACTTGCCCAAGGCTACCTAGCAAGTTAACGAAAGAGCCAAAATCAGAACTGGCGTGGGTCCAACGTCCCACCCATGTGCTTAAAAGCACTACCTTAAAATGCCTCTATTGGTCCCTTCGCTTTGTGACAGTTTAAATCTGGAGGAATCATGAATGACCATCTCTGTAACTCAAAGGCCTTTTTCCAAACCCAGAGACCCTCCCAATCCAATCCATGCTGAAAGGGCTCTCCCACCCTAGGGACCTGGGCGTGGGGAGTGGCGAAACCAAAGACCCTCTCCACCCTTCCCCACACACACTCAAACATACGCACACACAGACATACACACACACACATACACGGGCACACTCATGCACGCACACACGTACACACTCACACACACGGACACACTCACACATAGGGACACACCAGCCAGCCATCTCCCAGAGCCAATTAGCCAGCCTGGGTGGTCTCGGGGGGAGCCCCGCAGGGCGATAGACTTATTGATCAGCTCGAGCGTGTGTCGGGAGTGTGTGTCGGAGTGTCAAGCAGGAGAGAGGAGTCATTTAAGCAGTGTTCTCCTCTTTCCAGTGTGGCCGGGACTCCAGGGGGCGGAGAGTAAGTTGTGTTTACTGTGACTGGTAATTGAAAGGCAGTGGCAGCCACCCCACATTGTCCCTGCCAATACCTAATTGCTGGACCAAAAACTGCTGGAGAGCTGGGGCTGGGGCTAGGGGGAAGGGAAAAAAAAAAGTTAATATAACCCAGAATCAATAGCGAAAGCTTTCACAGTGTCAGACGCAATAAATGGAGCCGAACAACGAGGAGCTGCAGAAAATTAGCCTCCAGGCTGACTGGGTTTGAAAGCTTAAAGCTGGTCGACGCAGAAACAGAAGGGAGTTCTGGGCTGTCCCTTCTGTCGACGTGTTTTTTGGTGGCAAGTGGAGGCCCAGCGCCAGCTCATAGTGCACAGGCTTGGCTGAGAATGGTTCAGACAGACCCTAATTTGGCCCCCTAGGACAGGGTTCAAGGCAAAGAAAGCCCGCCGTAGCCCATGACCTTGGACCAATCGTGTCCGTTCACTGAGCTTTGGTTTGCTCATCTGCAGATTGTATACCTGCTGGTGGAGGGAGCATTGTGTGGTAGAAAGAACGTGAAGATCAGTGTTTCAACCCCAGGTAGGGCCACATCCTCACCGTGGGATACTGCACAGGTTGAGTCAGCCCCTGCTGGAAAAGGGGAGCTGCGATGCCCAGCTACGGTAGGCTAAAAAATGCACCCCCTAAGAGATATTTACATCCCAGTCCTGGAACGTATAAACGCTACCTTCTGTGGCAAAACAGAAAAGGGTCTTTGCAGCCCGTGGTTAAGTATCTGGAGATAGGGAGATTATCCTGGATTATCTGGCCCAAAAAGCCCATAGTAAGTATCTTTGTAAGAGAGAGGCCGAGAAATCTGACACACGGAGTGGAGAAGGCGAGAAGGAAGATGGAGCAGAAGATGGAAAGAGATTTGAAGATGCTGACCATGGAGGTTAGAAGTGATGTGGCCACAAGCCAAGGAGTGCAGGCAGCCACCCGAGCTGGAAAGAGATTCTCCCCTCGAGGCTTCAGAGGGAGCGCAGCTCTGCCAAACCAATGATACTGATTTCAGGCTTCAGTCTCCAAAACTGTGAGAGAGTAAGTTTCTTTTTTTTTTTAAGCCACCAAGTTGTGGTCATTTGTTACAACAGCCATGAGAAACTAATGCATCCGCTTTGTAAAATGCATCCGCTTTGGAAAGGTGAGAAAGATTTATTAAAACACCTGGCACCTAACAGACCTCAGAGTTCAGATGTCACACATCTCAAATGACCAACAGTTTTGTCCCATTAGAGGCCAGAGCCCCACTTTAAGGAAAGGTCTTGAGTTTTCTTTGTGCAGCATCTGAGATTTCTCCAAAAGATTTATTGAGCAAATGATTTACATCTGTTTCCTTTGGCTAGAATGTAAATCCCACGAAGTCTTCACTGATGTCCTGTACTCAGGTGCCTAGAATACGGCCTGGCACATAGTAAGCGCTCAGTAAACATCTGTTAAGTAATGAACGATGATGATAAAATGGCAACAACGATAACAAAAAACAACAGGCACAGAGAAGGTACTCAAAAGATGACAGCTGTGGCGTTATTAACAGACGGTTCTTGGGGTAGAATCTTTCCTCTGTGAAAAGATACCATTTCCTAATCCGATAATTCTGATACTTAGGAGAGCACAGCTCCCAGAGACTGGCCATGCAGTGACTAATCCAGTGATGGCAAGGAGAGTGCTTTGAAAACTAAAATACTGTCCTGAGACCCCAACCAGCCATCCTGACTCCACGTAAGACTCTCATCACTCACCCCCTCCCCCACTCAACCCCCTGAGACCCCAAGAGTGTCCTTTGATTGCTTTCAGGGGTCCAGGAATCCCCCTTAATTGTGTACAAACTGTTCTGCATGTGTACATTGCTCTAGTTACATCATTTTTAGATTCTTTAAGAGGATCTGTAACCTTTTTTTAAAAGTTTAATTTCTTAAACAATCTACCTCCCACATCTCCAGTTGCAGCCAGCTCCAGGGACCAGCTCTGAGATCATCACCAGCCGTTCCCCAAGACAAGACACTCTGGGAGATGCGGTGCAAACACCTGGCTTCCACGAGCCACGAGGACAGGGCTGGATGCAGGAGAAGGGATAGTGGGGGTGCAGCGAGGGGCTCCAGAGCACCAGAAGGCCAGGGAGAAGCCCAGGGGAGCTCTGGAGACGATTCGCACCTGCTCCTGAGAATCCGTGGGGTACATCGCTCCCCCGTTCTGCAGTAACTTGAAAGCAGCCTCAGTGGGAGTATTTATACCACAGAAATCTGCATATGCTACACATCAGACTTTGTCTTTCTTTTTTTTTTTCCTGAAAAGCTGGCTGTTAAACATTTTACCAGCACACCACCGGAAAAGCCCCAGCCTGGAGACAAGCTATGTGTTCCAGAGCTTTGCAAGGAAGCCCCCACATGCAGGGGGCCTGTGTCCAACATTCATTCCATGACTATTTTCCAAGACTCAGCTTACGCAGTTCTGACACCAGCTGGGCTATTCCCCTCCCACCTCGTCTTTCCTGAGGGGCCTCAGTTCCAGCCCTGCTGGCAATAGCAGACCAGTGGGGCCCTTTAGGCATGAGAGGGACTCAGATAGGGCTGATCTGCCCAGCAAGCGGAGGTGACCCCATCAGGGAGGGCTGTCTTCTCATCGTCCTTGCTCCATCCCTCTGTGGAGCCAATTTTCACGGTACTCAATCCTCCTAACCCTAGCCCTCAGAAGTCAGAGTGACTGGCTTCCAACAGGTCTTGTGCCTTCCCAGTCGCTCTGCATCTCTGAACCTCCATCTCCCTCAGCACCTGGACTGTGAGATTTAAATATGATAAAGTCACAGAGAGCCCCAAGCCCAAACTCACATTCATCGAGCATCTTCCACATACCAGGGACTCAGAGGAGGGCATTTAGCCCTATCATCCCTCATCCAAGTGAAGAAACTGAGGCTCAGAGCAGGTTAACTACCATGCTGGAAGCCACACCAGGAAACCGATGATGGCTTGGAAACCAGACCTGTCTCGTTCCAAGACCTTTGCCATTCCCTGCCTCCCAGCGCACACACGGACATCCCCTCTCCCCCAGGCATCCACGAACTCTGACTGTGGGAACCCTGAGCCCAACCACAGCAGCTCCAGCTGTCACTCCTTTCCTAGGGAAAGTCACTGGACCCGGGTTAACTGCTGGCTCGAGAGCAGTGGAAATTCGGTCCCAGCCAACGTGCACGGCAGTGTGGCTTCCCCCAGTGCAGGTGGTGAAGGCAGCCAGTGCTGCTCTGCAGGCTGATTGCTGCAAGTTCCACACCTGCCCTCTGACTCGCTAATTGGCACTTCCTAGTTTCAGCCATTTCAGTGAGATGAGAAATATATGCATGTATGTACGTGGTGGGGCTCAGCGGGGAAGGCTGAAATATCAAATTAATGGTGCCAAGTTCTTCAGAGAGCGGAGGAAATGGAAGACAGGGAGGAGATGAGAAGCGTCTCACCAGTATTTGGTCTAGTCGATTGCAGATGGGACCAAATGAGAAATTCTCAGGGGATTAAAGACAGAGATGCTTGTTATGAAGCAGGCGCCTGCAGCATCCGAAGAGCCTTGGCTCAAAAAGATGCGGGACAGATTCATCAAACGTATCTTCTTGGGGGGACCAGCAGCCTGCGTCACACATACCCCTGCACTGTCTGTGAAGGGTTTCCGGGAGCCAGTGTGTCTGCTCCTGACTTCTCCTGGTTATAAATGCCCAGTGGCAGGTTCCGGCACCTTCTGTGAGAGAAGGCTATTATCTTGGAGAGTGGGAACAATTGACTCTGGCCACCAAAGCAATTCAGCATCCAGACCCCAAGAGGGAAAAGAGAGAGTAGGCATCATCTATCCATCCATCCACCCATCCATCCATCCCCTTAATAAGCACTGAGGTGTTCTCTTTGCACATACTGTTCCTGCTGCCTGGAACACTTTTCCCTTCAGGGGCCCACATGGAGAATTCTTCTCATCGTTCAGGTCCTAGCTCACATGCTGTCTCTTTAAAGAGACCTTTTCTGATCATCTATTTACAGCAGTTCCCCTTCGGCATCACCACGCTTAACAGCACGGGCCTCAATCTAAAATCATCTTGGGCATTTGTTCTATTGTTTATTGTGGAATCCTCCGTCCCCTGATAGAAAACAAGCATCGTTCTTACTGTTGCCTTCCCAGAATCAAAAACAAGAAACAAACAAACAAAAAAACTGCCTGGGAAAAGAGTGAGTAAGTGAGTGGGTGGGCAAGCGAGAGAAACATTTATTGAGCAGCGCTGTGTGCCAAGCCCTGTGCTAGGAGTCCCTAGAAGAATAAGAAAGACGCGGTCCCTGAGTCCAGCGGCTCACAGGTCAGCAGTAACTGGTCAGTTGGGCTCCTTGTGCTGAGTGTTGTAACAGAGGCATGAACACAGCACTCAGAGAGCCTGAGGCCATCAGAGATGACATTCACGGGACGTGGCATTGGAGCTGAGTTTTGAAGGAGTGAGACTTTTTTTAAGCAGCCGGGGGATGAAGGGGGTTCCGGGAAAAGAAATAGCAGGGACGGAGGCCATGACAGAGCGTGTCCGGGGGAACCACGAGCTGCTGGGTGTGTTTCAAGTGCAGAAGAGAGCGGCCTGTCTAGGTTGCCTTTTCGGAAGATTTCTCAGCAGCGGTGGTTTGAATGGATGAGAGGGAGGGCGGGCTTTGGCATGATTGGCAGAAAGAGAGCAGTGAGGAGGTAGCTACTGAAGGAGGCAAAGGGGAGGAAGGTCTGAGAGGAGGGGATGGGTATGAGACATTTTAAAGGGAAGAAGGGAAAGGATTTGGGGTGAGAGAAATGTAGAGCCCAGGATGGCATCCAGGGTTCTCTTCTGAGCAACTGGATGGGTCCTGGGGTCCCCACCAAGCTAGGAAAGCCAGAAGCAGTAGCCGATGGGAGGAGGACTTCTGTTCTTGGTCTGCTGAGCTTGAAGCGCCTGTGGAACCGCCACTATGGCAGCTCCTCGCCTCCTCCGAGCACTGCCCATCTGCAGGAAGGACAAAACCTGTTGGCTTGGGGGCAGCTCAGAGGGGAATGAGGCAGGGGCCCCTGGGTGAGTATGGACAACAGTTCCCTTGGTTCCCACTCCAGAGGTTAGGATTGAGGAAACCTGGAGATCAACCATCTAGCCCAGCCTCTCATCTTCCAGACAAGGAAACAGAGATCCAGAGACAGGAACTAATTCTTTGCTTTAGTCAGGAAAAACGATGTCGCTGCATTAACAAACCATCCCCGAATCGCTATGTATATAAGCCACAGTGCTCATTTCTTACTTATTTAACTTGTTTGTGGCCAGTGCTCTGCGGGCCTACTCTGCGCCCCGCTCCTCTTCCAGCACCCAGACTGCCCAAGTAGCCAGTCATCATGGCAAAAGGGAAAAGGCCCCTGGAGAGCCTCACGGTGGCAATCGTGACACTTGGCCTCTAACTCGTTGGCTAGAGAAAGTCCATGGCTCCACTCAAGCCAAGGGGGCCGGAAGGAGGAGGAGCTGGGTACGTCTGAGCACAGATGAGCAGAAATGGGCTTGCAGCCCGGGTCGCTCAGTGCTGACAGCGTGCTGAGCACCGTCCATTTGAGTCTCACGATCCTACAAATAAAGCGTCGTATTGGACTCAGCTGACCGTCGAGGGCATCATCGCTGAAAGAAATGATGCATCTTGGCCAAGACCGCACGCTGGTTAGGGGTAGAGCTGGGATTTGAACCCAGGGTTTCCCCCTTTGGGGAACCAGCAAAGAGGTGAGACTACCCAGAGGAGGAATTCAAGGCACAGTCTTACTCCGTAACCCCAAGCTCGCTGCTGATCTTCTGTGTCCCGCTATATTTTTCCTGAACACGGCAGCCAGCTCCATCCACAGCTCTCGGGGGCGGGTAGATGGTGAGAGTGAATTTGATCGCAAAATCTGTCAAATTGTGTGCGCAGTGAGAAAAAAAAAAAAATGCCACACACTTTCCAGGTGTTTTTATTGGAAAAGAAAGGTGCAAAGTCCAGAGTCATGCTGACTTCGTAAGCGGGACGAGGCCAGCCAGCTAGAAAAATGACAGCTCCGAACCGGCTTTTGGTGTTAATTGCATCACGGCCTGCACCCCACGGAGGAACACGGATGCCATTAGCATGGAGCCCGTGACCCCCCAAGTGCCTGTTCTGTCATCACATTTGTGCTGAGGAATTAGTGCCACCGCATGGCCACCACTCCTCACAGAACTGGACCCCTGCCCTCTTAAAAAGATAGACTGGCCGTGCTTTCGATGGGCCAAGCACTATGCTGAGCTTTGTATGTGTAACCCCGTTCACCTGCGTGGACACCTGTCACCTCTGTTTTGCTCACCTTGTATTCCTGGTGCCTGGTAGAGTGTAGAACGTGTCCTAGGTGCCCAAGAAATGTCAGGGGATGGGTGAATGATGTGCCCAAGTGTTCCAGCTTTGAGGATTTGTCTGTCCTTTAATATTCAAGTAAAGTGGCTCCAGATACAGGCAGGTGACTCACTCTGAGTGCTGGGAAAGGCTCAATTTCATTCATTTTTTCTCATACGGCCCTTCCCTCCTCCCTGCCTCATGTCAGCCCAGATGTGGCACACGGCAAGTCCTCTGCCTTGGTTCCTCCTAGGTTCCACGGGGACAAGACACACGTGCATATCCAAAGTTTGCTGCAGATTTTGGGGGAGTGGTAATGGAGGGAAATCGTATTGCCCTAAAACGGAAAACAAGGCACCTCGGTTATAAATTCCTTCTACCAGACAGTCCGTCTGATGCAAGTTCCCAAGGACCATCCCTCCTGCCACCCCTCCATCACCCCTCCCTCTGCCCCTTCCCCTCCATCTCAGGCCCCTTCTCAGCCTCTCTCCCCACCATCTGTCCCCTCTCTTTCTCACTGGCCTCCAACCCCCAGGAGCCATCTGCTCTAGTCTCTTTCTAGCTCTTCCTGACATTCCCTCAGGCTGGCCTTTACATGGCCCAAAAGTCACTCAAATGCTCTGCTAAACAACCTGAGCCTTTGCTGCTAGCCTCCTGGAGCCCCAGCAGAAACTCTGAAATGGTTGCTTCTCCCTGGACATGGAGTTCTTGGCCTGCTGGCTCTGTACAGAGATATGTTCTGCCCCAGACAGGAATTTTGCCACTGAAGTGGCTATAGCTGACTCCAAGGGTGTGAATGGCAACATTTGTTTCCCAAACATGCATCTAATCCTCGCAATAACCATCTGAGGTGGTGCCATGATTCTTGCCATTTTAAAGATGAGAAAACTGAGGTCCAGAGGAGACTTGTCCAAGGTCATCAAGTGAGTAGGTAGGAGAACCAAGATTAAAAGGCAGCTCCGTGTGAGTCTGAGGTCCATGCTAGAGCTGGTCCCTGTCACTGAACCCGAAATCCACTCTCACTTAACAATAAAGAAACCACAAGGAGCAGAAGAACCTTCTCGGGCAATCAAGAGTCTGCAGGACATCTACCTGGCCTGAAGGGGAGGGATGCCCTGGGTTTTGAAATGAGAAAGGGGGCAAAGGCCAGAGGGCTAGCCTTTCCGGGGCCCCTGCCACGTATCAGGCACTAGCCGGGCTCTTCGCAACCTTTTGACCGCCGTTTTACAGGTGGGAAACTGAGGTCCATAGAAGGTCACCCAGCTTATAAAAGGCCAAGTTGGGACTTGAACCACAGTCTGTCAGGCTCCGTATTTCCAATAGGCACCCATCTCAGGGCCAGCCTGGGTGGAAACGGGTAGTCAAATTCTCACCGTGGCAAATTCAGCCGACAAACTCGCATAAGAATCTTTTTCCCACAGCATTCTGTAAGGGCAGGTGGCGCCCAGACGATGCTAGGCAACTGGTCTACCCACCTGTCTCCAGTACTGCGTGGAGTCGAAGTGGGACCATCACCCTCCTGTGCAAATCCACCCTGTGCGCCTTTTCCCATCCACATGTCCCAACAGACAGCTCTGGCATCCAGCTCCACGGGCCGCTGCACCTGGATGAAAAGTACAACACCCGGTCTCATCAACACAGTGCAGGCTTTAGAGTTAGACCAGGGTAAATCCTGATTTTGAAACAAAGACCTAAGACAGCTGAGGAGTGATGGGCAAATAGAGAACTAGAAGACGATGCTCTGGGAGTTCACGAAAATCCTACGAGTTCGAGGAGGAGTTAACACATGCACGTGCACACACACACACGTGCAGAAATGTCTCTATTCTGGTAATATTATCCCCATTTTACAGACAAGGAAATTGGGCCCAGAGCTTTGCCCCAGCACATGGTAAAGAGGGCACTGGAACCCAGCTCCTACCCCAGAGGGATTCACCGGGGTCCAGAGGAGCCTCAGACCTCACAGAGATGCCACAGGGTCACCCGAGAAAGGAGGGTGACCCCAAGCAGGCAGCTTCCGCCATCGGAACAGATCTGCTTTTGTCTGTACATATGTTGAGGCCACATGTCAGATTTTATTTGAAGAAATGATTCGCTGCTGAAGGAAAAATCTCAAAACCAAGGCACCGCAGCTCCGGGGAGAGGCCAGGGTGGCCTTTGAGGAATGAGAAGGTCGAGATGACAGTGCTTAAGCCTCGGGAAATCAACTACCCAAAAAGCGTGCACCTTATTTCATCTACAAAGTGCCTTCTCCTCCCCAAAGACCTTTTCATATTTCCTCTCCTCCGTCTCCTGCTGGGCTCTCCCCCCGCACTCGCTCTCAGCTGGCAGCCTCGCCCCTGCCATCTCAGGGAATGCGCAGCCTTCAGACTCAAACTCCCTCATCTTCCCACCTCCAGATCTTCCTCCCGCCCCACTGCATGTGCGCCCCCTCCTTTAATCCCTCATCTCACAGAGGAGGAAGCCCTCTGTGCCCCCTAATACCCGCTAAAGGCTACTCTCTCGACTTGGACGCTGGGTTCCACCAGGATCCCCCGCTGTGTGGTACCCCATTTCTCTCTACATCTCCAGGCTTTGTCTTTCTCAGATCCTCCCTACTCACATTCAGAAATGTTCAATTGTCTCTCATTCAACAAAACTCCTTCCCTGGGCCCCGGACCCCACTCTCTGCCTCTCCTCTCCAGCTCCTCTCTTTTCCGTCTCCATCGTCGTAACGAGCAGCCCTTGCCAAAGCTCACGCGGCCTCCGCGCTGCCAGATCCAGTAGGTACCTCCATGCCCATCCATCTCCGGCACAATCGGACGCTCCCTTCTCCTTGAGACATTCTTTCCTAGGTTTCTGTGACATTAAACTCTTCCGCTTCCCCTTCCTCCCTAGTTACTCCTTCCCCTCCCAGGAGAGGCTTTCAGGGCTGGGTCTGGAACTGTCTGCTTGTCCCACGCTACATTTATATTTAGATGATTTCATCCACTCCAGTGGCTTTAAATGCCACCTGCTTACTGATGGCTCCAAAATTTCATCTCTGCCTCTTACCTCTCTTCTGAACCACATGCTCTGTGTCTTCGGCCTACCACACATTTCCACCTGGACGTCTCGGAGTTCCTCAGGCTGGCTGGGACAGCACGGAGCTCTAGAACTTGGCCCACAGGTCTTCTCCCTGACACCTCAGGCTCCTCATCTCCAGGATGACTTCTCCTGCCACCCGGTGCTCTGTGCAGAAACCTGGAAATCGTGCTTGACACCCCAGTGTCCTCTGCAGTCCCCGCCCAACCTCTCATCCACTCAGTCATCGTTGCCCACATTGAAGTCCAGATCACGACCACCGGTCACTCGGACACGGCAGAGACCGTCCCCCTCGTCAGCTGTTCTCCCTGGTTCCGCTCACGCCCTCCCTCTAATCCAACCCATTCTGTATGGAGCAGTCAGAAGGGTGTTATGCTCTGTCCCACGTCACCGGCTCCCCGATCCCGTAACGTGTCTTCTGGGGCCCTGCTGATAGGATTGGCATCCACATCCCTGGGCTCGTCCTAACCCTCAGAGCTCTCCAGGGGCTGCCTTGAGGCAAACTACATGGCTTTGTGAGGAAACTGGGCAGGAATGACCTGGGGAAATCGAGGCTCAGAGAAGAGCAGGGACCTGTCTTCAGAGACACAGCTAGGACATGGTGGGCCAAGACTGACTCAAATCCAATCAACAGGCCCTGGATGCTCCACCAGGCTGCCCAGGGCAGACGACATCCTGGTGACCCCCCTCCTAACCTGACTCTGATAACCGGCTCCAGTTAAAGCGGCATCACAAGTGGCGATAGATCCACGATTGGTTATAGATTTAATTAAGCAAACCATGTCCCAAGCCATCTATTGTGTAATTGGCCGCATAAGACAAATTTCCCTCTGCTGTTCAGTTACATCGTCATTTGCCAGGTCAGCAGTTCTGCCTAAAGTCAGAGGCAGCAGCAGCCTGGCTACGAATATTAACCGATTCTCCCCCTCCGGGCCATGCCATGCCCTTCCTCGGCACTTCCCAGGGGCAGGAGTTTGACAGAGGAGGAAACTGAGGCCCAGAGTGGGGAAAGGACTCGCTCCGAGCCACGCGAGCACCGGGTGCCGGGCCAGCCCTGGAGTTCAGCCCGTGACATCTGACCTCACAGCCCACGCCTTCCCGACTGGCCCGCCCTGCTCGTGACTGGTTGTTTCGCTGTTGATGTTGGTGTTTAACAAATATATAAAGCGTCTCTGAAACGTACCACTTCCCTCTATTCCAGTGATAGATTATAAGCTTCTCTTTGTATATCACGAGATCGTAGCGCTCGCTCACCGTGTGCTGGGAGCTGCTGTTTGTATCCGTTTTCACACCCCGTTCCTGCACACCCAGCCTCTGGCGTGAGCTCCTGGGGGTCGAGGACTGTGTTTACCCTGGTTTCGGAGGTTCCCTTCACGAGTCTGGGCCAGAGGAAGCCAATCCTCCATAAGCACTTCCCAGACGAAGTTGTCACTTTCAGAGCTGTCACCTTGTATATGATTAACAGTGATAGTGGTGAAATATTTATGGATGAACACTGTGATTATATTTGAGATTTGCTTTAAATTAATAAGGGATGGGTGGGGCGGGGAGCGCACAGGGGGATGGATGGGGCAGGATTGGTCGGGGTTGATAGGGCTGGGGGCTGGATACACAGGGGTTCCTTAGGCACCGTATCTTTTTTCATGGAGGTTCGAAATTCTTTGTAACCAAAAAAAATTTAATTAGATATTTCTCCCAGAATAATACTGATCATCACAATGGTAGCAGCTAAAAGTGGAGGTAAAAGCGATATCTATTGATCATTTACTATGTGCCGAGCTCTGTATGTGTCGTCTCCTTCAACCCTCGTGCTAGACCTATGAATGTGGTGTCTATTTTGCACCCCGAGATCTAGAAACATGAACCCAGACCGGTCGTGGACCAGCATCTGGGGTCTCTACCCCCATGCCATATCACGCATCGTAGCGACGCTGGCTGCACTCAGAACATCCTGGCCTGTATTTTGGAAGAGGGGCCGGCACCTCATGCTTTGCAGATTCATATCTTCATTCTCTAAGGAGAGCGATGCTGATTTTCAGAGTCATGCGGGAGTAATTTGGAGTTAAAATCTCATGGGCCAGGGAGGTTGGTGAGTTGGAAAAAAACTGCCTTGGGTCAAAAAGAAGCTGAGGCTGTGAGCTAATGAGCTCCTGGCCCTTCTGGATGCCCGGGTTCCCACCCTGTCCCTCCTTACTAGTTCTGAAGTTTGTCCCATCTCCTGTGCCCCTGCCCCACCTCGGTTCAGGCCTTCGCTTTGCTCACCCCAGGTTACCCACCTCCCCAGCCTACTTGCCTCCCGCTGTCCCTTGTCCCCAGTCTGGTCTGACCTCTCTGTGGCCATCAGAGAGCTTTGTCTAGACCTCAAGCTTAACAGGCCCCATCCCTTACCACAGGCTTCCCAAGCCCTGGAGGATGAAGCTCAAATTTCTTAGCATGGCCCCCGAGGCTCTGGGCCATCTACCTGCTCTCCACCCTCTCGCTCTCGATCCTCCGGCCTCACCGCCCACGCACTCTCTCCCCACTCCGGCCAAATCGAACGATTTGGGGGCAAACAAAAGCCCACTGTTCTTATATCTGAATGGCTTGGCATGTCTTGTTCCTCTGTTCTCCCTCATCCACTATCTCCCCCAACTGGACAAACTCCTACTCATTTCTTAAGACTTAACTCAGGTGTCACTTCCTCCAAGAAGCCTTCCCTGATGCCCCAGGCAGAGTTGTGTGTTTCCCACCATGCACTTGTCTCCAGACCTGCACACAGCCCACTAGGTTATACATGTTCTGTCTCCCCTACCAGCCAGGAAACGTCTCCAAGGCAAGGACTCATCTCTGCGCCTCAGAGCCTAGCACACAGTAGATGCCAAATAATCCCTGAATGTGTGATCATGGGCTGGTTATTTTGTTTCCTCATCTGTAAAACAAGATTAATTGTACCCACCACATTAGTGTGTTCATTCATTCGGCAAATGTATATTGAGCCCCTACTATGTACTAGGCTTGACTCTGGCCCTGGGTTTACAGCCGAGAACAAAGCCAGCAAAACTCTCCTGGAGCTGACATTCCAGCAGAGGGAGGCAGAGTGAGCCACACAGGTGTCTTGGAAAAGCGCAGGAAGAGCAGGTGCAAAGGCCCTGAGGTGGGGACATGCCCTGAGAGAGCCAGCTCAGGGTAGACGATGACTAGGGGAAGGAGGGGAAAGAGGAAATGTACGGACCATAGCGATGAACCTGTCGCTCAGAGTTCAGAGGGAACCCGTTCTGAGCAGCCGAGGGACAGACATGACCCGATTGCCAGGCTGACGGGTGGAGATCAGGCCTGGAAACACTCAGCACCCAGAAATCACTCGGTAGGCATTGCCCGTGGGTGCTCAGGGCGAGCCTCATGATGGCCGTTAGCCTGATTCTTCAGGCAGGGCTGCTATCTAATTCTGATGGCAGTTTCCAGAACTGTCCTGCACGCCGGAGCTTCTCTTAAAAGAGCCTTCGGCCCATGCAAAGGCTCTGCTGGATGCCTGGGGAGCACTGCGGGTGGGGGCAGGTATTTATAAGCCGGCAGGGCCGGAACAGGGAGCCCCAAGGGCACTGCGATCATCAAGGGGGAATATGGCTCCACCTGTGTCTCCAAGGGCTGCCAAGGAGGCGGCTGGACCCCCATACGCCAGAGGGAAAGGGCTCCTGAAAGGAAGATCGAGAAAAAGAGGGTGAGAAAAAGGAAGACAAGAAAGGGAGAGGGAGCGAAGGAAGGGGCTCCTTCTAGAGCAAGATGCCTGAGTCCGCCGGAGGAGACACAGCCCCGCTCTGGGAAGAGCCCAGCCCCGAAGCGCTCCCAGTCTGATGGGAGAGGCACCCACCACCTGCTTCTTTGCGCCCGGCTCTCCTTCCTGAATTTATCCCAGGAGACTTCCAGAGTGGGGAGAGCCTCCCAAAATAAAACATCTTCTTTCAGAAATCAAGGCCAAGGAGGGAAGGCAGCGTCTGGTGGCTGACTTCTACAGAAGTGTCTCCTAAGGCGGTGATCAAGGTTTGTTTTTAAATTCCAAGAACCACGGGAGCAGGAGTAAACCGTGCCTCCTCCGAATCCGGAGTGAGGCTGGTTGGACTTGCCGTCGAGCTGTGTCTTCATTACGTCTGGGCTGTTTTTCTAGTTACTAAATTAAGACACACTCCTCCCAAAGTCCAGAAAATGGATAACCAAGAGGAGGCGGGCAGAATCCTGTAACGTCTCTTCCTGCCTTTATTCTAAGCATTTTTACATGGTGGAGTCACAGTGCGTGCATCCTTCCACTTAGCTCGTTCCATGGCGATTTGTTAAGTCTCTC
>NW_006436888.1:553191-578969 GCF_000325575.1 Pteropus alecto | reverse complement strand
TTCCCTGCCAGGTCCATTCTGGGGGATGCCGCGGTGAACGAGACAATAGGCCCCCTGCCCGCATGGAGCTGTTGGTTGGTTGAGAGAGACTGGCAAGTACAAATAATTACATACATAAAATATTTTCAGCAGGTGATAAGTGCTTTGAAGAAAATAAAACAGGACAGTGACAGAGTGACTGAGGGACATGGAGCAACTTCAGACAAGGCGATCGACCCACACCTATTAGGGAAAGAGCCTCAGAGAGAGAGAGAATTTGAGCTGAGCCCAGCCACAGAGGGGCCAGCCACGAGACTGTCCAGGGGAGAGCCGTCCAGGGAGAGGCACGGCAGAGGCAAAATCCTGCGACAGGCACACACCTGGCATTTTCAAGGAACAGTGAGAATGCCAAAGTAGCTGGAGTTTTTATTAAAAACGTAGGAAGAACTTCTTACACATCCAAAAGCCGTGAGCCTGGATGGGGTGACGAGGGGATTTTTGTCCTCGCGAAGACACGAGCAGCCTGAGTGTATCCTAGAATCTTCGCACGAGAAAACGGTTTAGAAACTGTTTGCTCTCCAGATTTTCAGATCGAGGTGCAGGCACACAGCCGGGTGCTGGGATGCTGGTGGCTAACGGCTGCTGAAAGCTGACTCTACATCCGGCATGTTTTTAGTGCTATGAAATAACTCATTTCATCCCCACAATAGCCGGGTGAGAGAGGTATTGTTATTCTCCCATTTTACAGATGAGGAATCTGAGGCTCAGAGCTGAGAAATACCTGCCCAAGGAGACCCAATGGTTCATGGCAGGCCAGGTTCAAATCCAGGCCATCTGGTTCCTCAGTCTCACGTGACTGCTGACCAACGCCTCCTCTGACAGAACCAGAGGATAAAAAAAAAATGACTCTTCTTCCCGGAGCTTCCATTTTGCTTGATGATTTAGGTGAAAGATGCTGAGTAATTTAACTGATAAATTCTCCAACACGTTATTTTTATATCAAAACAAACACGAATTGATGACAGAGGACAAGGCAAAAGGTGCGTGAATTTTTAAAACTCAAGACTTTGAAAAAAAGTCTCTTCTAATTGCCGGAGAACAATGTGCCATTATACAAATAAGCAAACCGAGGCCCAGAGAGCAGACATGGCTCATCCCCACGGCTGTCTCTCGAGGCCAGAGGCTAGCCCCTGAGACCCTGAGACAGTGATCCAGCCACCAAGAGACCTGAGAAGTCGCAGGAAGCCACAAGGGATTCGGCAGACCCCAGCCCAGCTTACATCGCCTGTTTGTTGGCTCCGAGAACACTAGATGGATAGACAGTTGGACAAATGGGTGGATTTCAAATAGAGAGTTATATGTCGTGATAGACACTATATATATCAGAGATCTGTCACGGAGGGAGACTAGGCTACATATGCTTATGGATATATTTACATATCATATAGATCAGTATCTTTTTGAGATACACAGATTCTATATTTCAGGTAGCTGGATAAATTCAGTGGTAGGCAGTTCATACTAGCTAAGGGAGCCAATTATACAAATTTCTCCCTAACTCTGTAATCAGTGACATCACGTTGGTTACTTGAAATCAGCCTTAGTGGGAGTATTTATTTACACCATGTAAATACACACTACAAATCAGGTCTTTTTTTTTTTAATCAGAGAGCCAATTTAGCAGCATGCCACCGACCATACAGGGTATGTAACAAGTGGGCTGGTTGGATATATCTCAGATAGATGTTTACATATTTATATGTACATACATATATATGTGTGTGTGTATATATATATAATACATATATATACACACACACACAAAAGAGATTATATGTACAAGGTAGATGAATTATGTTTATTTAATAGATAAATAGACAAACATAAGTATATACATTTAGATACATTTGTAATTTATATTTGGCTGAACTTTATAAAATTTGTTATTCAAATGTTTTCAGTCTACCAAAAAAAGGCAATTTCATATAATTATATCTGATAGATAAGCTATAAAAGTATACATAAGTTTGTGTGTGTGAGAGAGAGAGAGAGATCTGTGTAATCGTTAGAAAACACCTCTCACTGAGAGTCAGAGGGATGACAGAGAGACCTGGGTCCAGGACCAACCTCCGCACTCACAAGCTGTGTGGCAGAGAAAGGTTATTTTGCAGCCAGACTTGGCCCGGGGCTTGGGCTGGGATATCTGTCAGCCAGCGCCATGTCACTCTGAACTGGGAGGCATGGAGGAGAAGATGGGGATTAAATGGCTTGCCCTCTCTGGACCTGTTTCCTGGAAATGTGAGGGTGCTGAGAGCCCCCTCCAGGGCTGCTGAGGGGACCACAGGAGGAGACAGCCCAAGGCCAGCCTGGATGAGGCTTCCAAGGAGCGTCCTACCAGCACATCCCCGCCGGGGCTGACCCTCGGCGTCCACGTGGTCCCACTCGGGGTCTCGGGAGGTCTTTGCCTGCAGAAACGGACTCTCACATGGCAGAACCATCACTTTCCCTGAGCCCCATCTTTTCCTCCATGCCTCCCAGTTCAGAGTGACATGGTGCTGGCTGACAGATGTTCCAGCCCAAGTCCCGGGTCAAGTCTGGCTGCAAAATAACCTTTCTCTGCCATCGATCAACACATCGGTGCCCAGCACTCGTCCCCAAGAGAAACCGCCATCCGGTCCCTGCTCACTCATCTTCCAGCAAACTCCCTGGGGAACAGGCCGAGTGGAGCCCCAGAGAGACGACAGACACGGTGTTTGGCCCTGGAAGGCGCTCTGTCTCAGTGCGGTTGGGTGTCCTCGGACAGGTCCACTCCTCGTGCGGCCCTCAGTTTCTCTTCTGTTCGTTTATCCCGAGGGTGTTAAAAACCAACCGAAAAAAAAGAAAAGAAAAGAAAAATCTGCTAGCCAATGGAAGTTGCCTCTGGGAGGAGAAGTTGCAGCCCTGCCCTTTATAAAAATCAGCTCCCGGAATTCTACCTCAGTAGCCGTGGTGAAGGAACAAATATGGATTGAAACCCTAGCTCGACAAGTTCCTCGCTGTGTGACTTTGAGCAGGTCGAAGGACATCTCTCATCAGTAAAGTGAAAATAACAACAACCACCCCCTGGGGTTATCACAAGAGATTTTTTTAAAACAACATATAAAAAAGTTATCAGTCATTTTTAGAGCCCTGGCTACATGCCAAGCTCTGTCCCATGAATTTCATAAATCATCTCATTTCTTACTAGAATGACCCTGTGAAGTAGATACTAGTATTCGGTCCATTTTACAGAGGAGCAAACTGAGGCTCTGCACGTTCAAGCGATTTGCCCAAGGCACACAGCTGGCAAGTGGCAAAGTCACGATTTGAACCCAGGCAATCTGGCTCCAGGGGCTGTGGGCTCACCCACCACGCCACACCGATAATTCATATGAAGTCCCTGACACACTGTAGGGATATTCCATCCATGTCCGTTACCAAGGTGATTGTGGTTGATTTTTAAACCTTTCTTTCCTTGGCTAAAAGGACCTTCTGAATGGAGACGCTTCCACCGGGGCTCCGCCCTGGGGCTTTGGATCGAGACTGTGAAGGGAGAGGAGTTCACCCATCTCTTCTGATGCAGATCAAAGCCTTGATCCTAGACAGTCTTGTTGTCCTCTGACCTGCTTGCCCTGAGCTGTAACTTAGCACTTCTCACTGTGCTGAGGACATTTCCGTTGTGCAAAAGACCCAGGAGAGGAAGCGGGGCCAGCAGCAGCCCAGCCTGGTATGCACAGCCTCCGCCTGGCCTCCTGAGCATGCACCGGCCAGGAGAACAAGATTAGGGAGCTTCATTGAGACCCAGGATCAAATCTGGGCTTTGCTCTGGTCAGTTGCAAAGTGACCTCAGGCAGGGAAGCTGAACTCTCTGGGCCTCTCCTTCATCCCCAGGAAAATAAGGATGTTGATGCCCACCTTGCAAGGTTGCAATGTACAAGGGTGCCTGACACATGCTCAATAAACGGTAGTTGTCATTATTTATTTTATTGAAGCAAGCCATGATTTCTGGGCCAATTACAATCATCCTTCTTCAAACTCAGCAGCTGTTGGCCAAAATCTGTCCGGCTGGTTTCAGTATGCCCAGAAGTTTGAGTCCAACCAAATTTGGGCTTTGGGAGAGTTGGTTAAGAGTTGGTTATGGGGAAAGTGTCTGGAGGCTCAGAATCAGCCCAGGAGGCTGGTTCTTCTAGGGATCGACCTCTGGACTGAAGGGTACAGGCTGTGTGCGGAGGAGCCGCTGTTTCTTGTACATCTTCCTTTTCAAACAAGGATCTGTGACTATAGCTGAAAACTAAACCCGACTTAGCCCCAGAGGCAGCTAGAGTGATACTCAGCTTGTATTCGCAGAAAGGGCAGGTTGGTGCTGACAGCCTGGGGCCCTGCTCCAAGCCTGTTTCTTTGAAAGAGACATCAGCCAGCTTAGCTGCTGCCACACTGTAGAATGCTCCACTTGGGGTGACGGGGTGTGGGATGCTGCTAAACTCTATCGCTGACATTGGAATCGTCCTTGATAAACAGGCAGGGCATCATGGAAAACAGCCAGAGACGGGCCAGTTCTCTGCTCTGAGCAGCCCCAGCCCCATCTGGATGAGCCCCGAATTCTAGCCATCACTGAAAAGCAATGATGGAGCAACAGATCTTGGAGAGGAGAAGAAGAAGAGATGGAGGAGGCCAGTGTGCTTAGGGCTCTGTAGGGGACCCTGGGGGCGACCGCTGTGGCTGGGAGAGGGATGCAGCAGGAGGCCTGGGCAGCGGTGTGGGTTTTCATTTTCCCCCCCGCACTGCTGTGTGATCTCGAGTACTCTATTGGCCCTCTCTGGATCTTTGCTGCCTAACCTGAGAAACGGGGAGGGTCGATATGACTGTGAGCCATAGAAGATGATGACTGGGGTTTTTTCACTATTGTACCCATAGCACCTGGCTCAATGCCTGGCACACAACAAGCCCCCTATAAATAATTACTGAATGAAGATGCATCTCCCTCCATTCCCTCTCCACGCAATTTTCCCAAAGGCAAGCTTTAGATTAGAGAAGCCTTCTATGTTGGCACAGACTGTTCCTGACGCAAGAAACAGTCAGTATGTATCTAATTTTAAAAAGCATTGATCCAGCCTGTTAGAGCCTAATGAGGCAGAGACAAGGAGAAACCTTCATTCCTGCATCCCTCCCTGGAACGGTTCTCCCCACACAGCCACCAAGGGGCTGACAGCTATTGCAGCCAGAAAGCACCTCCGGCCCCAAAGCCAGGACGGCAAAGCCAAACGCCTCCAGGACTGGGCAGGTAACGGAAGTGCATGGAGCCCGCTGAGGTCCGGGGTGAACTAGACAGTGATCTCTCCAGCCCCAGGGCAGCTCCTGTCAGCTTCTGCCATTCACTACTGAAAGAAAGGCAAGCTTGGTGGAACCGGCTTTTATCGCATTTTTTTAAAGACGAAAATCTAGGTTTTTATGTGAAATCACCTGATTTTTAAGTGCTGGTCATCATTCAACAATAAAAAGAAACAATACCGGGTGAGGCAAACAGAACATTCTGCAGGCTGGAACCCTGAGGGGTAATGGGTCGAGAACGGGAGCGATTCGAGGCGGGAAGACCGTCCTTGCCTTCGGGCCCCCGTCAGAGTGACGCTGGAGACACAGCCCTGCCTTTGGGATCCCCTGGTTCGGATGGGAGAAGCACCCCATCACCGAGCCAGCGTTTCATCTGGAGCCACACGCAGGCATGTGCAGACGAATTTCATGTAGACGAGACCACGGCCACAGGAAGCCACGGGACGGACGACGAGCCTGGATGCACTGGGGGTGCATCGGGGGCAAATCTCTGACACCTACCAACTCTTGAAGAAAAGGCAGCAAGTGAATGGCCAGGGCAGAGACCCGGAGGCAGGGCAGACAAGGTGCTGTGTGGGAGGCAGGAAAACCTGGCGGCTGAATGGAGAGACGCAACCTTGGGACGTCCAAGCCGAAAGACTGCTTGGTCCCATGGTCCCCATACACAGATGGGGAAACAAAGATTCAGGGAGGGGAGGAGCTTGCCCGACGCCGTGCCCCCTTCCACAGACAGGACCAGAATGAAGTCACAGGAGACCAAGCTGGGGGTATGAAGGGGCCACAAAACCAGCCTGGGGGAGGGGGGCGGCTGTTTGGCGGTTCACAAAGTCCCATCGCCTTCCTGGTCTGCGAGCTGGAGCCAGGTGGACGGCGCCATCTCCAGTCGTGGCTGCCCTTTGAATTAACCTTTAGACTGTGCACATTAATAGCTCCATCCATCTTCCACCCAACAGGCTCCGGAGGTCTGGTGGGGGGCGTTAGCGTGGTCCAGAAGGAGCCGAGGGCTCAGTGAGACCTGCAAGGGGGAACTGGGTCTGGAAGGGGCTGGCGTACCAGCCGAGCCGCTTGGACAATTGGGAGCCGGCAGAGGATGCTTCCATTTGTATTAACGAAGTCAGATTTTCTGTCACATTCCTTAAAATGTTTTTAATTGAGGCATAGAATGCAGAAGGGTGTGGAACACTAAGTGGACAGCTCATCGAACTTCTCACTATCTACCCATATTAATGCAGAGATCATTTCCAGCACCCGGAAGCTCCCTATGTGTCCCTTTCCCGTCAAAATTATCTTCCCCAAAAGGTACCACTCTTTGCCGCCATCAGTTTCGTCTGTTTTTCACGTTCACAGAAATGGCATCAGAGCGCGTGGCCCATGGCAGACGGCATTTTCCAGAGATGGTTGGGGCGACACCGCTCATTCTCCTCTCGCCATGTGACACCGCCTTTCCTCCCGTAGAGTGGTGAGGTCTGTGTCCCCTCCCCTGGACTCTGAGTGGACCTTCCTGACAGCCTCGGCACATCGAGTATGGATGGCGGCAGCGATGCTGTGCGACTTCTGCGTAGGTCGTGACTCTGAGTGGACCTTCCTGACAGCCTCGGCACACCGAGTATGGCAGCAGCGATGCTGTGCGACTTCTGCGTAGGTCATAATTACGCGATGCCCTCTTACCCTGCTCCCTTGGGACGCTGTCTCTCGGTGCCCGGCCACCACGCTAGGAGGAAGCGCAAGCCGCCTGTGGAGGAGCCCATAGGAAAGGAATCCACAGCCCAAGCTGAGCTCCCACCCAAAAGCCTGCAACAACCTGCCAGCCATGTGCGTGACCCATCTTGAAAGTGGATTCGTCATCCTCTGTTGAGTTACCCACCGACGCCTTGTTGAGCGGAGACAAGCCACGGCCACCCGCCCGCCCCCGCCATGTCCTGCCTATATTGCATCCTGCGAGCGAAAGAAACAATTGTCTTTGTTGTATGCCACCAAGTCTGTGGTTTCTTACACGGCAACAGAGCGTTGAAATATGGTCCACAAAAAGATTTTAAGCTGACTAGGGATATTCAAGTAAGTCTTTTATCCAGGCACATAATGAAAGACTGAACACAGATTGTCTCAAGAAAAAAAAAAAATACATGGGTTCTCATAATTAAAAAGTTCAAAGAAGGTTTGTATTAGTTTGCTTGGGCTGCTGTAACAAAGTACCACAGACTGGGGGCTTAACCAGCAGAAGTCTAATGCCTCACAGTTCTGGAAACTGGAAGTCCGAGATCAAGGTGAAGGCCAGTTGGTTCCTGCGGAGGGCTCTGAAGGAAAGAGCTGTTCCTCTCTCCTTGGCTTGCAGATGGCCATCTTCTTCCTGTCTTCCCATCATCGTCCCCCTATGTGTGTCTTCAAGTGCCAATGTCCCCTTTTTATAAGGACATCGGTCATAGTGGCTTGATGAAGGATCCACCCTACTGTAGTATGACCCCAACTAATGACATCTGCAACAACCCTATTCCCAAATGAGGTCACAGTCGGAGGTTCCAGAGCTTAGGACTTCAGCGTGTAAATTTGAGGGGATACAATCTGACCCATAATAGGATTATTTCAGTCGTGGCCAAGTCCGGGCCTTCCTAGCTGCCACCAGCCTCTATACCTCTCCGCTTTGCTTTTCCTATGTTTGAGTCATCTCAGGCTCTGCGTGGTGATCAGATGCCTCGGGCCTACAGCCGAGGTCTCAGGTACCAGCAGAAAAGAGAGCTGTCTCCCTCCACAGCCCGTTTCCTTCCATCTCAAATCCTCACACTGGGCTGAGACCCATTCCTGCCACCCAGAAAGGCCATGCTTAAGTGGTCAAGCCTGAGTCCCATGTGGACCCCTGGAGCAGGGCTGGGGTGGGGATCAGGAGTGTATTTCCCAGGAGGAGAGTGACGGGTTCGAGAGTCAAACAACGAACACCCACCATGGAGACGGGGGGATGATTGGAACGCGTGGCTTTGCCCGACTTGGGCCAGAGCCCACTGGTGGATGTGGACGGCTCCGTGCCGACCTCCCCACGGCCAGCGACACTCTTGCAGAAACGGGCCCTGCCACCCCGAGTCTCTGGTGTCACGTCCCCATTCAGAGAACCCACGCTCGAAACCCAGCCCTGAGAGCATGAGAAAAAATAATATTTAAAGGCACTTATTAAAGATACTCAGAAGGCCCTTCGAATGTCAAACAGCTGTGAGCAAACCCTAATTTGATGATCTACGTGTTAATGAATCCCAGACATGCAGATTAAATTCTCTTTAAATCGCACGTGGTTTTAAAATGTATTTCTCTCTGGCACGTCTGGCTCGAAACAAGGTTAGCCAAACACCTGTGAGGCAGGTTCGTTGATCTGCGGGCCCATGAGCAGGAGCCGAAGGTGGCCCTGGCTGGGGCCTCGGGGAGCTCGCAAGCTGGATAAGGAAAAAGACACACGGAGAGACACATTAGCGTCAGCATGGACCAGCTCAGGCAAGGGCATGCTGCGAGGGCAGCTTGCTCTGCGTGTTTCTTTCATTTAGCAAATACTTACTGAGCCACTACAGTCACCAGGCCCTGCCTGGGGCATCGGGGATACAGTGAAGACAGAAGCTACAGACTCTGCCCTCATCGGGCCGGCAAAGGGGACAGACAACAAATAGAGAGGCAGGTTGTTACTCCGGATAGTTCCTGAGTCTAACGTGCTACTAAGAAAAGAAGCATTATGACAGGATGCGAGAAGCAGATCGGATTGGGGAGAGAGAGGGGAGAGGAGGTCGCAAACAACAAGCACTAAGGCCCTCGTGTCAGAACAGGCCTGGCTGGTTCAGACATCGCAGCAGGCCAGGAGGGGGTGGGGCGGTGGCAGCCGGCAAGGGGCACACAGTAGAAGGCTCCACAGCTAGTGAGGAAGTGCTGTCCGAACAGCACCACGAAGGCGCCTTAAACACACAGTGCCCGGGGGGACCAAGGCAAGAGGCGGGAGGAGAGATCTCATTCAGCTGCCGGTGGGAAATCGAAAATCACGCACATTCTGGGAGGAGGCCCGGCCGGGCTGCTGGGTGCCGACATATTCTGCTTCTTGGTCCAGGGCTGGTCACGTGGGAGAGTCCACTTTGGGAAAAGTCCTTAGGCTGTGTACGCAGGACCTATGCACATTTCTGTGGGTATATTATTCATCTACAAATGTTTACTGATTAAAAAACTTCTGTGCACAGGAAGCAGCCTTGCACTTTTTACAAGAAAAAGATAGACCTTAATACAGGAGAGTGGTCAGAGGGGTGGGCGTGGGGGGAGAATCGGTAATAAGTCTTTCTGGAGCACTCAGGCGCTGCTGCAGGTGACTTCCATGTATTAACTCACGCATTTATTTTACATTCCCAATGGCCCTATGATCTTGGTAAAGCTGACATTCAAGCTTCAAAGGTCATTGCTGCGTGTTCTCGCAATCCCTGCAGTAGGACACCCCCCCCATCCCCCAAAGCCCACCTCTGGGTGAGAGCTGACCCAGAGGTGAGAGCTGACCCAGAGGTGAGAGCTGACCCCTTCTATCATGTTCAGCCCATGGCCAGGGACAAGCGCCCAACAGCCAGCGGCCCACCGGAGCCCGGTGACAATGTGACAGATTAGGGGCTGTAGGAGCCTGGCCGCAGGAATGACAAAGGGAAGGAGATGATAAGTTTCCCGCCCCCGTCTATTTTTATTTCTCTCTGAAGCTTGAAAGACAAGGGTTCCAGCAAGTCGCTCCCGCTTGCTGATAGAGACTTGAAGTGTCCTACGTTGCTTATCGATGTCCCAGCCCTGAGTCATGGACCAGAGGCGAGAGCTGGGGCCGGGGTGGGAGAGGAAACGGCCAGCCCAAGCTCCAGCCCCTCTGAGTGGGGAGAAGCTCTTGTAGGGGTGCAGGAGAGGCTGGGGGAGGGAAGGAGCCCCAGGCCACCCCCACTGAGGGCACTTCTGTCATTGAGCAAACCCTCCCAGAGCTTGGTTTCCTCATCCGTAAAAGAGGCAGGGTCACCCCAGCCCCACCACTGCCACTGGGAAGTAAGGAATACATGTGAGCCACACAGACGTTCGGTCGACCGGCCCGTCTGACACCCTGAGATGGACTTGTTCCTCCTAGGGTCTCACCTTCACTCCCTGGCCTCCCGCAGCCACCGGCGACCCCACTGCGTCAAGAGCGAACATCCCGTTGGGGGTGAGGCCAGGCCGGAGCTAAATCCCAGGGCCTCCTTCTCCAGCATGTGAACTAGACGAGTCGTTTCTCTCTCTGGGCCTCAGCCTCCTCGTCTGTTCGGTGCAGACCGGGTGCCACGTCACTGGGAGAGGCTGATATCCGTTAAACACTGGTCAACTGGTATCTGGCACATAATAGATATCGGCAGGTGGAGGTCACAGTGACATTGTGGAAAAAATTATCCCAGGACGAGGGCGCACAAATGAGGCACCTCGGGCACAAAATTTAAAGACGCCTCCGAGAGCGAGTGGCTCCTTACCTTCTGCTCGGCGTCCCCTGCCTTAGTCAGACAGCGAGTCAGACAGGATCGCTGCCCCAAAACGGTGACCTGAAGAATGATGGTGGGGCAGCTCTCATTATTAATTAGGCGCCTACGGGCACTGTGTGTGCTAAGGGCCTTAAGCTTCACCGATACCCAGGTGTCCTCACAGGAGGAAATGGCTCTGAGAGGCTGTGTCCATCCATTACCGAGGTGCCGAGCCTGAAAGGGACAGTGTCCAGATCTGAACCAGGTGTCCAGTCATCCCCAAGCTGAGCCTTAACCATTGTGCTCTCCTGCCTCCTGCACCCACACTGGCTCAGTTGGCTTCCCTCTGGGGAATGTGCAAAGAGGCCCTGGATTGAGGGTCCCTCTGCGCACATCCCTGTTCCCGCATGCTCTCACCTCTGGACTATTGAGTTTCCTCCCCTGGGAGTCCCTGCTGCTCACACTGGCCACCCCTACTCTTGGTCCAAGGCTGAAGACTGGGCTCAAGGCCTGGGCAGCAGGGACTGAGGCCATTCCTGCCATCTTGATGCTGTCGTCAGGACAGGGGAGTGGACGGGGTCAGCCTCTGCCGACTCAGCCACCTGCTGAGGGACAGGGACAGGTCTGTGGGCTCAGCCGCCTGCTGCCAATCTGGTCCAGGGGTGGCGATGGCGAGCTGACATTGCAGAGGGCCAGGCCTGCCCATCACACCGTTTCCTCCCTCCTGAGCACATCCTGTACTCTGAGGTTATCTTATTCATTGATCAGCTGACTTGTTCATTGTCTGTCTCCCCCAGCAAGTAAGTTCCATGCAATCAAGGCCCAGGGCCTGCCTCCTCATGCTGCAGTCTACCTGCCTTATACTAGAAGTTCGATAAACATTTGCTGAATGACAGGGTGAGGGACGTAGGGGTTCTTCCCATTTGCAGAGAAGGAATCGAAGCTCAGAGGAAGAGCATTTGAACCCAGGACTTGGGGACTGCAAGTCTTGGGTTGTTCTCCCTCTATGCCAGGCCGCCTCTCAGGGATGCTTGAGAAGAGATGGTCCAGTCTAAACCAGCCACATGAAAATAGAATGCAAATACCAATGCAAATCTCACCGGGGCTGCCCACACGCCATCCTGGGGGAGCTCGGGAAGATGGCGGTCGCTGTCGGAAGCTCTGTTGCAAGCTGATCGCTCCGGGGGTGACATCTGGGAGTGGAGGAGGGAGACCCCCAGAGCTGGAAGAGGCCCGCCAGGTTATGACGCTGGCTTTGACCCCAGTTGACACCTTGGTCTGAGGTCTTTGGAGTGCACTCACTGTCCGGGTCTTCTGGGCAAAGGGCAGGAGAGAAAGAGACGCCTCTGCTTGAACCCAGGGCCTCTGTCCTGCTTCGGCGGCAAACGGGGTTTCCTGGCCTGGCTGGCTGGGAAGGGGTTCAGTGCTGCAGGAGCAGGACCGCTGGGGGTTTGAGGTAGCTTGTCTAAGAGTTCCGGGTTATAAAATCCCATATAGTAACAGAGGGAAGCAGGGGCTGGTCCCAGAAGTGGAGGAAGCCTCGACTTCCCTCGGCAGCCGCTGAGACCAGCACGGTTCAGAAACTCATCGGTCCACCACCTCTCAGTGCAAATGGGGAGACTTAGCTCCAGGAGGCCTGGGGAGGCATGACCAGCCCAAAGGCACCAGAGAGAAAGGACTGGGACTGGAGTCTCCTGACCCACCCTCAGGGACATGCGAGAATAGGGGGCAGCAGAAGCCAGCTCTGATAAATGGCTGGGAGTGTACAAAGTCTGGCAAAAATGGGTCCCACATTGGCCAGCCTCTGTCCTCCCTGGCTGGCCCTGTCCAACAGGTGTCCAGTGCCTGGGGAAACCCAGCTTGCCCCAGGCCTTTGGTTCTGCTGCCCCCTGGTGGTCACTGGCTTCCGTCTCCAGCTCCAGGTCTCTGATTGGGCTGTTGGCTGGTCCAGGGATGGAACATGGGAACAATCAGAACATGAAGGAATGAGGGACCAGGGAAGGGAAAAATGGTGAGAGACAGGTGAGAGGGTCACAGACAGAGGTAGAGGCTTGGCCTCCTCCTTTCTACAGCACCCCGTTCCCCCCATCCCCACCCACACACACAGAGAATGAGAACAGAAGCTGGTCAACGTGGATGATGAATGGCAGCAAATCTTTGGCACTCCTGCCACCAGGAGGAGGGATTTATTTTGCTCCCCGTTGACTTTGGCCATCCCGGACTTGTTTTGACCAGTAGAATGCAGCAGAAATACCCCCGATTAAGTCCCAAGGCGGGGTCATGAGAGTTCTGCGCCTTTCGCCTTCGCTTCTTAGAATCCTCCTTGGACCCCAGCTGCCCCGCACTTGGCAAAGAGGCCATACGGAAGAAAACCGAGGTGTTCCAGCAGACGACTTCCGCGGAGCCCTCAGCCAAACTCCGGCACCGACAATCCAGCCACAATCTATCTTCCACACAACTGCAGCCCTGGCCAGACCATGGGCTGGGAGCAGAACCACCTCACTGAGCCCAGTCAACCCACAATCACGAGAGGTAACAAGCGACGGTGGTCATTCTAAGCCACAAAATGTTGGTTGTCTTGTTACGCACAAATAGATAAAACAGAGCTTCACCCATTAGCAACTAACTGTGTGACCTTGGGCTTGTCACTTAGCCTCTCCAAGCCTCAGTTAGAGGCATAACAATGCCCAGAGTGCTGTGGAGTTAAATGAGATGGTGCGTACAAGCGCCGAGCACCCGGAACCCACTAATAACTGACAGGTACTGAGCACTTCCCCGGAGCCAGGAAGCTCTCTGAGCACTATGCACACGCCAGCTCATTAAACCTCACAGCAGACATCTGAGGGGCTCAGTTCTCCAGATGGGAAAGCAGGGTTCCCAAATAAATCCTTCCAACTCACAAAGAGGGAACTAAGGTACAGGAGACAAGCAACCTGCCCCAAATCCTCAGCCGGTAAAAAGAACCAGGATTCGAATTCACGTAGCAAACGCAGAATAAAAGACGACCGTCACCGGCATCCGCATCCCCGGCATCATCATTGCCCTCGCCGCCATCATCTCCATCGTCGATGTCACCGCCCTTTCTCTCGTCATCCGATCGGCACCATCACTGTCCTCTCCATCAGCATCATCGCCGGCATCCGCATCTCCATTATCCTCATCATCCCCAGCATCTCCAGCATCTTCATCGCCATCCGCATCATCATCACTGGCGGCGTCGGCATTATGCTGGGTGTCCACAGGAAGCTGGCTGAACCTCTCTCATCCTGGGAAAATCGTGCCTTCTGAAGGGGGCTGGATCTTCAGCTGAGGGACTGAGGTGCACAAAGCTAGCTTCGCTCCCTCTAGCTCTTCTCCACAAGGGTCAATCAAAGAGGTGAGTCTTCGCCCAACATGCACTTCGCTCTGGGCAAAGCTCCCTGAACACCTGGGAACAGAAGCCAGGATTTTAACTCCCAGGTGTCCTCCCCCACATCTGAGCTAACCAAAGCACATGATGGGCCTCAGGGAGGTGTCTCTGGCCCTTTGGCCTCACTGACAGGTCGTGGACGAAGGTGAAGCCACATCTGATCAGCCCACATCCTCCAATTATTGGTTCTTCACACATATTTCCTGAACCTCCACAGGGGCCATGTGCTATGCTGGTTCCCTCACCTATACAAAGAACTAGGTGAGAACAATTTAGCAATCAGAAAGGCCTAGACCTAAGCAGACCGCTTTAATTCCCAGGCACGTGACTATGGGTTAGTCACTTAGCCTTTTTGTGCCCCATATATCGGGTATATCCCCAAGTGTACGCAACCCTTCCAAGCCACCTTCTCCGCACACGCCCCTGGGCACTGGCATCAGGCTGAGTCTGGTGAGGACTGAACAGTGGGGCCGGCCTAAGGATTCTGTGGACTCGGGTGGCCTGTCCTCCAGCTCCGTGGCCGATAGGCTGGGTAAGATGCTATCAGCCATGAAACAGCCTCCCAAAGTCTCCAGACCTCGCTCTTCCTCCGTTCCCAGCTCTGAGAGACTTCCAGGCTGAAGAGAAAGCGTGGCCTGTCAATCAGAGATCACTGAGAACTGGATCACAGGAAAGTAGCCTTTGTTCAACCTTGACGCCTCTGCCCGATGGCCACCTGCACAGGCCATTTAAAATACATAGGAGCCTGTCATGGCAGACCCATGATGCCCTAGTATCGGGCTCCACAGCTTCGCTCAAAATCATTTCAACTCTCGGGATTTCTAATGAGAATGCTGTCACTTCTCAATGGCCTACAATGTCCCAGGCACAATGCTAGGAACTTCCCATACATGCATTGCTGGAGCACCTGCCATGTGGTGCTCAGCATCTGCTGGGCATTTTTCTGAGCAGTGGGGAGAGAACAATGACAAAAACAAAGACCCCTGCCCTTGTAGAGCTGATTCTCTAGCAGAGAAAGAAGAAAATAATAATGACAATAAATAAATAAATAGGACAGTAGGTGATAAGTGCTATGGGAAAAGAAAAACCAAATGGAGAGAGGGGGCTGATATTGCTAAGAAAATTTCTATTTTTCATAAAGTGGCCGGGGTGGGCCTCACTGAAAGGTAACATTTAGCAAAGACTTGAAGGAGATGAGGGGCTGTGTCAAGCAGATATATAGAGAAGGCATGGCCTGTGCAAATGTCCTGAGGTAGGAAGGAGCTACCGTGTTCCAGAACAGCAAGAAGGCTGGAGTGGCTGGAGCCCAGAGGAAGTAGCCAGAGACAGCCTCCTGTAAGAACTTTGGCTCTGCGCTGGGGCCACGGCAGCGTGTTGAGCAAAGCTGTACCAGGATCTGACTCACATTTTCAAAAGCTCCCTCTAGCGGCTGCACAGGAGCAGATTCGCCGGGTAGAAGCAGGGAGACCAGTGAGGAGGCTGCCCAGTAAGGAGGAGGCTGCCTGACGATGGTGGCCGGGCTGGGGGCAGTCCCAGCCAAGGTGGGAGAAGCAGTCAGAGTCTGGATATGTCTGCAAGGTAGAGCATTGACAGGGACTCTGGCAGGTTGAATATGGCTTTATGTCAGCTTCACAGCCCCTCTGAGAGGTGGGCGTGATCATTCCCATGTTAGGGTTAAATCAACCCAGGCTGAGAACTTAGGTCTTTGTCTCCCAGCTCGCTCAGAGAGGTGGCAGCCAGTGCAGCTCTGTAGTGAGTAAGGCTGCTGGCGAGCATGTGGCCTTGGACACAGGGTGGTTAAGGGGGCCGACACCTGCCCACCCAGCACCCCATAAAGTGAGCTGGAGCATGAATTGATGACCCATTATTGGCCCAGAGCTCAGAGCAGCCATGTCCTCCGCAGTTTATAAACTCATAAAAATGCCGTGGTCATGGCTGAGAATGAATGAGCTGTCCTAGGGGAACAGGCAACGGGCTGCTGGGGTGTCCCAGAGCTGGAGCGTCGCTGGACTCCCATACCCCTTCCCACACCCCTCTCGCCCCTGCCTGGGGGGGTCAACCTGTGGCCACGCCCCCACTTTCCATTCCTGCCTCGTGCTCTGTATCCCCTTCTTCATGCTCCAAGGAAGTCCCCTGCTGGGGGTACAGAAGAGGATGAAGGAAAGAAATCTGTATCTGGCAGAACTTCTTAGATGCCAGGCACCACCTGTGACCATCACAGCATCCCCATAAGGTCAGCTTCTCAGCTCTCATCAGACAGATGGACAAACGAAAGGGAATCGTCCAAGTTTCCTGCATGGGTGCCTCTACCCTGCCCTCCGAGCCATGCGTGGTCCCCAGCCCTTGGTGCACAGATGGATAAACAGTATCTCGTGGTACCAAAGTGCGTGTGCACGTCAGTGCATGCCACCAAGATGTCATCCTGCCCTGCTATGACTCTGGCTTGCTTATTACAGGGACACACTGCAGCTGAAACCAGAATCCAGTTGGCATGTGCTACCTGCCTTCTGACCCGCATCGCCTCTCCACTCACTCATTCCCACACGCTCGACAGGCGCTCCCGCAGCCTGACATACTGGGTGCTTTCTCTATACTTGGCACAGTTCCGAGCGCCCCAACAATTTTATGAGAGGTATATTTTTTTTCCTTACAGGTGAGGAAACTAAGACTCAGGAAGGTTAAGTAGCTTGCCCAAGGTCACACGGCTAGGAAGTGGCACAGCCAGGCTTTGTACACCGGTCTTTCCAAACACCGGAACCCGCGACACTACCAGGCTTTCCTCCTCCCGGTCTAGGATGCTGTTCTCCCAAAGGCCGCCACTCACTTCCAAGCATGGGACTCTGTCCAGGCCCTTGCAGAGGGGCGATGGGCGATGCCTGCAGTGGCTAGAGAAGAGGTGCCTGGGGCAGTCCCTACCCCCACCTCCAGGGTCTAGTAAGGCTCTACTCACCCCCAGGAAACCCCCAGCGGGACAATGGAGCCCCCAATTCTCAACAGCTCACCACAGTGTACCAGAGGAACGTACCAAGGGTGAGGCGCTGGCGCCACCTTGCGTCCGTTAGCAGCCCTGCAGCTGGCCGAGCGAGCAGGGTCGGACGTGGGCTGGGCTTTTAACCCCGACCTCGGGCCCTTTCACGCCACCTTCAGCTTTTGCTACATCCGCGAACCACCTGAACTATTATTATTTACTCCGTATATTGTTTACATTAATTGACTGTTTTACTTAGCTTCGTGGTAAGCAATAATTTCTGAGAGATCCCAAATCTGACGTGCTAACTGCATTTTTTCCTAATACACTTTAAAATGAATACCAAATAGACAGTTTCAAAAATTGTATTCACCTGCCTCGTAAAATTGCCTCCCCACTCCCACTCCGGGCAGCGCTGCTCGTACACGAGCTGACCCCATCCTTCCCAGGGTCAGTTGACAGGGGTGGAGACACTGCCCTGTCCTCACCCAATTTGCAGCCACGTGGCAGACATGAATCAAAGCATCACAAAAATAAATATAAAATTATGGCTCAACAATGTTATTAAATTATAAAGCTGGTTTGCTATGAGGAAGTAGAAAACACGGGGTGAGCCCACAATGAGGGGATTTGATCTGGTTGGGGAAGTCGGGGAGGGCTTCCTAGAGGAGGTGGTGGTTGGGCAGAGAGCTGAAGGAAGAGCAGACGTTAACTAGGTGAAAAGGGAAGGAAAAGGTGTTCTGGGCAGAAGGACCAGCAGCATTTACATCCGGGAGGCAGGAGGCAGCCTTTCCCATGAGTTCTGAGTCTGCACCTTGGAACTTGGCCCACGGCCCATGGCCAGGGCGGCCATTCTGCCTACGTAGCCCCCTCCTTTGCCTTCCCTGCTCCCAGCTCCAGTCTAACTCCCCACCCACGTCCCCAGCGCTGCCAGTGGCTTTTGGTCTATTGCCTTTTTACCCTTGTAACCCTGCAGGATCCCCATTTCCAAATCAAGGAAACTGAATTTCAGAGATGTCAGTTACTTTCCCAAAGTCACACGACTTGGCAAAGCCAGAATTTGGACCTAGGTCCTGTGCCTGTGCCGTCTTACTACATCAGGCTGCCTCTCGACAGTGTCTCAACTCTTACCCCTGTGGACTTCAAATCAGGAGACCCGGACACAATGTCTGACTAGGGGCTCACTTGCTGAGCAAATTCAGGCAGGTTACTTCCCCTCTCTGAAATCTTAGTCTCCTCATCTGAAAAATGAGTAGGGTGTGTAATCACAGGAGCTACCATGTATCAGTCATCACATCAACTCTTTAACGGAAGCCCTAGTGTTTCTCCCGTATTACAGTTGAGGAAACGAGCTCAGCGAGGTTTAGCGACTTGTCCAAAGTCACCCAGCTGGGGAGTCACAGAACAGCATGGGACCACCTCTGAGGTCCTTTCTGGCAATAATGTTCTCGGCCTGACTTCCCCAGGGAATCCAGCTTGTCCCTGGAATGTGAACCCACCCCTGGCCCCTAATTCAGTGCTGCCCACTTTAGTTCACTCTCTGCTGTCAGTGGGTACGAGACTTCTCACTTCGAAGAGCCAAGTCTACAGCGAGCCGAGCAGGATCTCTGGAGTTCTGGCGAAGCCCATCACTGCTTCCCAAGCCACCAGGCGGCCGCCCTCACGGGGCTGTGCTGATTGATGCCTTTAGACGCTCTGGGGTGAGCCCTTGCTCTTTCTGAAGGGGCCTCATTCTTCTGGCCTCCGGTCAATACACTGTTTGTTCCCGGCATCGGAAAACATTTAATTACCAGCTCTGCGGCCCTCCGTCAAAGCTGCTTTCACTTCTAGGCCCCCTTGGGAGCCTCGAGGCACCTGGGCTGAGCTTCCCTGTCCCAGGGCTGGCCTGGCCTGAAAGGGAGGGGCGGATCCAGGGCATGAGTGCAGTTCTGGTGGGGGTCTCCTCTGGGGCACAAGGGGCTAATGCAGCCCAAGCTCTTCTAAATGCCATCAGGAACAGAGCATGTAAACCCTCTGGCCAGCACTGAGAATTGGCCAGGCCCTTTACGAAGTAAGCTGGCATGGCCCCTTCCCTATCAGAAACCCCAGTCTGATGGGGGAGACCAAGCCCTTGACTTCAAGTAACCTCGATCAGATGGGAGAAACCAAGCCTCTGCCTTTGGGAGCCTCGTCCTTGAAGGAGGCAGGACATCAAGATGAAAACAGCATTAAAGCAAAGCTACAAATAGACAAAGGTAAATAAATGCCCGGGAATGGAGTCTGGCCCATGTTAGCTAAGGGTTGGACAAGGGTTTAGAGTCTATCACGGGTGGCTCCATGGAGGAGGCAAAACAGTACACTGTATTTCGAGCAAGGGAAGCTATGGACTGGCTGGAAGTTCAAGGTTGAGCATCTTGAGGAAGGAATAGCTCAAAGCCTGGCATAAGCTGCAAAAGCTCAAAGCCTGGCATAAGCTGCTGGTTGTGCAAAGGGAGGTAGCTGAGCAGTCGAGGGGTAAATCTTAGATAGTCAGGCAAGACGAGTGTTACTGAGCACTCACTATGCACCAGCTCTGTTCTAAGGGCTCAGTGGTTATCATTTCATCTGGTCCTCGCAGTTACCCCGGGAGCCAGGCGCTGCCATATCCTCATCTCAGCTTAAGATGGGGAAGCCGAAGCACAGAGAGGTTACGTAACTTGCCCAAGGTCACGGATGGTAAGTGATAAAGCAGGGAAGGGTCTAAGGATGATCCAATCTAATCTCTGTGCATTACAGATGACACCTAGGCCTGGGGGGCGGGGCGGGGGCAACAGCTTGTTCGGGGTCACCTAGTGAGTGAGGGGTGCAGCCAGAATGAGAGCTGAGGTTGTAGCGTCCTGGAATGCAAGACTAGGAGGGGACATTGGAAGCAAGGAGATCAACCTCGTCCTAACTGACCCGTGAGAGTGAGGAGGAGGATGGTTGGCAAGAGCCCTGGGGAAGGATTGTGGTCAGCAGGGACAGAAGTGGAAGCACCGATGGGGACATCGTAGACAGTAGACACCTGCAGTAGACACTTGCCAGAAGTTAAATATAGCCTAGTATTAAATTTTTAAAACAAGCAAAAGATTTAAAGACGCTTCATCGAAGAAGACAGATGACGAATAAGCACATGAAAAGATGTTCAGCCTCACTATTCATTGGAGAAATGCCAATTAAAACCACAATGAGACAGCGCTGTACACCTGTTAGAATGACCACAATTAAAAGGACTGACCATAGGAAGAGTGCCGAGGAGGAGTGGAGGGAACTAGGACTCGCCTACGCTGCTGGTGGGAATGCAAAATGGTACAGCCGCGTTATGAAAGGTTGGCAGTTTCTTAAAAGTTAAACTGATGTCTGCTATGTCATCTAGACATTTCATTCCTAGATATTTACCCAAGAGAAATGAAGCAAATGTCTACACACACACACTTGGATACGCATGTTCACTGAAGCTTTTTTAACGAGCTCCAAACTAGAAAAAAACAACAGTCCATCAGCGGGTGAATGGAATAGTTAAACTGTGATATATCCATATAGTGGAATACTACTCAGCAACAAAAAAGGAACAAACTATTAATATACATGACAACATGGGTGAATTTCAAAGTAATTATGCTATAGAAAGAAGCTGGACAAAATATCCATATCGTGTGATTCCATTTCTATGAAATTCTAAAACATGCAAACTGATCTGTGGTGACAGAAAGCAGATCGGCTGTTGCCTGGGAGATGGTCGAGAGGAGGAGGGTGACGAAGGGGCATAAGGGGACTTGAAATATGTGCAGTTTATTCTGTGTCAGTTATATCTCGATAAAGCTGTTTTAAAAAATAGTCTGGTATTAAGCAGCCCAGAGGTGCATAGGGATGCCCCTGAATTAGAGTCATCTGAAGGAGGTACGCACAGACCCTCAGGGAGCCGCCAGACCCACAGAACCCCGACCTTCACCACGGAGCCTGGGATTTCATAAGAGAATTTAGAAATTACTTAGCCCAACCCCTTATGCCATAAAAGGAGAAACTGAGACCCTATTCACTGCACCATAGCTGTTTCCAGACTCAGCACAGTGGCAAGTGCATCCTTCAGAGCATCCCCACCTGGCCATGCCATAGACATGATTGCTGTTGACAAAACACCACAAGGCCCAGAGCTGGACATGGGCCTAGTTCAGGCCCAGGCAGGTGACCAATACGCACAGATGGCTCTGTGCTTCAGTTCTTTGGTTGTAAATGGGAGTAAGCATGCCAGACGCTTTTTGAGGACACTTTCAGGAAGCCCAACCCAATCCGACTTAAACCACAAAGGGATTCCACTGGCCCACGTGACTGCAGGTCAGCATTAGGCGTGGTCAGGCAAGGTTCCCTACAGCAGCAGCTCAGGAATAGGACTAAGAAACTAGTTTCTTTCCATCTTTGTGCTCTGCCTTTTGAAGTGTGAGCTTCCCCCTAAAGCTGGCAGCGCATGTGGTCCCCAAGGGTGGCCAGCAGAGGCCAGCAGGTTTAGATGTCCTTGTTTATGCACTGCAGGAACGAGAGGGTATCTTTGTCACAGTATCACCAGCTTGAGAGTGAACATGTCAGATCTTCCGATGAGCAACACCATTACCAAGAAGGTTCCTTGGAATCGATGGAGATTTCCAATTTGTGGGAGGAGGGTAGCTGAGCCAGGCAGAAACCCCCGTCAAGGTTTGGATTTTTAAACGCGTCAGAGAGGGTCCATGTGAGAACAGAGACTAGCGTGTAAAGCATAATGTGTGTCCTTGGGCGGTTTTATTTTAAATTTCATTTCATTTTAATTTTTGAATAGCTCATACATTCACACGCCTCACAAGCCAAAAGACATAAAAATGTACATAATGAAAAGTTCTCCCTCCACCTCTGCCCCTTATCTACCAGTTCTAAGCTCGCCCTCTCCGACAGGTAACCACTGCTCACAGATTCTAAAGTATCTTTCCAGCATTTCTTCTGCATATCCGTGTAAGTAAGAATATAGATTCTTGGTTGTCCCCCTCTTGACACAAAGTGTAAAATACTGAACCCACTGTCTTTCCCCTTAAATTTTTCTCTTTGACCATTGTGTTCCTCTGTGCAGATGGACCATAATTTACCCGGTAACCATGGCTGGGCATGGCCTGTGTTCCAATCGTTTGCCATTATAAACAACGTGGTGATGAATCACCTTGTATACAGTTGTCATGTCATGTGTGTGCAAGTATTTCCGCAGAATAAATTCCCAAAAGGGTATCGCTGGGTCAGTGAGAACATGCATTTGAAACGTCGATGGTTATTGCTAAGCTTCCCTCCACTATGCTGTACACTGCCCAGACATGTTCCACAGGCAAAGCAGGAGAGTATCTATTTCTCCTACAGACTCACCAACAGAGGGTGGCCTCTTACGACTTCAGAGTTTTGCCCGTTTCCTAAGGAAAAAGGACACATGGCTATAGTTATAATGGCCATTGACCTTACTACGAATGAGCTGAACTTCTTTTCATATATGTAATCATATCGGAATCTCCTTTTCTGTCAACTGTTCATATCCAGTTATGTTGGGTTGTTTGACTTTCTCATCAATTTCTGTAGGTTTTTTAGGAGGGAGGTTAGCCCTTTGCCTCTCATATGAATTGCAAATGTTTTCCCCAGTCTGTCATTTATCTTTTGACTTTGCTCATCTGGGATTTTTTTTCAGCATGCAGAATATTTGTGTGTGTGTGTAAGTAAATTTATCCAACTTTCTTAACGGATTCTAGATTTTTGAGTTATAATTAGAAATTCCCCACACTTTAAAGTCTTTAAAAAAATCCTTCCATGTTTTGTTTGAACACATTTATGGTTTCATTTTCACACTTAAATCTTTAATTCCTTTGTAATTTGTTGGAGGTATAAAGTAGGAATCCAGAATTTTTTTCCCGGGTGGCTATCTACTTGTCCCAGCACCATTTATTGAATAATTCAGCTTTTCTTCATTGGTTTGGTATGGTAATTTTGTCAAATACTGAATGCCTCTTTCTGGGTTTTCTGTTCAATTTCATTGGTTAATTTAGAATTCATGGGTCAAAAGCACATTGTTTTAATGACTGAAGCTTCATATATGATTTGTCCTTCCTAGCAATACGTTCTTTTTTCTAGAGTTTTCCTGGCTGTGCTTACTGGTTAATTTTTCACATGAACTTTCAGATAAACAGACCTGGTTCAACAAAAATTGTTGATATTTTTCCCAGAATCAAAGTATATTTATCAATTAGCTTAGAGAGAATTAAAATTTCATGGTGTAGAATCTCTTTCCTGAAACATGATGTATCTTTCCACTTGTTCACATCTCTCTGTCTTTCAGCAGTTTTGGTAATTAAAATATTTATTGAAATAGAACATGTATACAGAAAAGTCACAAATCATTAAGGGTACAGCTGGATGAATTTTCACAAAGGGAACACCTCCGTGAAATTGCCACCCAGATTGAAAAACAGAAAATGATTAGCACCTCAGACGCCTCCAGAATGCCCCCTCCTCCGTATCCAACCTCCCCACGAAGCCTCTTTCCCCACTTCTGGTACCATGAGTATTTCCTGGGTTTGAGCATCGTGACTTAAATCACGTTGTCTATACTCTTTGGTACCTGGCTTCTTTCACTCCGCACTGTGTTGGGGAGATTCGTTCATGCTATTAGGTGTGGCAGCGCTTTGTTCATTGTCGTTACTGTTTGGTTTTTCTCAACGTGTTCAAGCATTCTGCTTCCAGTGGATACTCGGGTTGTTCCTAGTTTAGGCCAACTGAGAACAGCGCCACCGTGCACATTCTGGACCATGTATTTGGTGCAAACACAAGCTCGTTTCTGTTGGACCCTCCCAGGAGTGACGTGGCTGGGTCAGAGGGTGCGTGTATGAACTTTCGTAGATACGACCGAATCGTTTTCTAAAGTACTAGTACTCGTTTCCACTCTACCGGTGGTCTGCTCAAATCCGGCCTTCCCTTTTTCCTGGGCACATGAGGAGACTACATTTCCCAGCCTCCCTTGCAGCTATATAAGGCCACGGGATGCCGAGAAGTCACCAATGGCCCACAATGGAAATCTGTGTGCCCTTTTCACACTCCAGGGAGGGTGCACCTGCTCCACACTGCCTTCCCCTTCCCTCTCTCTGGAACCCACAATGACCCAGTGTTGACCACGCAAACAATGGCAGTGCCCTATGGGAGGGTGGAGAAACGCGTTGGAGGGGGATCTGGCTTCCTGAAGACTTCTCTGGAGCAAAGCCGCTCTACCCCCTACGCAGCTCACCTCACGATGTCTACGTGTGAGAGAGTCAGACTTCTGTGTTCCTCAAGCCAATGTATTTTGAGGTCTTTTTGTTATGAGGTCAATCTTTTATCCTCAAGAGTACAGGACTCGATACCAGAAGTGGGGTACCAGTATGTGACATTGTCTTAACAGTCAGGCAGTGGGTAAGTTATCAGTCACGTTATAAAGATTTCTGTGTCCTTTATCTATCATTTAATAAGGAGAATGGATAGAAGTATGTGTCTCCTTGTATCTCACGTAACGTCTCCTTCATAAAATCACCTACTATGTGAGTTAGAGCATCTACGTTCATAATTCTTATTATCTCCATTGCAGGTTACATTCTCACATATTCCAAAGTGCCTTTCTTTGTCTCATTAAATACTTTTGTGGTCTGAACCCCACAGTATCTAAGATTACGATATAGTATTAAGATTTTTATGTGCATTTGCCTAGTATACCTTCATCCAGCTTTTCTTTTCGACCAATTCTGAGTTCCTTTGGTTTAGGGATGCCTCTCATAGGAAGCATCGCGTTGGATTGGGTTTGGGACCGCAATCTGAATTGTTTCCTTTTCCTAGGCACGTTAAGCCCATTTAGACTTATCGATATTTCTAATATCTGTGTTGTCCCCTTATTTTTTGTAACTTTTTTCCGTTTTTATGGACTTGTTAAATCTTTTGCTATGTGGCTTGTTCTCTTTGTTTTTATATGTGCTTCTTCTACTATACGAAGAGTCGTGTACTTTGGTTTGTTATTCTAACTATATAATATTTTTGGTCCACCATTTCTCAGAAAATGAGAAAATTAAGGGGTTTCTCTTCTTTCCCGTGCCCTCTTGCTTTCCTCCACCACCCCTCTTTTAGGCATTCGCGTTTCCTTTATTAATGATTTCCTGTGTTTGCTACATGTTTTTATACTTCTTTTTTTTTATACCAGCTACTACAGGTGAGGCGCTCAGCACACACACTCCTCCTTCTCCCGTCCCCTCCCATTTCTTCTTTGGTGTGTCGTTTTTTCTATCATCATCGAGAAAACCATTGTCCACACTTCCATCGGCCCCTCTGCGCCCCTCACTTGTGTTAGTCTCCACTGCAAATGTAATCACAATGAACACACCGGCAGTCCTCTGCCAGTCCTGTCTGAATGACTGAAGTCCAGCTTTATCTTGAGTTTCATCAAGAGGGACTCCATGGTATCCATACTCATTGAGTTCTGAGATCGTCAGAATTGGTGTTGGGTCCCCCTGACACGTGAAGGACAGCTCCGCTTAGCTCAATGTGAAATCCTGCCCAGTTAGATCTCGTGGACACTGCTCTACTGTCTGACAATATT
>NW_006436888.1:541207-553145 GCF_000325575.1 Pteropus alecto | reverse complement strand
AAGAGTTAGGCTCTCCTGGTCTGATTATTTGTAGGCAATGCCTTCTGCTCATGCAGTATTCAAGAGGAAGAGATGTCATCACTTCTGAGGGAGTCCTTTGCTGACAGGAAGTATGATTTTACTCACGTTGTCTGAGCCTCCAGTGGTTGAGGCATCTTACTATTATATCCTCCTGTATGGTTTCCATGATCTTTCAACCCACATGACTTTTATACCGATCATGGCTGCTTCGGGCAGCCTTTGTACATTATTTTTGAGTCTGCATTTTCTGAATTCCAGTTTTGCTGAAGAGGGAGTTGTGGAGGGTCTTTATTCACCTTTCATGTGATATTCAGTCAGAAAAAATAAAACTGCATCTTGTGCTGCCGCGTTCACATCCTCATTCCGCTGAGTCATTCCGGCAGCCGCCCTTCCGTGCATGCTGTACTCCAGAAGCCAGGTACGTGGGGTTACAGCTCCCACCTTCGAAAGGAGCCACCAGTCTCCTCTCAAAGTAAGAGACCTCTCAAAAGCAGAAACTATTTCTCCCCCATCAGACCGAGAATTCTTAAAGGACCTGAATAATGTCTCAGAAAACTTCCAAAGGTAGAGGCTATGTCTTCTCCCATTGCCCCACATAAACGTACAAGTTCAGAGCATATCGTGAGTCCTAGGAAGAAGGTAAAGGAGGAAAGCAGGGGACTAAGTGATGGAGGCCACTATTTAATTAGGGCAGATGTCTCTTGGCAAATGACACTCAAGCAGAGCACTGAATAACAGGAGGGGCAGGCCAGGTGGATGCCTGCATTCCAAGCAGAGAAAACAGCACATGCAAAGGCCCTGGGGCAGTAGCGTGCATGACAGTTTAAGGAACAGCAAGGAGGTTAGCCAGTGCAGCTGGAGTGGAGCAAGTAAGGGATGGGTGAGGTCTGCAAGGTAAACGTGGGCAAGGAGGGTCATCGTGGCCACGACACTGTCTTCGACTTCACTCTAAGTAGAGTGGGGCCACCGTAGGACCTTGGGAGAAGTGGTGACTTAATCTAACTGACATTTAAAGGGATCTCTGTGACATTTAAAGGGATCCCTCCAGAGAATTAAACACCGGAAGGCAGGAAGTAGAAACAGAGGAGGGCTCACAGGAATGAGTTTCTTTGATACTGACAGGCATCTAGCAGCTGAAGTCCAGGCATCGGCTCTCGGTCACTCTGAACTCTCAGCCAGACCAAATCCAAGGGCAGGAGGAGACAAGGGACCTCAGGACCAACGTTCTCCCTAAGGACTGTCACCCTATATCCTTATTTCCTTATTTCCTCGCTGTAATATTTGCCCCCTGATGACCAGATAAGAAAGCCCCAATCATTAGAAGCTTTGAGTGAATGGGGCAAGGGAGAAGATTTTTGGGGGGCTACTGGGAGACAGGTCTCAAGTCTAGAAGAGAAAGGCATCAGATTACCACTAGGTGGCAGCATTGCTCTGCTGAGAAGGCAGCACTGCGCTTGCTGGAGCTGGGAGTTTTCGTCCCAGAAAGACGGGAGCAGAACCTCCCCTGGCCCTTCACCGATGGGGGTTCCTAAGACAATAAATGCCTTTCATGTCAACTGCTTCCCGCGAACCTCACAGCCGATTCTATGAGCTCACCCTATGCACCTGGTAGTCCTTTTGACAGGTGAGAACGAAGGTCCAAATCGGGGAGCATGGCTGGCCCCAAATCCTCCAACGGCAGAGCCCGGGCTCCCTCGCTGATCTTGCCACGCCTCTCTGAACCGGAAACAGGGGCAGAGAGAGCAGTGGGGGCAGAGGAAGTGGGGAACGGTGCCGTTACCTGTCCAGGTTTACGGGTCCAAGAGTTGATCAGCCCTGCTGAAGATGAGAACGGAGAAGAGTTGAGAATAGTGCATGTGTTTGGGACCCTTTTAGGGGCCACCTGAACCTCTTCACATCAGCTGGTGGAAGGGTATCTAAAGTCAAAAGAGGTGGCAAAGGAGAAGGAATTATACTTGTAATTGCTTAACCGTCATTATAAGCACGCAATTAATGACATTATTGTGTGATTGCTTTAAAAAAAAAAGAGGGCGTGGCTCCCCGTATGCCTCCCTCCACAGAACAAGTCAAACTCCTGTGTCATAAAGCCCTGAGGACCTCTCCTTTCACATGGATCTAAAGCAGACCCATTTAACATTCTCTTTAGTAACTGCTGGATTTCTCTCTCTCTCTCCTACTATGCTGTTAGCTCCGAAGGGAAGAGGAATTGGCCTCTTCGTGCTCCAAATTCTGTCTTCAGCTCCCGCCACCAGCGTGTGGCACAGAGGCACTTGGTAAACATGAATGGAAGCATGCCTGAATGTCTTGGCCTAATCCCGTGGCCTTCACGAGGCCCCTCCTGCCTCTGAGCTTGGCAGAGCCCACGTGGGGCTATGGAAGAGCAGTAATCTGTTGCTGCTTCAGGGGCCACTGCGTTCCATGAGCCCAGAACTGGAGCTGGTTCCATATCAAAAGCTTCTCCAGCCGAGTTTGGGTCTATTCCCAGGCTAATGGGCAGACAGCAGAAAGTGAGATGACCCAGGGAAGACAGCCCTCATCCCCGCTCCTGTTCCCCCCTGAGCCTGGCCAATGGCTGGGAGTCCTGCCCAGGCTGCAGGATGGAGAAGCTGGGAGAGCCTTGCTCGTAAATTACATTTGGGGCAGTCTGCTGGGAAGATTAGGATCGCACTGCTTTGGAGCCAGGGCCTTCCAGCGTCTCCCTGCAGGAAAAGTGGTTCAGGGATAAACAGACCCAGCAGGGAAAGGGCAGGAGAGGAGGAGGGAAGGGGAAGAGGGAAGAGGGGACAGGGAGAGAGAAAGGAAAAGAGACAAAAGAGAGACAGAGACGAGAGTCGGAGACAGAGCAACCAGAGAGATGAAGACCGTAAGAAGTCACAGAGAAGGGCTTGGCAGACCGAAGCGGATGGAGGGGTGGCTAAGGCGGGTCAGCGAGCACAGCCACTCTTGCCTTCCCGATCGATTTTCCAGACCCTGGGTGCTGAGCATATCCATCCTGTCTTTCTCTGGAAGACAAGACTGATAACCTCACTGCTCCTGAGCACTAAGGAGGAGAAGGGTCTTCCTCGCCAAGGCCCAGACTGGGCAAGACATTCCCCTGAGGTCACGCAGCAGAACCTGTGGCAGATCCAGAGACTTTGGGGCAGGACACCTGGGCCAGTACCAAGTGCTAGTGTCTGCGTCCCTATGTTGGGAGCAGGGAAACTTCTAATCCCTGAGGACAGGCGTGCAGAGGTCACACGTCCCCACACTTTCTGTTCCATCTGTAGCCTCGCTCACCTTGTTCTCACCCCCCCACCGAGACTCGCCGCTAAGTCCCCACTGCACTGTAATGCCGCAAACAGAATGAACTTTGGCCTCCGGAAAGAAATGTTTCCATTAAATTTCCAGCCAGAACATCGTGGAGAGGCCGACCTCTTGCACTGAGATTCAGGAAACCTGGCTCCAAACCCCAGTCAGCTAGGAAGTCGATGTGTGGCCTTGGGGTGGCCGCATGGCATCTGTGGCCTCGTTTTCCAGGAGGAAGAGGAGGCTGGAGTAGTGTGCCCCAAAAGCGTCTTCCAGTGCTAAGACTCCATAACAATCTTCACTTTCTTTGAAAGAAATCCAAGTGAGCGAGCACTGGATGGGGAGCCTGGAGCCCTGTCCCAGGAGACTTTGCTCTCAGCTCACCTGGCAGCTCACTTGGGGCCAGAAAATCTGATGAAAAGACAAGCATTTCCCTCACCCACTCTTGCCCTTGAACTTCCCAGGCTGTCCACAGAGCCTAACCCTGTGGGTTAGGCTTCATGGTTGTGCCCATTGCACAGACGAGAAAACCGAGGGGTGGACGGAAGTGACTCAGCTCCAAAGCAACAGAGGCAGGTGGATGCGGGTCTGCCTGTCTCCACAGCCCCAGCTCATCCCTGCTCTGCCCGCGGGGCGATGTCTGAACTGGGGTGAGAAGAAATTCAGAGAAGAGAAAGGGCAGATAGTGGTCACACATAGCCCCACCCCACAAGGAGCCCCCGTCCCGTCCCCTGTATTTAAGCAGTCTTTTGGAGATGCCTAACCTCTACTAGGTGAAAAGGTCCCTTGGACAGACAGGGAAACCGAGGTCTGGAGAAGGTTGCACAGCTCTGGGCATCCTATCCGCTCCACCAGTGGGACTAGCTTTGCCAGATAAAATACAGGACAATGTTTGGGACACATTTATACTAAAAAAGCAACGCATTATTTATCTGAAATTCAAATTGAATTAGGTATCCTGCATTTTTATTTGCTAAATGTGGCTGCCCTATGTAGCGCACACTCCGCTCCCCACTTCCCACCATCCCTTAGCATTAGAACGGGGGGAGGGGAGACCCAGAATCTGTGTCTCCCCACCCAAGCTCTCACCCAAATCCTTGGTTCTGCAATGAACAAACGTTTGAACAAACGTTTGGGGAAAATTATTTCCATAAAGTATTAAAGCCCAGTCATCTCTACGTACACCTCGACTCTCTGGGGTCACCTGAGGAGTAATGCAAAAGGACCCCCAAACCCTTGTAGTTCTGGCTTCCATGTTGGGGCAGCCGGTGCCTCTCAGAAACAGTGGAGGCCTGACCTTGTGACCTTGAGCCAGTCCCACCGCCCCTCTGGGCCTCAGTTTTCCTATCTGAGAAGTGGAAGCCAGTTTCTTCTTTCCCTGCATCCGTGACCCAGGAAACTACAGCTCCAGAAATACCTTTACGCCTCCTGCCCAAAGCCAGGGCCCCGTGCCTCCGCGGTCCAGGCCTCGGCCCTGTGAAGGTGTAGCATCCCTCCTCCCCCACAGTCGGGATAGAAGGTATGGCCACCAGGAGATTCTGCTTCTGCCTCTCTTTCTGGTGGGCAGGTGGCCTCTAATAGTCACACTGACCAAGCGCCATGCATGCCCCAGCTGTGTGTGTCACACGTCCCCAGCCCCCAGTGTAGGGCCCAGCTCATCAAAATCCCCGCTAACACTGATGAAATACTGTCCGTGCACCAAGCCCCACATGAAGCGTTCTATGCGGGTTATCTGGTCTAATCCCCACAACCATCTCACACCCCGTGAGCACGTCCATCTCGTAACGGTTATAGACTGACTTGTGTGTGTGTGTGGTCCTTCCTCCCCACCTGGTCACACGGGCCCTGCGGCCAGTCATCCCATCTGGCTTGTTCACTGCTGTCACCCCAGGCTGAGAACGGTGCCTGGCTCAGAGCCGGTGTTCAGTATCTGGATGTGGAATGAATGAATGAGCAGCACAAGATGGCAAGTGCTGTCACTGTCCCCCTTTTACAGATGAGGAAACTGAGGCTTAGAGGTGGAGGAAGTTTCCCAAGGTCATAGAGGGAGTACAGGTGAACCCCGGCAGCCTGACTCCAGAGCCCATCCTGTTAACCTCCGCCCTATCCAGTGGGAGCCCAGAGAATGATTGATGAATACAAGCATGCATAAATGAATGAATGAATGAATAAATGAATGCGCAAATGAGCGCACCACCCTCCTTTCTCACCCAGTTCCCTCAGGGGCCTATGTTTCTCTGACAGGATGGGACAGAGCAACCCCTTCAAATCTAGAAGCAAGCGCTAAACCTAAGTCCTTGACCCTTGGCCCTGAAGCATCGCCTCCAGTCCCAACCAGAGACAGGAAGCGACAGCCTTGAGTCACACAGCACGTTGGTAGGAGGCCAGGCATATTCCATTCCACAGCCCTGCTCCCCTCTGAGGTCACCCAGTGCCTAGCCACAGAGAGGTGGCTGGGGGTTCAATGCCAGCTTTGCTCCTCACGTACCATGGGACCTTATTTCCATCCTCATGCCTCTCCGAGTCCCTCCCGCTGTGAAACGGGAATATTGCTCTCAAACCTGTAGGCTGTCCTGAAAATTAGGAAGTGAAATCATGGACAGCCTGCTCAGTCAGAGAACATAGCTCTGCCCGGCAAACCCCGCCAGCCCCCGCCCGGCCGCCTCCCGCCCTCAAGCAGTAACTGGGGCCTGACAAACCCCACAGCCACCTGAGAACCCTGTGAGGCCTGAATCAGAGGAAAATAATTGAGGTTAATTCCTCAGCACCTCAAACATACCACCCACCTCTCCTCCCAGCAGGCCGGGGAGGATTTATGGGTTAATGGCGGCATTGTCGTATGAAGGGCTCTGAGATCCTTGGAGAGAGAGCCCTGGGGACAGGGAAAGTATGAAATGGGAGGCATAATGGTATTAGCACCCAATTATTCCACGATGATCACTCTGGCTCCCCCGCAGCTAAAACCGAAGAGGCATCCTTTCCCCAAGACCCACTTCCTTCGCCCCTGCTAGGACGGGGCTGGGGCAGGCAGGAGCAGGCAGGAGCTGTCGGCTCAGGCCTGAGTCCTTCCAGCTTGCTGTGTGGCCTTGGAAGGTTCACACTCCCTCTCTGGGTATCTTGCCTCATTAGCTGTCCTGAGGATCCCTTCAAATCCCCAGACCGAAAAAGCACCGCACCTTCCCCTCCCCCGACCCTACCATGTGGCCCTACAGCTTCTACATGAGAGACATGTGAGCCTCGCATGGGTGGAAGCCAGGGACCTCACTCCCAGCCCAAGCTCTTTGCCCAGCCCCGTCTCAGCCAAACACGGAGGCCCCAGACACACGGCCAAATGGGGATCAGACTCTTAGATAAGATTGGCTCCCACTTAACACGGGACAGTTCAGCCCCTTCCCCAGTAACGCATGCGGCTCTATTACGTAGCCACTAACATCATCCCCAATCTCCAGATGAGGAAACTGAGGCCGGAGGGCAAGTCCTTGCCCAAGGTCCCACAGCCAGGAAGCGGGTGGGCCGTTCCTCAGACGTGCTCGGTAGAAGCTTGGGGGCGACGTCTCAGCCTCTGTCCCCACGTTCCCATACTTGACTTCCTGACAGGGGCGTCTGCCACCTTTCCACTTCCCCTGGCTGAGCATAGACCTGAGCAAAGCTTCCATGAGCATTTACTACATGCCCGGCTCGGTGCTGCACGCTATGCCTCCTGGGAGAGGTGGTGTTTGTGTCCCCATTTTACAGGTGGAAAATCTGAGCCATGGGGAGAAGAGATTTGCCTGGGGTCTCATGGCTAAAATGTGTCTGCTCCACCCCCCAAGGCACCAGTGTCATATTCTTTAATGCACTTTGCGCTCTCTCAGTTTGCGTTCAGAAGGTGTTTGTTTCGCCTTGCCCTGACTTTGCAAGCTCACCTGGTCCCTCCTATTCCTCACTGGGCCTAGAACGGCACTGGGCACATAGCAGATGCTCAATGAATATCTACAAAGGTTGGAAGGCAGTGTTTTGTGAAGCCCTCGGCACAGGGGTGGGAAACTCACGTTCGAACAGCCTGCGAGAGGCTGGGACGGGGGAGAGAAGCTTAGGGAAGGAGAATCAGCAAAGGCATCAGGCCGAGGCTCCTTGTGACCCGAAGCCACGGGACTTCTGGGACAGACACACGGCCCAGCCCGTCTGGCGTAATCGGCACCCAGAGGGAGAACGCAGATGCATTTCTAGGGCATTTCTAGGGCCCAGAGGGCACTGCCGGCCACCTGTCTTCCACCTTCAGAGCACATGTCCCTCTGGATACATCCGAGCCCTCCTCTCCTTCCTCAGAGGCGGCCGGCATCTCCTCGTCTTCACTTAGCTCCTCATCTTCCTCCTCCTCCTCTCCCTCCCCCATACTGCCTCCTCCACCCATCAGAAGTTAATTCCTCAGAAACTTTCCTTGGGAGCAATTTCCACTTCTTATTATGCCCGCTGCGCCGGCCCAGCTCAGTGCTATCTGGCTCTGTACAGCAGGGAAGACAGCTGACACTTGCCTGCAAAAGCAGAGGTGACAGAGTGGGGGGGCCGGCTCCCGGGATGACGATAAGGGCTCACAGGCCGTTTGGTATGCCAGCCCAGGCCACATGCTTTCCCTTCCATATTGGGGTGATAAAGATGATTTTCCATGCTGGTCTCTATCTCCTATCAAGACCAAACATTCAAATGCAGCCCTCCGTTTTAAACCCCACCTCTCTCCTGCAAGATACGACTTCCTCCGAAGGAAATGGAACCTGATGATTTGAAAGGGAAAAAAAAATTAATTGAAGTAGCCAGGTCATTCCCTCCATATGACTCTCGGATTTAATGAAAAAAAATGGAGCTGATTTTGAAGCCAGGTGTAGTTGTGGGGTGCGGGGAGAGAGAGGGGTGTTGGGAGGTATTTATTCGGCCGTCTCTGCTCCGTCAGAAGGGTTCTGGACAAGGGTGCCGCATCCTGACTCACTCGTCGGGGGCTCTGATCTCGAAGTGGTAAAATCATAGATGAGTTCTCAGCACGGAAAGAAGATCTTGACCCAAAAGAGGGGTGCTGGATGGAGGGGGTGCAACGTGGGCGCGTGACTTCACGTCCCATCTTAATAAAATTTTCCTAAAGGAAAAAGAGGCTTCCAGAAGGTTTGAGTTCTTTTTCTTTATTATTGTTATTTTTTAGGGTTCCGGAATTGTTTCCCAGGTTCGGAGTCTGTCAGCAGAATATTTATTGTACTTTATGGTGCATTAGTAACGAGATTGTCTTCCCTTTCCACAGCACGCTTCAAACCCCCCCGTCTACTGGGAAGGAGAGAGAGTGTATTAAGTAGAAGGATTTCTTTTTTGCCAAAGTCAGCAGCTGTGGCAGAGACGCCCCAACGCCTGGAACTCCGGCTGCGGTGGCATCGCACACAGGGCCTCGGGGCAGGAGCGGGGAGGCTCCCCGGCTGGGCCGGGCACCCACCTCTGTCCTCTTTCATCTCGGCCACCGGGAGCCCCTGCCACCCCATGTCTTTCCACCCCTCTAGCAGGCACCACACCCCCGAATGGCCTCCGCGCCAGCTGCAAATCGCAGCCTAGACAAGCGTGGATTACTGGTCAGCAAGAAAGGGCTGGGGGGACTGCGATAGGGAGGTGGCCCATTCTCCCCCTCCTGCAGGAGCAAAGGGACAAAGGGGCTGGAACAGAGAGGCTGGCTGCCCATCCAGCTGCCCTGCCCGCAGCAGCTTCTCATACAGGTTTTACAGGTCTGCCGCAGAGGCGGAGAGACGGGCCACAAGCCATCAATTACAAATTGGTTCAGGGAGGGAAAGGCTGGAGAAGGCGTCTCCGACCTCAGGTGGAAATTGCGGCTCTGTCCAGGACGGGCCCAGAGCAAGCGCCAGGCTGGGAGCGGAGCCCTGCTTTATCTCTCGTTCACCGGGCGATGTCGCGTGGGAGGCAGTCTCTCTGGGCCTCATTTTCCCCATCTGTCAACCAAAGGGCTGGAGTAAATCAAATCTAGGAACATTCCCGATTCTGACAATGATAATAACGACAACAGTAACGAGAGTTAACACACAGTGGGAGCTGACTGGTGGCCAGCGCCATGCCGTCACGTGTTTTATCTTATCGAGTCCTCCTAACACCGTGGGTTGGGTACTATTATTGTTCCCATCGTGTGGACGAGGGAGCAGAAGGAGCAGTAAGTCTTGTCATCAGACAGGTAGTGGCAGTGCCCGTCCCCCACCCTGCCTGACCCCAAATCCCTCCCACGACTCTTGGTAAAAGCATCTTGGACGGTTCTGCAAGTCTAGGATTATACGTTTATCTTCCAATTTTTCCTCATCAACTAAAAATCAAGAAAGAAATGTGTCCAGAATTGTAAAGACTTCTGGAGCAGCCCCTGTGCCACAGCAGCACCCCCATGCCCGTGCGGATGTTAGCCGAAACACAGACAAATCCAAGTCTGGGTCTGTATTCCAGCAGCTGGAGAGGGGGAGGGGGAGGCCGCCAAGATCACTCAGTGAAGGCTCCACCTCCCTACCAACCCCATTATCACACTCATCTTCTCCCTCCTCCTCCAGAACCCCACATGCCACCAGGCTCACCTCTCTTCCTTCGGGACAGCCACCTGGGGTAGGGGCTCGAACTGACACCTCGGACTGACAATTCTGTGCAAAGCGGGATGTTTCTGCAATATCCTTGGCCTCCACGCGCTAGAGAGTAAAAAGGACAGGGACCCCGGTGCAAATGCCCCTTCTGCCACGGGGAGTGTGGCATTTGGCAAGAAGCCTAACTTCTCTAAAGCTCAGTCTCCTCGTCTGTAAAATGGGGATAATAATGATAAGAAAGGACAAGGTCTAAGGATTCCGTGAGATAAAGCCTGAGAGATGCACACCAGGTGCTTAGCCAGCCCCTGACACTTCCGCTTCACCAAGAAAAGGGTCACAGGCTCTTCCCAGATATGTCACCCAGAGGAGATTAGCACCAGCGATGGAAGTCACCAGAGCTGGACCCGATGTCTTCACAGGCTGGAAACAGCACAGGCTGAAAATTTGTCTATGGACTTTGAGGCCCGATCTCGAAGGCCCTGGGGGTCATACTGTCCGGTCCTTTATCGAAAGACCCCATGTCAAAGTTTTCTTACTGTCACTAGATCAGTTCCCAACCAGGGCAGTTTTCACCCTCAGGGGACATTTGGTAATATCTGGAGATATTTTTGATTGGGGGGATCAGAGGGGATCAGAGGGGAGGTGCTCTGGCATCCAGTGGGCAGAGGCTAGGGATTCTGCTAAGCATCCTACAGTACACAGGACAGCTCCTACAACAAAGAATTATCCAGCCTAACATGTCAAGGGGACCTAGGTTGAGAGACCCCCTGGATCAGATTGATTAAGCCCACTTGCTTTCCCTTTTGCCTTGGCCACTAGGAAGCTCAGAGCAAAGTTTTACACTCAACTATCATAGCTTCTCTCAGCCTAGATTTCTGATTCGACTCCCTCCCCACTCTCATTTTCAATTACTCTATAGCTTCTTCTTTTACTCTTCTTTCAAAAGGCCTATAGAACTTTCGTTTCATTTTAAACATGTTTTATTGTTATAGGGAGAAGAGAGTGTACCTAACCTAACCCTTATTATTTTTTAAGTGATTTTTCAACTCTTGTATGGTTTGTGGTTTCATTTATGACTTATTTCATCCTTCAACAGTCATAGAGAACAAGCAGGCGAGGAACTAAGCTCAGTCAGGTGACTGTGTGAGTAAATAGTAAAATTGGGACCTACACATGAACCAAATGAAATGTTGAAGGTGAAATAAATCATACTGATTTGCTCAGATAGGGAATAGTAATAACCCAATGCATTGTCTGAATTAACCAATTAATCCTTGACAGCAACCCTTTAAAACATGACACTATTTCCTCTTTAAAGATAAAGAAATCCAGCATTACCAACCAGTGTGTCCTCATCCAAAAGCTGATATGGTTAATTCTGTGGCCTACACAGGCCAAGCGACCCAGATGATTGACACGTGGGATGCCGTCTCCCCGTTTGTCAGCCAGCCTCATCATCACAGCATCGCCCCCCATCCGCTCCACCGCTGACGGGAAATGCCAGACTCCGAATGGCCGAATACAGGTCTATCCATGCGACGGAGTATCATCCAGCTGTAAACAGGGACAGAGTCCCGATTCACGGCACAGCGTGGATGAAGCAGGCAAACATCATGCTGAGCGAGAGAAGCCAGACGCTAAAGGGCACACATCGTATGATTCCATTTTTAGAAAACGTTCAGAATAAGCCAATAAATCTATGAAGACAAAGAGGAAATTGGTGGTTGCTTAGGGCTGGGGTCAGAGGGAGGAATGGGGAGTGACTGCAAGTGGGTTCGTGATTTCCCTTTGGGGGGAGGCGAACGTGTTCTAGAGCTAGACGGTGGAGACGGTGGCACAATGTCGTGAACGTCCGAAAGGCTGCCGTTTTGTACAGTTTCAAGTGGCTAAAATACGGTGTGTTTTATGTATATGTATTTTACCACGGGTTTTTTAAAATGAAAAAGAAATGAAAGCAAGGAAGGAGGGAAAAAAGAGGGAAGGATGGAAGGAAGGAAGGAAGTAAGGAAGGAAGGGAGAAAAGGGCCCAGAGTACGCGAGCATCTTTTCTT
>NW_006436888.1:525476-540994 GCF_000325575.1 Pteropus alecto | reverse complement strand
AGGAAGGAAAGGAGGGAGGGAGGGAAGGAGGGAGGGAAGAAGGAAGGAAAGGAAGGAGGGAGGGAAGGAAGGAAGGAAGGAATGAAAGGAGGGAGGGAGGGAAGGAGGGAGGGAGGAAGGAAGGGAGAGAAGGGCCCAGAGTACACGAGCATCTTTTCTTTTCATTTTATCTCTAATATTAGAATACTGTTTGCACAACAAACCAACCAAAAAAAGAAGAAGAAGAAGAAGAAACAAACAAATGAAAGCCCAAACCACTGGAACAGCTGAAGTATCACAGACATTGGTGAGAATCAACAGGTCAAAAAGCTGATCCGATCGGTCTGTCAAAGGGTTATTTTGTCTACACAACACAGCACAGCTGGCTCGAAGTTTGGGGTTTGGTTTTCTTTTCTCCCTCTCTTGGACTGGCTGCTTTCACTTGGTGAATAAGCAATTTGAGAATGACTCGGAAAAATAATATTTTTACTCAAGCCCAGGTTTCCAGATTGCCCAGTTAATAGAAGAGGGAACGTCCTTTTTCGGAAGGACCTGGCCTCAGGCATTTGGAGCCAAAGTAGCTTTGGTCCCGCTCCAGGCTTAGGGAAAATTGATGCCTACTGGGCTTCGCTCTTCCCTGGGGCTGAGAGAGGAGGTTTTTATATAACAGTTGTGCCAGGGGCTCATCACAGCATTGTTTATCCTGGAGAAGGCTCAGATGGGAATGGCTAATGGAACCGTACTGTATCCATAGGCTAAAACATTACGTAGCGATTGCATTTTGCATACGCCGTCTGCCAACAAACGGAAAAACAAAGGACGGGAAGATCTATTTTCATATAGATCTGAGTAAAATGGCACTTGAACCCACAGTGTCACTGCAAATGTAGAGACAGGGAAAACGTGGGCAGCAAGTACATGAAAATGCATAAAACGACGCCGTGATGCAAGTCTTTACTTCTACATACTTTGCAGAGAGTGAGTGTTGCTTTTATAAACCACAAACTTTTTTTCTTTCAAATATTTTCAGGGACTCTATCAAGGACCAGCTTTCCCTTTGAAATGGATTCCAGCTTGCAAATGGCCTAAACGCTTCTTTGCTCTACGCTTGTCACTGCAGCTGCAGTGGGGGTAATTCAGATCACAGGCAGAGAAGTTTCTCAGGCTGTAGGCTGCTCCTGGCCACCTCCCAGAGATGCTGCCTTGGCAGACGGTGGTGGAGAAAGCCAGGCCTGGAGAGGCAGTGGGGCTTCAGGAGACACACAGCCCGCTTCCAGGAGAATGTGCTCCTCTCTGTTGCGTGGTTGCATCCAGGATGGGTTTGTCTCAGAGAGAGTCAGAAGCGTCCTTTTAGACCTAACCGCAGGAAGTTCTTCCCCCAGTGTTCTCTCTAATGCTCTCCACTCCTGCCACTTAATTTGTCGCGTGTTCTTGGACAAGTCATGTAGATCACTCACCAGTAAAAAGAGATGGTTATTCCAGTGAGAGTCAAATGAGCGAGTCCTCAGAGCTCCGGTCCAGCCTGGGGTTTTACCCCTGTGTTCAGGCCACGCTGGCCTGATTATTCACCTAACCGAACAGCCCTCCGAGGCAGATGCGACTCTACCAACGAGGAGACAGAGGCCCAAAGTCACACAGATGGAGAATGGCAGATTCAGGATTCCAACCCAGATCCCTGGCTGCAGGGCCCAAGCTCCTTTGGGTTGTTTCTTCTTTTTGCATCTGCCTTGTCCCACATGGCTCAGGAAACATTTGTGAAGAATCTGTAATGATAATAAACACTCATTGTGCAACTACTAAGGATCAGCCACTGTGCTAAGTGCTTTTCATTTATTGCCTCATTTAATCTTCCACCGATCCCTAAGAGGTCAGCCTTGTTATTATACCCATTTGGCAGATGAAGAGATGAAGGCACAGAGAGGTAAAAGGAGTCACTCAATAACACACAGCTGGAGAGTCAGGGGACTTGAACCCCAGCGTGTCAGATGAGTTGAAGATTAAGATTTTTAGTGGTATGGTTTGGGAGTGACAGTTGGTATCCACAGGACCAGAGGTAATGCTTTTTAAACTGGGCAGATTCAACCCCTGGAAATCTTGGTCGTGCTCCAGCTTATGGCCGGGCAGCAATGCCCTGGGTTTATAGGGCAATCGGTCCCCTGAGTCTCCCTTTCCTAGGCAGAGACTGTGGGAGCAGTGAACGGTAGCTGGCTGTGGACCGGTGGGCATCGTGACCCAGCTGCAGGTCAGAGGACATTACCCAGCTAAAGGAGACAAGGTAAGATGCTCTATTCCTTGCAGATCGTGGACATGGCCCCCTGGGTAAGTATAGGAGTTCACTTCCCAACCTCTCATACATCATGGCATTTGGGATAAATAGACGAGACCACTTGCAGCTGGAGGCAATTGGCTCAGCCCCCCCACACCCCTGCACTCCCACCCCAGGCTTCATGGGATCCAAATCTTGGCGCTCGAAGCGAGAAGCTTGGTTCAAGTGGATCTCTCCACTGCCCTGTTCCCCCAACACACACATACACCCTCTAGGATTTACTTTTCACTTGAAGGGAAAATAAAATTTTTACCTCTAAAGGACTCCTAATTCATTCCAAGAAAGCTCTGCTTTAGTGCAGATTTCTAGTTTTAATGTAAAACCATCAGTGTCCATGAGTGCACGAATAACGTTTGCCTTTTTAGTGAGTACGTTTGAGTGGCCCATACTTTGCCATTCGCAGAAGCCAGTATTAGTCAGCACATTTTTGTTAACATATCCTTCTGGGAATAACAAAAACTGAAATCTGCTCCTTTCATCTCCATCCCCAAGGAGAGCTAATGAAGAGAAATCTTTGCAGGCACAATTGCCACAAAAAGTTTTCAAAGCCTTTCCTAACCTCATATAGGTAAAGAAATCTCTGGAGAGCCAGTCCCCATCAATGCATCTTCCTTTCTATGGATTTCAGCCACATCAGTCTTTAGGGCACAGACAGGCACTCATGCACACAGACACACTCACACACACGTTGTCCCTTACAACTTCACGGATTTCTTCCCTCAAATTAATCTGTATATAAAACACACCTCAATGAATCTTCTCAACAATGCCCGGCTCTGGAAATTCAGAACAGAAGAAACATTTCAGGTGTGAAATTACGGATGCAAGTTTAGGGGCCATCCGAGTTCGTAATTAAAGAGAGGAGTACACAGAGCCCACAGGGGAAGTGACTTGCCCAAGGTCATACAGTCACTCCGTGCCAGAGCTCAAATGCGGACCCAGGCCCCCTGGCTCCCGGCCCAGCACTGCTCAGAGTAATACAGGAATAGAGGCCATTGTCTAAACTGCGAAGAGGCAAATGCAACTTCTCCATCCCCAAGGAGAGCCAGCGAAGGGAATCTTTGCTGGAGCAATTGCCACGAAAAGTTTTCAAAGCCTTTCCTAACATAATATATGTAAAGAAATCTTTGGAGAGTCATTCCCCATTAATCAGCTGTCAGCAGCGTTCTGAGGGAGGGGAGGGGAGTGGAGAATGCAGAAGACTAACTCATTTCCCAGAGCCTGCCTTCAGGATTTCAAAAATGAGTTTAGCAGAGCCAGTCACTTTGAGGGGCGTCTGAGAAAATGAGAAATACCTCTCACACCTCAACCGCTCTAAACCTGAATGATGGTCCCTCGGATTTAGCGCCTCTCACACTTCAGCAAGCATCAGAATCATCTGGAAGGCTTGTTAAAATGCAGATTGCTGTCCCTCACCCACCCAGAGTCCCGAGAGTCCTGAGAAGCTGCATTTCTAACACAACGCCAGGAAATGCCGATGACGATGACGCTGGGCTGGGGACCACACTTTGAGAATCAATGTTCTAAGCCCTTGAAGCTATTTGGAAGGTTCGGACAAAAAGGTGTGAAAAACAACTTTATTGATCTGGGAGCAGAATAATGAGGCAGTCACTCAAAGCCAAGGACAGGTAGTTGGCACCTGAGCTCCACCGTGAACTCCAGTCATGCCGGCCTGTTCCTGCTGCTCCCTGGGGCTGGCACATCGTGGGTGTCCCATAAATGTGTGTTTCTGGAGCTTTCTCTGTTGTTGGGTGGAGGTAAATCCCACCAGTGCTTCCCCACTCCCCACTCCATGGAGAGGAAAGGAAAGATGGCACAGGGTCCACCAGAAGGAACATCAGGGGCGACCCATGAACCTCACTTCTTTGTCTCGATGTTAGGTTGGGACTAATTAGCTGACGAGGCATGAACGCGGGCCCCATGTCTCTTTTCTTTCACGGTTAATAACTTTTGCTTGGATGTCCTTATTTTTAAGAGTTATAATTCTCATTATAAAACATTTAGAAAATGCCTAGAGGCAAAAAAAAAAAAGAAATATCATCCATAATCTCACCCCTTATTAGTATTACTCATCATTTGAGTATATCTTCTTCTGTTTTTTTTTTTTTCCTACACATCCATATAATTTTTTTAGTAGGATCTGCTGTTTTGTAAGTTGCCTTTTTTCACTCAGTGTTTCATGCACATTTTTCCAGGTCATTAAAAATTCTGAGAGGGAGTATAGGTCGGTTAAGAACAGAGACCCTGAAGCCATACTACCTGAGTTCACGTCGGTACGAAATGCTTCATTCACGTTGGTGAAAAATGCCTCATTTTTTCACCAATACGATTGGGAAGATAATACTAGTAGCTACCTCAGACAGTTGTCACAAGGATTAAATGAGCGAATGTACGTAAAGCATTTAGGATGGTTCCTAGCATGGAGTGAAAAAAAAACCTGACACAAGTGTCACCTCTCATTATGTATCTTTGTGATGGTTCCAGAGTATTCCATTATATGTTTCATAATATATTAGTCAAGATCTTATTGTTAAATATCGTTTCCAGTTTTCCCTATTATAAAAAAAATGGTGATGAACATACCCGTGTCTTTGCACGTATGTGTTGATAAATTCCTAGAAGGACAAAGTGATATCACAAGGATGGTTCTCAATGCTTTAGAGTTTCTGAAACATACTTTCCAAAATTGCCCTTCAGAAAGCTGGTACCAATTTACTCTCTCATGAACAATATATGAGAGTCCCAGCTTCCAGAACCGTCAGCAACCCTGGGCACCACTCCCTCTCTCACAGCTGTCACCTGGATGGCTGAGCATGGTGTCTCATTGTTTTAATTTGCTTCTCTTAGGTATCTGGTAAGACTGACCATTTTTCACATGCTTCTAGTCTTCAGGGATAGCTGTAATAACTTGCCTGCCCATGTCTTTTGCCTAGGAATTGTTCGTCATCTTTATTGATTTGCAAGAGCTCTTTATATAGCAAAGACATGAACCCACCCTCTACAGCAGAGATGTTGAAAGTATTTCTCCAGTTTGCCATTTACTTCTCAATTTTATTTTTGGTAGGTTTTTTTTTTTTCTCTTGTGTATTACTTTGCGCCCCTCAGATTCATTTGGCAACCAGCCAGGGAACTATTGCTTCCTCCCCCACCAGCATCTTCCCTGCCAAGTTCCATCAGCCTGGGGCCCTTTTAAGTTTGTAGCCTGGAGCAGTCCCTTTGATTTACTATCCCCTACATAATGAAAAACCCCAAATTGGAAAGTGGTCAATCAGGTCTTTCCAGAAGTCCTAGATGACCCCAAGTCTGCTGGGCTCCTACCCCTGCTGACTGTACAGGTCACAGGTCATCACGCCCCAATAACCCCCAAAAAGAGATAACTCAAGCCTCCTGGTGTTAACAGTTGATGCCAGCCAACTGGTTTAGCCACTTGCTTCTCTAAATGCCCCCTGGTAATTTTTGGTGGAATGTAGGTTATAGCCCAGGACTACAATAGGAAAAATAATATTTGATTGATGATAAGTGATAAAAGCTACCCCTTACTGAGTCCAAGTGTCAGCCGCTGGTCACATGTTATCTCTAATGCAGTCTCCCACAAGCTAAGTGTTACTGTGCTCATTTCTTAAATGAGGAAATGGAGCTTCAGAGAGGTTAAGTAACTTGCCCCAGGAAACCCAGTTCGTGGGGACTGAATCCAAGATTAAGATGGAGCTCATCCGGTTTCAAAGCCTGTTGTCTCATCGCAGAGCCCCACACGCTGGACCCACTGACCTTTACTCCCCAGCTTTTGCCAGCTGCTTGCTCTGGGGCACCAGGAAAACTCCTTCAGCACCCCAGTCCTGGTTTTCCTTCATCTGGGGATAATAATAGCCTGCCTTATACCACGCAAAATCAAGGTGAGAATCAAGCCTTTAAAACACAGGCATGAAAATTTTATGAACTCTGAAAGTGTTCCTCAAAGGTTCCAATGGCACCTTTTAGACAGATTCACAGAATATGACCATTTACTCACCCACAATCTTATAATTTATATCAATTTGTGTCAGTCATATATAGCCAGATGCTTGCATTTACCAGAAAGATCACCAACCCCTTCCCACCGGCACAATCACACTCATTCACTTATTCATTCAACAAATATTCCCTGTTTTCCGGGTCCTGGAGATAGAGGCGGAATGTGTCTGTTACCTCAAGGAGTTGACACTAATGTGCACACGTGCACACCTACTTACACAAATGGGCATGCACCATGCACACACGTGCACACATACACACACACATTCTCGTCTCCATTTGAATGTCTTTCTCTTCCATTGCTTTCAACCCTTGACTCTTCAAGGACTCAGAGCCACAGAATCCTGAGTTCACTTAAAACCAGATCCCCACACCTTCACCCGTGCTCCAATGAGCCCAGCCTTTGACTTGTGGCAAATCCATGTTGACCTGAGCCCCCAGCCCCAGAAGTGCAGGAAGCACAAGTGTGGCTCTGCTCATTCAGGACGTGGCAGGTACCTCTACCCAACAGAGCTTTCTACCTGGCAGAGCATTCTGCAGAGGCAAAATCAGGCCGTTCAAGAGATCCCCACACCTTCACCCGTGCTCCAATGAGCCCAGCCTTTGACTTGTGGCAAATCCATGTTGACCTGAGCCCCCAGCCCCAGAAGTGCAGGAAGCACAAGTGTGGCTCTGCTCATTCAGGACGTGGCAGGTACCTCTACCCAACAGAGCTTTCTACCTGGCAGAGCATTCTGCAGAGGCAAAATCAGGCCATTCCAACTGCATCTGCCTGGCAAATTAGATTCAATAAAGATAAACGTCAAAAACATTATGTTGGGCAAGGAAACAAGTTTTGGAATGAAACCCACAGAATACCATATATAAACTGTAAGTGTTACATATTTTAATGTATATACATAGCAAAATTATAAAAACGTGCATTAACGTCCTGTGTCCGCTATAAGAACTACAAACCTGGTGAGTTAAAACAACAAAAAGTTATTCTCTCACAGTTCTGGAGGTAAGAAGTCCTAAATTATACTTTCACTGGGCCAAAATCAGGCTGACTCAGGGCATGCTCTCCCTGGAGTCTCTGGGACAATTCGTTCCTTCTTCCAGCTTCTGGTGGCTGCTAGCATTCCTTGGCTTCTGGCCTCATCGCTCCAGCACCTTCTCCTCCTCTGTCTGTGCTAAATCTCTCTTTTCTTCTTTCTTATAATTACACCTGAGATGGCATTTCAAGCCCACCGAGATAATCCAGGATAATCACCCCACCTCAAGATCCTTAACTTAGTCCCATCTCCAAAGATCCTTTTACAAGTCAAGGGAACATTTTTTTCCAGGGATTAGGACCTCATACCTTTGGCGGCCATCATTCAGCCTACTACAGCATGTATAGCAATGATAGGTGCCCAATCCATAATTGTGGTTTGTTATGGGAGAAAAAAGAAGATGAAGCCTCGGAAGGATGTGAGAGCCTCAGCTGCGTCTGTAAGTGCCCGTCCGACTATAATATCTATGTGAAATATTTACTAGTTGTTTTTTTTTTTTTTAAGTCCTCTCCCCTCCTGGCTGTATGACCCTGGACGATTCATTTCACATGTCTGGACTTTGGTCTCCTCATCTGTAATATGAAGATACTGGCACCCACGTCACGGATGTATGAGCATTTACTAATATAAGGGATGTATGGTGCCTGACACGTGTCTAGCTCATCATAAGTACCGAGTCACCATTATTATTGTCGTCGTTGTCTTTCCGAAACTGAGGAACATCTTCTATCGCACCCGCGTGCACCCGCGTGCACACACGCCCCTTCCCTGAGCAAGATAAATAAGTTTTTCTGCTCCAAGCCCTGGTTTCTGAAATTCAGCTTTGGAGGGGGCGGGGCGGACAGGCGAGCTGAAAATTACAATGGTAGAATCGGAGTGTTGGGGGGGGTAAGGATGGGGGGAGCCCCTTCGCGAAGGCACTTTTTGATCTGCTGTAACTGCCACTATAGAGAATTAGATGGAATTCATTTTTATGATGAAGGAATTAATGGTTATGGAGAGAATCGGGTTCAGGTAGAAGACTTGAATCCAAAGAAGGGAATAAAGCCTTGAAATTCAAATGAAAAATTATTATATAAGCATAAAGGAAACCTATTTTACACCTGTAAGACTAAATGTATAAATATGAACCAACTGCTCCCTCTGGGAAACGGGGATTGTGCTTTTAATTCACCCAGACAAATATGCAGTGCACTCTTCTTCCCATCTATACATTTCAATGAAGACCTGGCACCCGCCGGGGGGCTCCTGGCACCCCCACGCTGGCGCCCTCCACCCTTAGGGTAGGCACTTTCTGGCCAGCCAAAAGCCCTTCTGGCTTCTCTACAGCCCCTAGGAGGGCGATAGCCTCCTGAAACCGAAAACTCCTTGGACAAGGTCATCTCAGAGGCTCCCTCCCAGCTCTAGCATTCTGGTCCCGCAGTTCCCCCTGGCCCCCCATCCCCCACCCCATGGACTCCCTTGTCATCCTACGGTCATTAGAATGTCTCAGCTTTATTCATTCAATCAATAGAACCTTTTGAGCACCCGCTATGTGCCCATCTCTGTGCTCAGTGCTGGGATCATCTGGTTAACAAAAGGGGTCACTGAGGCAGCAAGAGAAACACATGGGAGCAAGTAAGAAGGTAGACTTTGGAGTCAAGGAGGCCTAACTTAAAATCCCTTCCCGACAACCTGATACTCTTGGTCCTTGAACCAGTCTTAGTTTGATCTTGGACCTCCCTGAGTCTCAGTTTCCCCCTCTGTAAGACAGAGATGCTGGTATCCACCACGCAAAATGGCTTTGAGATTTCACAGGCTTGCCGTTAGATGCCTAACACGGGCATTCGAAAAAGCTAATTATTAATATCGGTGCCCAAGGTGAAAGAGTAATAGGATCATTCGACTTAGCTCTTTATCGAGTACCCTCGTGTTCTTCTAGACACTGAACTGAGTCCTAGAATTGCAGAGATGAATATGAAAAGGTCCCAGGAGCTGACTACAGAGGAAGCAAGGGAGACAGCCTCCACTGAGTGCTGACTGCAGGCCAAGCAATAGGCCAGGTGTTTTCACCCAGCTCATCAGTGCTACTTAAGACGGTCCAGACTGACCGTGTTCTGAGCTCCAGTCGAGCTCTTTCACCATGTATGTACGAGCTACACGTGGCACAGCAAAGGTTCGATATCATGGCCAACTGCTGGTCTCACAAGATTCAAACCAAGGTCTCCCAACCTTTTCCCAAGGCCACATATCCTGCTTGTGCTAGCATCATTTATTCATTCATTCAATCATTCATCCACTGAATGTTTATTGAGGATTTACTATGGAACTGAGGTTACAGATGTGACCACGCAGAACAAATGCTCCTACACCCAGGAGCGGGAAGACCCCTCCCTACTGCGTACGCCCTGATAGAGGAGGGGGCTTCCCAAGCTGAGGAGGAAGGAGGAGCCCTGAGGACCAAAGGAACCCAATTCCATCAGCTTCCCCTTAGCAACAAGCCGATGTGAGGTGGGGACCAGGCAGTGTTTGATCTTTTCAGCATCATTCCCATCCCACCCCACCCCCCCAAAAAAGCCTGAGGGCCTGGAGAGAATGTTAGTCTGGGCTTGTGGGCTTCCCTGGAACTCATGTACAGCCAGAGCTCCGGGCCAGCCGGCGCTGGGCGCCGCTACCCACCCCACCTTCTTTGATTTGTTTAATGAAAATGTTTTGCCGGTTCCATAGATGCTCGGCTGTGATAAGGTAATTGTCCAAGGGCGCAGTCTACAACCCATTAACGCTGGACTTGGTGCAAATCGAACTTGGAGAAGTGATCTGAAGGGGCCAGAGAAGGCAACCCAGTAAGATCGGACACTTGGTCTTTTGTTCAGGCAGCTGGGAGCTTGGGAGGAAACCTCCAGTGGTTCCAGGAAACAGAAATTCCCGTTGCACACACACCTCCGCCTCCTCCTATCTGTGTGGGTGCACATGCATCCTGTGTACGCACGCGCATACGTGTGCACATGTACAGACACACTCATGTGCTCTCATATATTTTGCACACACACCTCCGCCTCCTCCTATCTGTGTGGATGCACATGCATCCTGTGTACGCACGTGCATACGTGTGCACGTGTACATGTACAGGCACACTCATGTGCTCGCATATAGGCTCACACAGGTGCGCACGTGCTCTCGGCTTCACATATCCCTCCATGCACACTCCAGTGCACAGTCACCTCCATGCCACTGCATTCCCTTTAGGTCGCTGGGACCAGATTGGGGGGCATTCTGGTCCTCTATAGGAGGGGAGGCTTTTCCCTTACCGGAAATGGAAAGTAAAGAGGGATTGCTAGGGAGAGGAGAGTTTTTTTCAGATATTGGGGAACAGACGGTAAGATGGCCTTGACCGCACTTCTGAAAGCCAGTGGGAAAGCAGTTAGTGAGAGAGGAAAGTCAGAGCAACAGGAGGAGGAGAGAGAGGAGGACGTGAGGGGAAGGAGGAGGCTCACAGAGACCCCGTTTAGCAGTGGGCCTGGGAAAAGCCTGATTATTATTATTATTATTATTGCCGTTGTTATTTACCTTGAGAACCGGAATCCGACTCATACCGTTTTATTTTTCTGGGAAAAATAAATATGTCAAGCAAGAAAAACATCGCAGTTTCCTTTTCCTTCTAATTCCGGTTTGGGCAGATATTTCAAGGTCACTCTTAGAAGAGACCTACTTCTTAAAAGCAAAATAATAATAAAAGGTTGGGGGAGTGGAGGAAAGGTGTTCTTTTTCAAGGGTGCCTCTTCAAAGGCAGGCGCTGAGGAATTCTGGCATCCGGAACCTGGAGTGAGCCTCCAGAGGGTCCTTTGTTCGTGGATATTCTATTTCTCTCCCCACCCCCAAGCCCACCCACTCCTCTCTCATTATCAAACATTTGAAGACTGAATAATTCCATTTGTCGATGTCTTCGGCCAGAGCCTCTGAAAATGCAAAAGGCCCGCTGAAATCAAACCCCCTGGTTTTCAAGGTGGATTTATCACCCTTTAAAGAAAGATTTATTGGGCAATCGTTTTCAAAAAATGCTCATCACATTGGGCTCTGGAATAAAGAGCGTCTTCTCCCTTGGGCTGGGAGAAGGGACCGCTGGGCAGGTGGGGGCAGGGAAAAGGGAGCCTCGGTCGTGGCCATGAGTTGTCTCACACTTTCTGTCATTCACAGGCTGGGGTGGGAGCCACCAGAGAAAGGCCAGCTTCTCCAGCTGACGTCACCCCGGGGGTCTCGTTCCTGATCCTTGGTCCTATGTCTTTCTTTCCCATTTTAATTAGATTTGGAGGGTTCAATTTGGGAACTTGGGAGGAAGAATTCCTATTAGCATTGTTTCCTTTAAAAAGGAGCATGTTGAGGGGTGGGCGGGGAGACACTCAGTCCAGACAGGGAGAAATGGAGACAGTGGACAGTTATCCAACCAGATAACTGGGACAGGAGTGACCGGGGTCGGTCCGGAATCAGGCTGCGCTGGGCCTAGAGATGCTCCTTTAGGGGACAGGCTGAGGTACATGCAAAGCAGGGGAGGGGCTGTTCGCGAAGGTTTTTGTCCCATCCCATGGGGACCACAGCCCTCTCCCAGGATTCAGCTCTGAGTTACAGCCCAGAGAGCCATGGGGGCCCTACATACCTCAGGAAACCATGGAGATGGGGGAGGCGGTGGCCAAGATGAACAGGCTCAGAGAGGGAAACCGCTGGGAGAAGTCAGAAAGGCAAGGAGGAAAGAGAGAGAGACAAAAAGATGGAGGAGCCCCTGAGACCGGCTGTGGGGGCACAGAGAAAAAGTGTGGGGGGGCAAGGGGGGCCGAGACAGAGAGACAGAGGCAGAGGGAGGCGAGAAAGAAGAAGCAGGGGGACAGACAGAGAGGTTAGGGTGAGGGGCTGAAGGGAAAATCTTGCAGGCCAAGCCCAACCCAACACCCGCAATGCAGAGGGAGGCCCCGAGTGCTTACAGCCTCGACTGGCGGTCTTAGGAGTCGGTTAATGTCTCTGTGGGGAGCGAATTCGGGCAAGGAGGTGAGCAAGGGAAACTGAGAGGCAGGGAAAGATCCCTCCCCACCTCCAGCGGCAGCCGCCCCAGTTCCCAGGTGAACCCCCCTTTCCCCTGCTGGATGTGAAATCGCCATTTCACCCCGCCACACTTCTTAATTGTTGCAAAACTCATTTGTGAAATTGGTCTCCAACAGGCGAGAACGGCCACGCTCATTCCGACAGACACCCCCTTCCTCCCCCTCCGCCTGCCCCGCGGGAGCCCACGGAATTCCCAAGCTGCGAAAACGCAGGGTTGGCGCTGCCAGCGCGGGTTTTCGGGGTGCCTGCTCGGGGCCTCCCTGGCGACTGGACACGCGGCTCCTACTCTGCTGCCAGAGAGGGCAGGAACCATGCCAAGGGTTAAGTGGCCCCCGCGTGGGACGCCTGAGGTTCCGATGTGCCCAGCAGCCACGGATTGGTGGACCCTGAATTGAGGGGTCCAGCTGTGCGCTCGCCCCACTCGGTTCAGGAGACGTGCCGGCTGCAAAGTCCGCGGAGAAGGGACGGGGTCTTCCAGAGTTTGCACCAGGGGCGCTCCGCGGGTCTTTTCTCGCCCAGGGAATTGACTAAAACACATTTACACCTTGAAGGCGCTTGGTGCTATGCTAAGGCAACACGCAAGAGATTCCAAAACATAAACACAGACGCGGACGGGCGCTTAGAAACACACACTCAGACTGGACCACAGCCTACAGCAACCTACACACAAACCCACCGTCACCTAGACACAGACACACTGCCGGGCGCACCCACAAATACAGAGAAGAGGTGCCTTAAATCTTTCCAAGCAAGGAGGGAAAATAGTGATGAATGAATGAATGAATGAATGTACACTATATAAATATATATGTGTGTGAATATTATATACATGTATCTGTGTGGCGATATCTATGTGTGTGTATGTGTATATATATATTCATATATATGCATACATATGTATATATTCATATATATATACATATACATGCATATGTATATATATTCATATATACAGATACATGTATATGTATATATATTTCATATATACATATATATTTCATATGTATATGTATATGTATATGTATATGTATGTATATGTATATGTATATGTATATGTGTATGTATATGTGTATGTATATATATGAAATACACAGTCACCCCTGGAAGTCAAAACAGGCCAGACCCTCCGGGAAGGTGAGATGTAAAGGGGACTCAAGTCTAACTCGTGTTCCCCAGGCACAAAGACTGTGGATTAAAACTTCATCTCCCAATCTCTCCTGGGGGCAGCGGATATAGCGGGGGGTGCACCTCCAACGCAGTAAAGGGCCCAGGAAACCTTGTAAGACCCCTATAACTCAGACCGCCTGGCACCCTGGTCTGGGCAAGGCACCCAAACTACTTGGCCTCACACTCCTCAATTCTGGGGCCACAGGAGGGCGTGGTTTTAACGGCTTTTCGGTAGGCTTCCATTTCATTCCCAGAGAGCGGCCCCCCAAGAGTCCGATGAGCCCCCTGTACTAGGAGAGAGGGGAGAGGAGAGAGCGAGTCACATGCTGAGAGAGCAAAGGTCACAGGTGAGGAAAAGGGGAGGGAAGGGGGCACAGCGGGGCCAGCCTGAGGAGGAGAGCCCCCCAGGCCAAGACGAGGCTGACCCCAGCACGGGGAGAGGGCGGGCAGGGGGCGGGCCGGGGAGGTTGGGGGCGGGGGAGACAAAAGACCTGCAGTCGTGGCGTCCTGCCCCGCTGGGAGGGCGTTTCGCCCCCAGGACTCAGTGTCCGAGGCAGGGGCGTCTAGTCACGCTGGCCCGGGCGAGCGCAGAGTAGCCCGACCTCTGATCACCCCGCCCCCACCCCTGACCGTTTAATTGGGGTTAGTCCCCCTTCCAAATTCTGAGCCAGGGAGCTCAGAATTGATGAGCTCAGGGTGGTGCCAAGTCGCGACCCGCTGCCTCCCTCCCACCTCCCATCCCTTTGGACTCCCAGACTCTGGGCACCCAGCTGCTGTTCGGCCTCAGGGAATCAGACTACCTGCTGGAAAGGGGTTCTGGGTGTGGCCTGGGAGCCGGAAGAGGAGGACGGGTTTAAACCTGCTGAGATGGGGGTATGGGGGGAGGCGGGGATAGGAAGGAAGAGACGCGTCTCTCATGCTTGGCAGACCCAGTTTCCTAAGCACTGGACGCCCCCGACCCTTCCATCCCCCCGCCCCCACCTCGCCGGGTAACTCTGGGCTTCTCAGAGCTGCGGGGAGCCGGGCAAGAACCGGACACCGGAGCTCAGACGTATTTCAGGCAAAGTCATAAATCGTTCCCCTGAAGTCACCCTCGGCCATTACCCAGTGGGCCCCACTCGCGGAAATTTCAGTGTATGAGTGAGAAGAGGGAGAAAATGTGAAATACAACGGACTCGGACCCTTGGAAGGCCAGAGAAAAGCAGAGAAGCCAGAGAAGCCACCAGCCAAAGGCAGACATTCCCATGCAGCCCGGCCGCTGAGGGGGCCGTGGGCGACCAGGGGGCTGGGCGCTGCGCGGACCGACCCATTCGTCAAAAGAAGACACTTGGACAAAGTTGCCCCCCCATTCTTCTCTCTCCCCCAACCCCCGGTCTCTGCTCCCTCTGTTTCAATGGGCAGTTCAAATTCTCCCCCCCCAAAAACCAGGTCGAGCCGGGGATTAGAAAAGAGAAAAATATATATATTCGTTGGCGATTTCTTTTCGTTATTGGCTCTCTTCCGCCCTGGCCCCCTTCCCTCCTCATGAATAAAAGAAAAGTCCGAACCTATCAGATCTCGTTCGCCGCCGCCGCCTCCAGTTGAGCACTTTTGCACAACTTACCCAGAGGACCACTCGCCCCTTCGCATTCCCCCGTCACCCCCTGTCGCCTCCCCCCTCAAGCCCCGAAACCCGAGAGGCACCTTCATCCCTCCCCGAGTGTTCTGGGGGCGGGGGTGTGAAGGCTTGTGTGGCAGGGAGTTGCGAGGATTGTCTGGGAAAGGCGTGAGGAGGGAGGGGGGGAGCGAGAGCGAGAGAATAAATATATAAATAAATACGAAAAAGAATCCACTCCGCAGCCTCTCGGCTCAGAAACTTTGGCCCTGAGCGCGAGAGCGCGGCGCTCGCCAGTCCCAGTCTGGGGGCCCCGACTCCGGCCGCGTCCCGCCGG
>NW_006436888.1:514971-525410 GCF_000325575.1 Pteropus alecto | reverse complement strand
GAGCTACCAGTGCTTCCGTCAGAAATTGCATTCAGTTGCTGATTGCAATTTGCTTAAACAAGATTAAAGCTTCTTTCTCATTAAAAAAAAAAAAGAAGAAGAAGAAGCAGAAGAAGGAAAGAAAGAGATCGCAGCAGGGGTGAAGGGAGCGGACGGGAAGCGATTTTTGCCGACTCTGGATTCGTCCCCGGCGCGCGCGAGAATGGCGGGCCTTCCCGGCGCGGTACCCAGGATGATGCGGCCGGCGCCGGGGCAGAACTACCCGCGCACCGGATTTCCTCTGGAAGGTAAGACCGCCGGGCTGGCCTCGCCTCGCTCCTCCGCCGGGACCTCGAGGGCCTTGGGGAGGGGGCCGCCTCCGGGGAGGTGGTGGCCGTGCCAGCCACAGCACCCGGTCCCCTTCTCTTCTGCCTCCAAGTCCGGGCACCGGACCCAGGAAGTTTCTGGGACCGACACTTGTCGGGTTTTCGCGGGGCTTCCACGGACCCGCGCGCGGCCTCAGCTTCACCGGTCTCGGACTGTGGCCTTTACCCTCTGAGCTGAGCTCCGCGTGGATTTCGGCGCCTGGTAGATTTCACGTCCTAGTGAATTTCGCCTCTTTCCACTGTTCTCAGATACTTTTTCCCGGGATACTTCCTTGGCTCTGTACGTTCCCCAGCTCCGGGCTTCCTATTCTTGGTTTGCCTTATTCTTTTCACACCCGATGAGCTTCCGATCCCTGTTATTTCGAAATACTAACGATCTGTGATATTTTATACGTCTAAAAGAGGAAGGCTGTTTGCTTCTTCCGAAGCAACACCCAGAAATTCCTGGGTTTTTTTTTTGGGGGGGGGGGGTCTGGAAACAAACTAATTTGAAATAATAAATAGTAACGAGTTTTTCCCTAAAAAAACTTTTCACTTGAGTTTGGAACTCTGAAAATCTCCCGGGAGAGAACCTCAAGACGGCGAGGGGGCACTGAAACGTCCAGACGAGGGGGAAATGTTCGTTTTGTAACGCGTCTTCCCTAAATATCCAGCACCGGGGCGGGGACAGAGAAGACGCACAGGGAATGGGTTCCCGGCTGGAGAAAGGGCTGGGAGCCCGCTTGCGAGACGCTTTTCTGCGTTTTTGTTTGGTTTTCTTTTTCAACTAATAGATCTTCAACCTGTCAACTGGGAGATCCTTCGGCTCCCGGGGTTAGGTAGCCCAGAGTGTCATCGAAAAGTCGTTAGAGATAGGTGCGATTTTTAATTTTTTAAAATTACTCTCCTTGGAATTGTGTGAGCCCCCGGTTGCCTGAGGAAGCGGAGAGAAGGCAGGGAGGGGATGGGCGGGCAGGGAGTCTGCGATTTGGGGAGGGGGCGTCTCTCCGGCAGCGAGACGGCGCGGGTCCCGGAATGACACGGAGGCGAAGAGAGAGGCTCCGTGATCAAGTGCGCGCGAGCAGCCACGCAGGCGGGAGAGCGCACAAGCCCGGGGATTTGCCGCAACCCTCTCCTGTAGCGAATGCAAGTAAAGCAGGCGGCCGAGGACGCGCAGCGGATTAGAACAATATTTGCCCAACATGACGAAGAATACTGAGGAGAGCCGAGTGCCGGTCGCTAAAGAGGCTCTTGAATATAAAGTTGGGCGCTCGAGAGCTCTCGAGCGCTCATGGCATATCCCGCCACGGAGACCGAGTGACTCTGACTTGGCGACGCACGATTTCTGATTAAATCCGAGGGTGGCTTCAGACACCTACTTTTACAAAGAGAGATGGGGGGACCAGGAGAGCGAGGGAGGAGGCGGTAGAACAGCCCAACAGCCGCAGCCTCTTCTCGCCTCCTCCCTTCCAATTATACTGTCGGCTCCCTCCACTCGGCGGCTGTGAAATCGTTCTAATCTGCCAGATCTCCGCAGCCGCTGAGTCCCCAAATTGGGGGGATTCGAGGCTGGATTAGTGCATCGGGTGTCCCCCAACCTTCTGTGCAGAAATTGTGTAGACTTTGCATTAAGGCTTCTGAGGCGTCTTCCCCTCCCCGGCACACATGGGGGGTGGGAGGTGGGCCTCTTCCTGGTTCCTAAAGTCACCCACACCCAGGGACTCTGGCCCATCTGTGTACCAGCCTCTCAGAGCCCACAGGGACAGTTTATGGATTTCTAAGGCCAACCAGGTATTTGATTTAGGAAACTGCCGGCAGTGGAGCATGCCTCAAAATCGTCCCAAAACGAAATTAGAACTTTGATAGGGGTCAGAAGCAAGGAGAGTCCCTCAAGAGACAGCCAGGCGCCCTCAGAGGTAGCAGCCAACAGTATTATGTCACCAGACCCTCCACTGTGCCTCCGTTTCTCAGTTATGGGTAGGACAGTTCTGCTGTCTAGGCCAGGGCTGTAAATACTAGTAACCAACCAGCCCCTCTGGCCTCCAACAAAATGGATCAGTCTTGACCATGTAGGGCTCGCCCAGCACAGGCCTCTCTAAGAGGCAGCGCAAGCTGCATCCTGAGGAACAGAGAGCCATTGGTCTCAGAGCCTCCTGGCTCTGCCTCTGTCTCTCTCCTGCCCCTGCTCAGAGGCATTCGGATTCCCCCAGATGTGTCCTCATTCCCCTTAGTGCAGGAGGCCCGGGGACACTAACGGCCCCTGGGAGGACTCTAGCAGCCAGCCGTGTCCCTCCCTCAGTCCCTGCAGGACGCTCTCTCAGCTTCCTGACAGCTTTTTTCCTCATCTCTGAACCGCCGCAGCTCCAAATGTGGGCAACCTGGGACTGCTGGAGGTCTTGGGGATCATAAAAACGGGAGTCGAGGGGTGCACTCAGTGTCTCCTCCCCATCCTCACCTCGTGCTTCTCTCCTTCCTCATCTCCTCTCCCTTCTCCAGTGTCCACCCCACTTGGCCAAGGCCGAGTCAATCAGCTTGGTGGGGTCTTCATCAATGGGCGACCCCTGCCTAACCACATCCGCCACAAGATAGTGGAGATGGCCCACCATGGCATTCGGCCCTGCGTCATCTCTCGCCAGCTGCGTGTCTCCCATGGCTGCGTCTCCAAGATTCTCTGCCGCTACCAGGAGACCGGGTCCATCAGGCCTGGGGCCATCGGTGGCAGCAAGCCCAGAGTGAGTGTCTCTGCTGCAGAGCTGACAGTCAGCCTTCCCAAAGGCTGGGGGATCCTGGCTGTGGCCCCCTTTACTATCCTGTGTCATCCAGTAACACGGGGTGACTGTAGACTTCCTATGGAAAATACAGTGGGGGAATGTCCCCATCCCTAGATATCCAACCCCCCCCCCCCGCCCCGCATTGTCTGCATTTCTCAGGGATGGGGATAACTGAGGTCCAGGTTGTCCAAAACGTCAAGGTCAGTGAGTTATTCTCAGGGCTGTCCCTACATCTATCTTGATCCCCTATCACCATTCCAGACCAGGGAAAATCTCCCCTCAGTCTTGCCTGGAACAGTGAGGAGGGGGATCCTGGAGGTCCTAATTAGGTTTCTATTTTATTACCTGTCACTACCCTATCCCCCCCTACCCACACCGGCCGCCTTCCAGGAAGCCAGGAACAGGCTTTTTGAAAGGATAAAGCCAATCTCGGAAGGGGGGACTTGGTGACCAGAGCCACCAGCTTGTCCTGGGGCTCTTGGGAGGTTAATATTAAAATATCTCCCTCCCCCACCCCATCTTTCCACTCCTACTCTGCCACCTCCACCCCTGAAGCAGGTGGCGACTCCGGATGTGGAGAAAAAGATCGAGGAGTACAAGAGGGAGAACCCCGGCATGTTCAGCTGGGAGATCCGAGACCGGCTGCTGAAGGACGGGCACTGTGACCGCAGCACTGTGCCCTCAGGTGAGAAGGCAGCTGAGCCGGCAGAGCTTGCCCGAGTCCGGCCATGGCTCCGGGCGTGGGGGGCTGGATGCGGGAGAAGAGGGGAGGTGATGGGTGGCGGGGAACGCAGAGAAAAGTTGGGAGGAAAAGGCAGCAAGAGGACAGGAGAGAATCAAAACCGAAAGGAGGATGGAAGGAGGGAAGAAGGAGGGAGGGAAGGAAGGACGGAAGGAAGGAGGGAAGGAAGGAAGGAAGGAAGGGGGAAGGAAGGACGGATCAGTGGAAGGAAGGGCAGAGAAAGGAAGGAAGGAAGGAAGGAAGGAAGGAAGGAAGGAAGGAACAATAAGTTAACTTATAAGGTTTAGTGATAAGAGAAGCCCCCCAGGCACTCCCCAGAAGTGGCCTGGAGATGGGTCTGTCCCAGGAGGGTTGATCTCCGTGGGCTCCCTGGACCCTCTTCCCCTGGTCACCATGTCTGGTTCTGTTGCTGCCACTAGCCACTAGTGGATCCCTGATGCGGAGGGCCTGAACCATGCTGCTCGTGAGAGGGAAGGTGGCCTGGGGTGTGTGCGCGTGTGTGCACATGTATACATGGGCATTCAGGCACGCAGGGCTGGGACACACCTGAGTGTGGGATGGCAGCTGCAGGGGCTGGAGGGCCTGCCTCCGAGGAAGTCCTGAGGAGGTGGCTTTTGGTATAAGTGCATCTAGGGCATGTAATAGTGTAAGGCACAAGTATGCACTAGATGTATTTAGGAGTGCACAGGTGGGCGCTTCTGTCACCCTCCCAGTGCCCCCAGGTGTGAGTCGGGACTTTTCTACGTTGGTGACTGTACTCGTGCCTTAGAGTAGGGATAAATGCTTAATGTGGGTGTGGCTCCACTTTCGGTATGTTAGGAGGAGGGGGCGTAGAGACTTCCTCCCAGGGGCCCAGGTGGCCGCAGTCTCCCTTGCCCCAATAACTTATACTCGCTCTTTTGCCTTTGAATTTCTGAGGTTTAGTGAGTTCGATTAGCCGCGTGCTCAGAATCAAGTTCGGGAAGAAGGAGGAGGACGACGAAACGGACAAGAAGGAGGACGACGGCGAGAAGAAAGCCAAACACAGTATCGACGGCATCCTGGGCGACAAAGGTAGGGAACCTCCCCGGAGCCCCAACGCGGGAGTCTGCGGGTCAGTGGTTCGTTTCCGCCGTCCCAGACTGGAGGACCGCACTTTGGCGGGAGAACTCGCAGCCCTGGGGCAGCCAGGAGCCTCTCAGAGTTTGCGGAGCGCACCCCCTCGGCGCACCCTGGGGCTGGACTGGGACCCAAGCCCGGGCGCAGACGGCCTTTGAGTCCCCGGGGAGCCCGGCTGCAGGTTAGTGCACCGCTGACCGCGCGCCAATTCTAGCCCAGGGCTCCGGCACGCGAGTCCTCCCTGGCTGGCGTTTTGGCTGCAGGTCCTGGTGTCGATCTATTATTTATAGGAAACTTGGGCAAGGGGGCGGGGGTGCGAGGAAGGAGGAGCCGGCCTGAGGCTCCCTAAATGAATTTGTTAACCAGACCCGCACACGCTCCCTAAACGGTCCCTTGAAACCCCGCCTGACAGTTGACTGACCGCTGCAATCAATAAAAATTAGCGAGGGCCGTGTGGACCGCCACCTTGAACAGTTGCGCGTTGCCAGGGCCCCAAATGAAACAGTGGTGGAGGGGGAGGCAGATGGGTGCCCTAATAAGGTGCTCGGCCTAGGCCAGGAGTTGAGGGGAAGTGCCCAGATGCCCCAGTAGGAGGATCCCATGGAGGAGAGAGATTGGGGCTCCACGTGGCCTCTCCCCACTTTCAGGGAGGCTGCTGGGCCGGCTGGAGTCTGAGGCCAGGGCTCTGATTTTTCTCGCCACTAGCTAGGAAAGGCGTTCATCTTCCAAGCCCCTGCAGGCAGGGGAAAGGGGATTGTGTTTTCGTCTATTGGAGCAGGAAGTTTCAGAAGGGAACGTTCTTTTTCGGTACCCCCACCCCTCACAGTTGTCTTTGACACTTGGTAAGTGTACATTAAGTAAAACTGTGGGGAGAAATAGAATTGGAAGACCCAGAGTCACAAAGACTGACCCAGGAAAAGAAGCAGATCCCCAGACACACACATAGGGAAGCAGCAGGAAAGACAGCGGCCTCGAGAACCTGCAGAGCGGTGGCTTTGGAGAAAGTGGGGGAAACTTATAAAGAGCATATTACGTTAGCGTTTCCTTCCAGACGTTTCTCGAGGCCCCTCTCTCTTTGCATCCTGTGAACTCCGAGCCTAGGTCTCTCTCCAGTTTCATCTTCTCTCCCAACCTTGAAGATGAACTTCACAGACAAAGCTCACTTGCAAAGACAACGCCCAGCGAGGCCCAGGCCCCAGAGGCCTGGTTGGGGTGGTGGGGGGCGGAGATGGAGGGGGCAGGGGCAGCCTCCTGTGAGAACAGCCCGGAGCTGGGGAAGGGGCGGACTATTGACAGTCAAGGCCCTAAGTGGAGCCCTGTCCCACTAGGGACAAAAGGGCCAGGGAAGAAAGGGAGTGAGCTGCGCCTGGCACCCCGCTGTGCCGGGCCTGCCTTGGGGCCTAGAGTCTGCAGCGGGAGGAGCCCTGAACTACCAAGCAGCCCCTGGCTTGGCTGAGGCACCTCTGGAGGAGGGGACCCAGTCCTTATTTCGGTTCATATTGGAAAGGAGCTTAGTTGGACTTTTTGTTGTTGTTGGTTGTTTGTAGAGTGGGGGGCATAAAACTTGAACAATCCTTCCCAGCCAATTACCACACAGCAGACACTGCCTCTGGGAGGTAGCCCAGGCAAAGTGAAGGAGATACGGTTTTATTTGGAGAGACTTTAAGTGTGCTTGTGTGTGTGTTGGGGGGTCGGGGGCCGGGGGTATGTGCAGTTAAGTCTGTGAAGAAACACAATAGATTAATATTGAGAAAGAAGGAAACTGACAAAGATGGAAATATTGTGTGGTTTGGGGAATCCCTTTGACTCAAGAGAGTTCGAGGCTTCCAGAGCTGGTCTGGGCTCACAAAACCAGCTACCAGGCAACTTCGCTGGATAGAGGTTTTTCCTGCAGCAGAACCAGGAAGCTCCAAGTCTCCAGGGTTGGACGAGGGGCCTGGCAGTTCCAGATGAGGGGTGGGGGGCGGTGCGGAGGCTGAGAGCCTAGGTGCTGAGTCTATGAGAGGAGTTTCAGGAATGAAATGAAAGCGGCAGGCTGGTGTCGAAAAAGCCCTGCAGTTTTTGAGTGACAGCGGGCACGCTGGGCATCGCGACTGTGTGTGCGATGGCTACAAAGGCACTCGTGTCTCAGTGTGACCAGTCGCCCGTGGGCCTTTGGATCAGGGCGCGTGGGTTGCGTTATGAGCAGTGGGAGCCTGCGTGGGCGTGACGGTAGATGGGTGCGAAGGGGCAGTGTGTCGGTGGGCTTGTCAGTGCATCTGTGGACAAACCGGATCGGCTCCCAGTGTGGTACCTGAGTCAGTCCGCAGGCACCTCAGCGAACTGCCCAGTTGGAACCTCTCATCTCTCTCCCAGGCCCCAGACATCAGTTTCATGGCCAGGTTAAAGGTGAAAAGGTCTCCCAACCTCCACCCAAGTTGGCCAGGTGGGCAGAGGCAGAGAGGCCCCGTGGGCGGAGCAGGGGGAGGGGTGCACACCCACAAACTTTGTTTTGGCTCCCCGCTCTCTACAAATGCTTTCTCCGGGGGTCGCCCCTCTCATGGCGGGGAGCCTCCGAAGAAGGGGTTTAAGAGCTCTCCTCTTTAAGCGCTAAAGAGAGATCCCTCCCTGAGTCCGTTTTTTCCTATCGTCCGCTTGGCATTTAATAATGTTAAGACTTATTAGAGCTGGTAATGAAAACTGGGGCTGCTGAATGGGAAACTGTGTTGGAGAGGGGTGTAATAGCTTCCAGGCATGGTAAGAAACTATTTATCCGCAATCAGTCCTCACTCTCAGAGTTTGAAGCACAAACGTTAAGTTGAAGGGTTTTAAAGCAGATTAAATTGAGCTTTTATTTCTGTGCACTTTCATCTCTGAACAGCTCACTCCTGCTCCCCTTGGGCTGATATTCATGAGGCTGTTCGTATTTTTTTTTTTTTTTTTTTTTTTTTTTTTGCTCTTATCCTTGTTAAGACTGAGTTATTAGGATTGTTGGTTGTGAGCATTCACAGGCTGCTGCAGATAGGGGCTCCGGCCAGGCTCTGCTCTCCTGGAGAGGGGCATGGACAGTTCCTCACCCTCATCCATTCAGACTCTCTTCTCGTCATCCCTGCTCCGAGGATCAGGGGAGAGACAGTCCAGAGACCCAACCGGAAAAGAGTTTGAGGAGGGACGGAAAAGAACGAGATTTTGCCGACCTGAGCCCAGGGAGACTCTTGTAGGAAATTTGATAGGGGTTTGCACAGAGTCAAACCATTCTTCTGTGGCAAACGAGGGAGCGAGTGTGAAGAAATGAGCAATAATCATAATAATAATAGCAAATAACGACAGTAATAAACAAAAAGAACACCAAAGCCTCATGCATCTGACAATACACAAACCTCAGGCTGGAACCTGCCAAACAGAGGAGTCTCTACTGTTGGTCTCTAGGGTAGGAACCCCATTGGGGTCACAATTAATATGAAATAAGGGGGGGGGTAAAGTAAGATTCAAAAGACAAAGAATGTGCATTTTTCTCTGGGGTGGGGGTACCAGTGCCAAAATCCATCCCAGAATTTGCTGACCTTCCTGGTAGGAGAGACCATCCGAGGTGGTGTCCTCGGAGGGGTATGTGTGAGAGGCAGATTCGTGTTTGTTTGTATTTCCCCTTAATTTATTTTTAGAGCAGCAAACTTACAGGTGTGGAGTGGGAGATGACGGAGAAGGATCGGAAAGGAGGGAGAGCCCCCGAGTGTCGGTTTTAGACACTTGTAAAAGGAGGTGGGAAACAATTTAATTTGGCAGCAGCGATAGCTGCTAATGCGGTTTTCGGTCGTTTGCTACTCTGGAGGAAGCTGTTTTGATTGTGTGTACAAGGACCTGCCAAATTTAATTAGGCTCCGGGGGAGCGAATGAATAGGGGAAGGGGGGCACGGCTCCCCTCAGCCCACACCGTTTTTTTTTTTTTCCCCCGGCTTCACACCTGGAAGGGGCATTGTTTACCCGATAGGCAAGAACGAGGGAAGGGGAGGGGAGGGGGGCGCAGAGGGAGAGGGGCCTTGGAAGACGGAGTGAGGGAGGGGACGAAGATAGTCCATTTATCAAGAAACAATCTGCATTGATTTAAACCAACAAGTTCCCTCCTCTGTAAATGTGTGTTTAGAGAAAGGTAATTGACACTCCACCAAATCAAAGGATTACCCCGGGTTGGCAATCTAATCAAACAGAGTCCAGGCGGGATTTGAAGCTGTTCAGAGTGGGATCAGCTTCGCATAATGGGGGCTCGGAGGAAGATGGGAGGGTGTCGAGCCATTCCCCGGCATTAGGCAGCGCTCCGCGGTGGATATTCAGTGAGACCAGAGGGGGGGGGGGGGTTTTGGGGGCCGGGGCTCCACTGGGCCGGGAGATGGGGGGATGGGGTGAGCCGAGAGGGGGTGTGCTTGGGGGGAAATATCCCGGGAGAGGGAGCTCCTGGCGAGGGGGCGAGCCCACACAGGGCAGACAAGACTCCCCCCTTTCTTCCCTCCAACCGGAGTAGGAGGAGGGAGCTGGGACTAAGGAAGAACAACGAGAGAGATAACTATTACAAAGGCAAACACTGGCGTTCGCCCGCTCGCAGCCCCGGAACCCGCGGTAAATAAACAAAGTCGGCAAACTGTTTGCCAGATAAACTCGTGCCTAAATCGAGTGTGACGGGCCGGGAGAGAAGAGACAGAAGGAGATAAGGTTGGAGGGGGAATGAACGAACATAATCTAATAGAAGACATTTAGAAAGCAAACTTGAAACAGGGTAGAACAGGCTAACGGAGCGTAATTATCCGCCCCAGAGAGCGAGGGAAGCCGTCGGAGCGCTGGGGGTGGGGTGCAGGGGACCGGAGCCGCGGACGAGCTGCGTGTTGGGGGTGGTGGTGCCTCTGGTACTCTAGGGAGAACCAGGAGAGGGGTCCCGGGGGCGCGCGAGGGAAGGGCTTGGCTCCCAAATCGAGGTTCCCGCGCAGCCCGTCTCCCCGTCGCATTTCTAAACAGGGTGGGGTCCCCCGCTGCCGGGGCTTGCGGGTTCTGTGTTCGCCTCCGGGCACGCACCGCCACGCACCGCCACGCACCGCCTGTTTCCAGGCATTTGTACCTACCTAATAGACTCCCGAGCCACGGCCCAGCCGTGAAAGGAATTAGATATTTACCAGTTTGAAATAAGCCTGGCTAAGAAGAAGAGAGAAGAGAGACATCGAAAAGACGAGGCTAGGGGAAGACTTCAAACGAATTCATCATTTGGAATGGTGGAGGGGAGATTTACCAGACAGTATTGGGAAGTTTTTAGATATTAATAACACATTTTCCTGAGGCGCGACCACGGCAGCCATCTGCGCTGCTCTCCGAGCTATTTGGCTGGGTGATATATGGGCGTCTCAAATGCTGGGCAGAGATAACGCAATCAGGCTAACCCTGGTCCTAAGACGGCATCGCAGCGTTAAACCCGGATTAACCTCCCCCCACCCACCCCTGCCGCCTCCTCCCCTTTCACGGCTT
>NW_006436888.1:514069-514895 GCF_000325575.1 Pteropus alecto | reverse complement strand
CGCCTTAAAGCAGTAAGGTGATTATTTGGGCTTTAAAAAATATATAATGTCTCCCCGAAAATGATAGTTATAAAACATTACATTATATATAAATAATATTATATAAAAAACACTTTTAGATAGGGAGAGAGGGCTGAGCAAATGAAATTTCCTTCCAGGTTGCCTCTTTAGAGTTCCTATTTGCCATCATCAGCAAAGGTGATGAGGCTTCATTTCTAATGGGAACCTAAGGATATAAACACGAAATGTACAAGACCCCTGGCTCTGACCGTAGGAGCCCATGGTCTAAAGCCAGACAGAACTAAAACCCCTAGAAGAGGCAGTGCCTGGTTCAGGGAATCCTTCCTGCCACTAAGAACACAAAATAGAAACCCCAAAGGAGAGGTTCTCGCTGGGCTTGGGGGCCTTGAAGGCCATGACAAAGGGGGGGTACATTCCAAGAATTCCGGAAAAAAATTGCTCATCTCTCTCTCCCACTCCAGACTAATGAGGTAATTAGGAAACCCAGTTGGGGATGAGGGTGAGAGGGGATTGGAGGGTTGGAATGCTCCCCTCGGTTTTTGCTGTCCTAAGCCTTCCCTTCCCCCAACTCTGGATGAAAAGAGGAAAAGGTGGAAATGGGGTCAGCGCTTTCTGACCTGCTCTGGAGCGATTGGCCCCGGCTGGGGTCGGGCAAGGGGAGGGAGGGAACTTGCCTTCCCAAATCGAATCAAGGCAGAACGGTGACCTAAGGGGGAAACTTCGCCATTAGTAGATAGATCTCTCCAAAACTTCAAAGTGGGGGGGGGAGGGAGGCAAGGCAGGGAAGGAATCGGGAGAGAGTACG
>NW_006436888.1:509753-514020 GCF_000325575.1 Pteropus alecto | reverse complement strand
GAGGGTGGGGGGGGAGGCTAGGGAGGGGCCTGGAGGAGGAAGAGAAGGGGTCGAGGGCAAAGGGGAGGTGGGGGCCAAAGGAAGGGGTTTAGGGACGGGAATGCCAAAGGGGGGGTCGGCTGCCCTTGGAACTTCAGCCTCAGGGGAGAAGGAAAGCGTCGCGGGCTGCAGCAGCCTCGGGAGGGTTGGGGGAACGTTGTGTGAGCCCCAAGTCACGGTCTGAAGAGGCTCCGAAGGCACTCCAGGGCACCGGCCTGGTCTTCTGTCCGGCAGAGGAGAGGGTGGGTGGCACAGGGCCGCTGAGCTCTGCAAGATTGCTGCGGATGGGTTGGTTCGAGTTTTCCCAGACAGCAGGTCATCTAAAAGACCTTTCCAAGACTTGGTCGCCTGGGCCTTGGGGGTGCGCTGGGCCCGAACCGGAATCGAGACCAAGAGAGGGATAGGCAGAAACCGGGGAGACAGCCACAGAGGTGGGACGAGTCAGCAGAGAGGAGGAGAGCTTCAGGAGAGCGCGTGCGCGCAGATTCCAAGCGAGAACGACCAAGCGCAGGAGAAGAGAACCTGCCTAGAGTGTTTGCGGACGCTGAGACATGCAAGGGAGGCTCGGGGCATCAGGAAGAAAGACAAAGAGACTCAGAGTCACCAAAAGGCTGGCCCTGGGACGAACAGATCAGGAGAGACCGCGGGGACCCAGAGACAGCCCGCAGGAGAGCGCGGGCGGAGAGGATGAGCGCGCAAAGCCGGGCGGCGGCGGGAGGCAGCCGAGCCGCTGTCGTCCTTTTGATCCTCCGCGGCTTCCCCTTATCAGAAGCGCTTTCGGTGACACTGGCACAAAGGCAGTTCATCATATTACAGCGCGGCCCGGCGGCTCGCTGCGATCCCGCCGCTTAATTAGAGGCGAGCGAGTCGGCCGGCGGGGCGGGAAGGAGGCCGACCCCGAGGCAGGGGCCCGGGCTCCGCGCTCCTACCCGGGGCGCTGGGAAGGGGCCGGCCCACGCGCCAGACCCTGTCGGGACTCGGAGCAAAGGGGGCGGGGAACCTCTTATAGAGCGTCGCTGAATAAACAGGCCAGTCCGGGTTTCACTGCTGGGAGCGTGAGGCTCGCCGCCTTCCGGTTTTTAGCAACCGCCCCTCCCAAGCTCTCAGCTTTGGGAAGGAGAGCGCACAGGCCACCATTCCCCACTCCCTGGCTTCGGACGCCGCAGACTGGAGGGTGAATAAGGGTGAAGTTACTACACAGGGCGAGCAGAAGCCTTCATGCTGCTCTGGGTCCAGTTCACAGCGAATAATTCCCGGCGATTAAGTGATCGATTCCCTCTTCCCAAGGCCTGCTCCCCTTAGCCCTGTTTGGACCCAGCTGGGCAAGGCAGGAGGGATCCAGGAGAAGTCAAGTGCATTGTGGTGGATCCGGGAAGTAAGGGTTCTAGTGTTCATCCTGCATCCAACTCACTAGCAATGTAATCTGGGATTCCCTCAACCTCTCTGGGTTTCAGTTTCGCCCCATGGGGAGGAGGGGAACAACTGGACTAAGACAAAGATTCTCATCCTTTTGGGGAATGCTGAGCCCCCGTGAGAATCAGATAAAGCGTTAGAAACTGGTCATTCACATATTCATACAGGCAGAATTTTGCAGACAGTATAAAGGACGTCTCACCCCATTAACAACTCCACATATACATGTTTCTTGGTGACGCCAGTATTCTTGAGGGAGCTTCTGATTCTGGAAGCCAGAGCCCAGGATGAGGAGATGAGGGGGGTGGGGGCGCTGAGAGCCTGCCCTCAGCCTGGCCCGTGCTGCTTCCTCCCCTTTCCAAAAGCGCGCGGCCCCTCCCTCCCATTCGTTGTTGGAAGGGGCTTTTTCTGAGGTGGTTATAGGCAGAGATAAGCACAAATACCGAGCTCCCCTTTTGTCTGTGGAGAGAGAAAGAGAAGAAAAGAGGGAAGGAAAGAAGGAAAGAAGGGAAATTTCCTCTGTGAGGGCGGGGCGCGGTGAACTTCTTCATTCTGTAAAAATTTGTTGAGCACCTACTATGTGCCAGGCACTGTGTAAAGTGCCCACGAAGAAGATTCCCTGCCTTCATGAAGTAGTTCTGAGCCAGGTGGTTGAGACAGGAAATGAATAAACCCACGATAAACAGAAAGTGCCTCAATGCGCGTGTTTACGTGGTGTTTACCTGGATCTCCAAGTGCGCCTGCCTCCTTGCCAGGCTGCCTGAGTGTGTCAGTGTGAATGGTGCGCTCGTGTGTGTGTGCGTGTGTGTGTGTGCAGGTCTGTGAACACAGCAGGATGTGTTTGGGGAAAGGGCTGAATTTGGCAGGCAGCCCCCAACCTGACCTCGGGAGTCGCAGGCGTCAACGAGGACCTCGCAATGCCCCGGGTCTGAGCGAGCGAGAGGAGGAGGGAGGAGCGGCCGGGCTGCGGGTCTCCGGAGCCTCCCGCCTTCAGTGCGCTCTCTTTGTCTGAAGCCGAAAAACCACTGAAGATCAAAGAGGCCCTGGACCGGACAGAAAAAGGGGTGGGGCGTCCGGCGCGAGAAGTCGCTCGGAAAACTCCACCCTAAATATTTCTGGGGTCCCAGACCCAGACCCAGAAGATCCCCAGACAAGTGGGCGGCCGCCTATCTGCGGGGCCCGCTCCACGGCCCCAAGCCTCAGCGCGGGTGACAGGTGGCGAGGGAGCACTACGCTGCGGGTTCGAATTCAGACCGCGAGTCTCTAGGTGCCCGCCGAAGGTGGAAAGAAGGCAACATTCGCGCGAAGTTTCGTAGGGTGTATGGATATTTTTGTAGTGCGTAGTGTATACTTTTGCGTGGAGATCGTGGGTCTGGGATCGAGGTCTCCAGTTCCCTGGAAACTTGGCCTAGAAGTCTGCACCGTATTTATCCGGGCGGCATAGACACGAAAATCACATTAGAGCTCGAGTTGGTCTCCAGACAGACAACCTCGGGGTTGTTAGGGGTCCAGAGGAGGTCCTTAGGAACTTTCTGGAACCCTCTCGTTCCCCGTGGAAGCCTGCAGAAGCGCCCCATCTCCCGCGCGCTCTCGTAACCACGGACGCAGCGAACGCCGCTGGTTCAGAGGCCGCACGCATCTCGCTGCTTTCCCCCAGATGTGCACCGAGCCCCCCCACCCCCGCGCTCCCCATGCTTGCAGTTTTCCTTCTTGCCTGAACTTCTTGAGCTTAGATTCACTCTTCCGCGGGTCAAAAAGCCCGATAATGAAATGAAATTCCAATGCATGTGTGTGGGACGAGGGCGCAGCTAGCAGAAACCCCTTTCCTCTGCTTCATGCCCCGCCCGGGTCGATACCCCTTCTTCCATTCTCCTCCCCCCAACTGCCTGCAAATACCCAAATTCAAAATTCTGCCCGCGCCCTGTCATCTTTGGCGATGGGGAAGATTCTGAATTATTGCGCCGGCATTTCCGGGGTTTATTGGAGGTGCTGGGAGTGAACCTAAGAGGCTCTGGGACGTTCTTTAATAAATAAGGCTGAATTCCCCCACCCCTGGGGGCCAAATTGTGTTCGGTTTAGGACTTTCCCTTCCATGGCCTGCGCAGGCGACGTCCAAGAAGCTTAGCTGGTGCGCTTAGCTGGGCGACCTGGGCGATTACCGCTGTAAATGCCTCCTTTGCGTCTCCTCCTTTTAAAAAAAGAAAAACCCTCTTCCCCTCCCGGCTGCTTAGTGGGTTTGAATCCCGTGAACCCATTTTCTGATGTGGAGCCTTAAGTCAGCGACTTCCAGTGCCGGAGCCTCAGTTTCCCTATCTGATTAGTGGGGATGAGGGCCCCTCCTCCCGCCCCGGACCAGGAGGAAGTAGGGCCGCGAAAAGCGCTTTAGAAACTGGTCAGAGGGGCTGAGGAGGGGGCGGGAGGCTCCGAGAGTTTCTCCTCCTCCCCCTGGCCGCCCCCCTCCCCGCCGCCCTCTCGGCGCGGCCCCCGCTCGCGCCTCAATGGCCACTTTAGAAATACAAACAACTTTAGAAATAAAGTAACCAAACCCCCGAAAGGGGCTTTGAAGGGGCGAATGCCTGGTGGCGCTTTACTATGCTGTGGGCCGAGGCCCCGGCCTAATCCCGCTTTCATTTTCACCGACGGCCGCGGGGGAAGCGCTCCCGGCCTCCCGGCCCCTCAGGAGGCTGATTAGGCCACAAAGAGCCCCCATTATCCCGAGAAGAAAACCGGGGGGCGGCGCGGGGCGGGAGGAGGGGGGGAGCGGGTCCGCCCGCGCCCGGGCTATTGACTTAGTGGATGAAGTCAGAGCGGGCTC
>NW_006436888.1:485368-509733 GCF_000325575.1 Pteropus alecto | reverse complement strand
GGGGGAAGGGAGGGGGTTGGCCCCCGCGCGGGAAGGGGCGGGGAGACCGAACAAAACAGGACGCACAAAACCCCACAACAAAACCCCAGCTTCGGAGAGGGGAAGTCAGGCCTCGCGGAGGGCTTCGTCTGCTGAGCCTCTGCAGGGTCAGCTGCCCGGGCGGCGGCCCACAAGGGGGGTGGGGGTGGAATGGGATGCTAGACCTACTTCCCTGCTGCTGGGAGTCGGGGGCTTTCTTGGGTGGGGGTGGTGGAGAAAGGGGAAAAGTTACAGCCGTGGAGGCAGGCTTTATCTGTCGCTAAGTGCTGTGTGACTTGGACACGCGTTCTGTCTCTCGGGCCTTCCCTTCCTCCTCTGTGACCCCTGGGAGTTGAGTCCAAAGGTCTCCACAAGTCATCCCAGCTGTGGCCACCTGCGGGTCTGGGATAAGTGATGTCCTGTGGGCAGAGGTCACTCCTCTGAGATGCTCTAGAGGAGGTGTCTGAGAGGGGGAGGGGGACACAGAGGGCGGATGAAGGAGGAAAAGTCCCATCCCCAGCCTGAAAGATCTAGGTAACTTTGAGTGAGGGGCCCTGAGAGCCTCAGTGTCCCCATCTGCAAAATGGTCCCATGAATGACAGCTTCACAGTGCTTTGGGAAGAGTCAACAAGATAATCACATAAAGTGCAGAGCAAAGTGGGAGGCTGGATAAGTATTACCGTCCAATCTCTTCTACCTTCTCTTCTCCCCCAAGGCTGCTTTCAATCTGGAGGCCACTCTCTTATGACTTGAAAAATAATAGAGGCTGTAAATCTCTAAGTAATCACCATATTTGCGGTGGGTAGAATGGGGACAAGTGCTCAGCCCGGTGCAAATGAATAGCATCCTTCCTTGTTTAAGGGAAATAAGCGGCTCCTGTGGGCAGCGCCTCATTCAACAGAAGGCCAGGGGAAGAAGGCAGAAAGAAACAGAGCCAGTTCTTGGGGCCCAACAGCCACGGTTAGGTGAGTTCTGTTCCCTCCAGGTAGAGGCCAGGCAGCCTTGGTGAGCAGGGTGGGATGGCAGGGGTGAGCACTATGTGATTGATGGAGGAGAAGGTGGAAACATCTAGGTGTGAAGGAGGCAGGTGAGAGTATTCGACACCACCCCCAGTCACATCCTCTCCCCAACCATAGCCGTCCTCATCTCCTTGAAATAGGGCAGGTCTTAGCTGATGAGATGACTTGACTTAGAAGTGCTTTGAAGGCATCTGGCTCTTCATCTGTTTATCCTACAACTCTTTATTAACCCCTACTTTGTGTGGGCTGTGCTGGGATGTCATTCGTAGAGTCCAGGTCATGGCTGCTCGAGGCCGAGTTAAGGACTTAGGACTTATTCCAAGGGCACTGGACAACCACAGAGGGGATTTCAGCAAGGGAGTGATGCGCTGAGCAGAAAAGGCAACGTGGGTGTGGAGAGACCAGGAGCGAGAGAGGTCCAGATGGGGTGGAGAACAGAGGGTGAGCGAGACATGTAAGGAGAGGATATCCCCAGTCTGAGGTGGGAGGAGGGAGAGAAAAGACTGTTCCCAGTCCCCTCCCACCCGATGGATGCTCAGGTGTTCAAAGGCTGTGGCTGGCTACTAGGTCAATTAAAGGGGCCTTGGGTTCCCTTTCCAGGTTGAGATCCCAAAGGGTAAGTCAGAGTGGAACGGGCCTTACAGGTCATCTGGTCATTTGGCAGATGGAAGAGCTGAGGTCCAGAGGACGTGGCCTGAGTGAGCCCAAAGGAGGGACAGGTAACCGGACTGCTGGCAGTCACACTGGTAGAGGAGCAAACCAGGCTGGGGATGAGGGCAGCCATGGGAAGTATGACCCCTTCCCAGCCCTGCAGTCCATCTCCCTTTGCGTTTAATGTGCTATATGCTTTTAAGTTCCATTTCACAGAGGGGGAACTGAGGAACAGAGATTAGCCGAAGGAAATGGAGAAGGAAGGGCCTCTCCTAATAGAGTCTAGAGGACCCTTATGCCTTTACCCTAAGTGGCCTGAAGGGCACGAATCCAGCCCCTCTCCTTGCCTCATCTGGAAAATTAGAGCCCCCCACCCTCTCCCGTTCTCCTTGAACCCCAGATCCTCAGGCCCAGGAGAGACTGTGGCTCACGCCAGTACCGCTCACAATCCCAGCACCCATGATCACGTACTGGGATCTTGAGACTTGACAGATGCCACAGATGTGGCTCTCTGAAGGGTCTGTTCATCTTCTGGGAAAAGTACTTTAGCGACAAGGAAAAAGAAAGCCCAGAGGAAAAGGAAGTGCAGGATGGTGACTAGGGTCAGAATTCAGACCTTCCCACCCGCAGAGAGGCCCTGGCTTTAGCACTCACTGCTGTGTAACTCTGGACGAGCCACCTAATTTCCCTGGTCCTTGCCCCTTTGTCCGAACAATGGCAGGGCATGAGGAGCTCAGTGGTTTTTAAACTGTGGTCCATAGCACCTTGGGGTTCTGAGCAGGAGGTGATGCAGCAGGCGAGGATCCTTTGAGCTCTGATACTCCGGGCATGTATGCGTTGTCGGGGAAGAAGTCAGAAACCAGTGTGCTCCGCATTCATACAGGACACCGATGAGACAGCGCTTTGTCCAAGGGAGGAGCAGTGCCACCTCCTATCTGAGGCTACTCTGGAGGAGGGGGTGGAGGGGAGATAGACGCTCTGTTTACGCCTGGAATCAGCCCCAGGCTGTGGTTATTGGTCTTTAGAGATAAGCTGATATTGCTTATCTGCTGACAAATGATTCCCTCCCCTTCAGTTCCCGTGATTAGAGAACTTTCTCTCCTGGCTAGGAGGTCTCTTTGGATAGGCATAGGCTGTCCTCCGGACACTGGGGTCTACCTGCAAAGCTCGCTGTGTGACCAAGGGAGGCAGTTAGTTACTCCCTGTGCTTCATGGGGGGACTAGTGGTGTGTCTGGGTTGCAGCGCCATCCTGCGACGGTCCAGGAAGGAGGATCTGATGTAGGGTGTGGGAAATAGAAAGACTCATGAGCCAGGAGGGCAGAAGGGTGTGCTTCAGAGTCACACAGGTGCTTTTGCAAAGAATGCATACCTGGGCGCTGTCTCGATTTAGGACATCTGAGGGGAGTGGCTTTTGGATAAGCTGCGGTGGTCGTGGTCAAGAGACACCGGTCTAGTGCAATCCATGGAGAAACTAGGTCCAGAGAGGGGGAGGGACTTGTTCCATGTTGCACTGCAAATCAAGAGCAGAGTTAGAACAGGGGCCAGGTCTCCAGGCTATTGAACCAGGCTCTATGAAAGGAGCATTCTTCCGAAGTCACTGGGTCTCTCACCCTTTATTACTGTCACCTGCCCCTGTTGAGGGTCTGATATGCAAGGGCACCTGTTGCGCTATCCCCAACTCCCACTCACAGCATGGGGTTGGCCTCCCATACACTTCCATTCATCTCAGCTCTGGATCCTCAGCCGCAACACTCAGACACAGCCTTGGGGGCCACAAAAAGAGCTCAGAATCAGGAGACCAGGCATAGACTTCTGCTGTGGGTCCCCTGAGCAAATTGCTTCACCTCTCTGAGCCTTAGTTTTCTCATCCATCAAATGGGGACGAAAATCACCAAAGGAGCAAATTAGTTAAAACAGAAAAGGTGGCTGGCACATAGGAAGTGCCCGATTAAAATGAGATAAAAGACATGAAAGTAATTTGTGCAGAATAGCTAATTCATAAAAGTTTCTAAGGTGAGAATTCCTTAAGTCAAACACACACTGTTCTAAAATATATATGCATATCGTCTTGTCATATATTTTTGAAAGATTTATTACAAAAGTAATATGTGCTTGTAAAGTTTCAAATCAGAAAAAGTATATCATGTTAAAATTGAGAATCCTTTTTCCTCCCCAGAGGTAATCTTGTTGCATATGGGACTATATCAGTCTAGATTTATATATCCCGATCTATATCTCTATCCATCCATCCATCTAGATATAGATTTAAAGGACAGTGGCATCGTATCAACCTGGGGACTGACTGCAGAGGCTTCAGCGATGACCATGAAGCCCTGGAATGGAATTCTCCATCGTGTGCATGTTTAAGGATGTGTGCATTTCCCTGGGCAGAGAACCGTCGCTTTTCCTGGGTCTTTTAGAACTGGGGACCAGTTCTAAAAGGTTAAGCATCCCAGGTTAGAAGATTTGCAGGTGTTTGTCCTGTCCGAGGAGGGGCAGGCTTCAGAAGCCTTCTCCCTCCAACCCCCAGGCCTCTCAGTGCCTCCCCCTCCTCTCCTTGCACCTGCCAGGCTTCCGGCCTCCTCTGTTTCAAAGCGCAGGCTGGGCTTTACCTGCCTCGCCTCTGAGAAAAGCAGCCTGGTTGGAAAGGGGAAGTGGCATTTCAGGCGCTTAATTAGACCCAGGACAAGAATGGAGGTTGGCTCTGGGGTCAGGCCAGGGGGGATTGTTGGGGGATTAACACCCAGGTAAACCCATCAAGGCTCACCCGCCCCTTGGCAGGAGGCCGGGGTAGAATCCGGGCCATAGCAGAAAGGCTGGTCAGCAGTCTGGACTCCCATTCCCCGCGAGGGGCAGGAGGGGCAGGATGTGTATGCAGGGAGGGCAGGGGCAGAAGGGAGGGCCCCTCCACCTGCAACCTCTATCATCTTTCTTCCCCTCCCCCTATCAGTGCCCCAGGAAGGTGGAGCTAAACTCCCACTTTACTCTCACAGTGACGTACTGAGCCCCTCCGATGTGCTTGGCACTGTTCTAGGGGCCGGGAGTACAGCCACGAACTGCACAAGGCCCTCCCAAGAGGGATTATGCTCATTTATAGATACAGAAACTGAGGCACAAGCAGGTGCCTTGGCCCTTCGGGCACAGACGGACAGGTACGTCTCATTAGAAGCCTGTGCTCAACCTGGCACCTCTTGCTGCCTGTGCCAGGTGCTTTATGTGCCTCATCTCACTTAACCCCCAGGCCTACCCTTGGGTATCTATTATCCCAATTTTGCAAATGAAAGCAGAACTCAGAGAGGTTTGCTCAGCTCCCTAGGGTCACATGGTCAGCAAGTGGCAGAGCCAGTGATTGAATTTAGGAGCCACAAACTCTTCCTGCTGCCTCACACCAGCTTTCTGGCCAGCATCTGACTTTGGAATGCCCTCTACTGATTCATGGGGTCCTGTGTCCCTGGGGAGCGGCTTCCTCTTTAGAGCAAAGAGGCTGGTCCTTCACAGGATTCATCAAGAGGACCTGCTGATGTGTTTTCTTTCACGGGGTGCTCGCCCGCGTTTTTGACTGGTGCTTGGGATTATGAACTGAGAAATCCCAGTTGGCGCTGGGAGTGTCTTAGAAGGTAGATGTTGGGATCTCTGTTAAAGGAGCGTTGTTTCTGGTGTATGTTTTGTTGTTGTTGCCACCGTGCTGTATACCTGTGGCTGCTGATGGGTTGCATCTGGGGAGTCAGGACAGGCGTATTGGGTCCTGATTAGGTTGGGTGAGGAGCTTTGTCTTTGGGTGCCGGTGTGTGTAGGTTTGTCCTTGTGATGTAAAGTGTGCATTTAGGAGTGTGTGGTTGTGTCGATATGAGTGTGCCTTTGTTGGTGCCGAAAGGTGGATGTCCCTGCGTGTCACTGGAGAATAAGGGATATATGTTCCAATGGGGCCACATCAGTTCCGCGATGCACGGGTGACGATCAGCCCATTTGTCTATACAGATAACTGTATCTGCCCCCATTTTACAGAAAGGAAGCTGAGGCTTGGAGAAGGCAAGTCATCAGTCCGAAGTCACCTAGCTCGTAAGTGGCTGAGCCAGCAGGGAACCCAGGGCTGCCTTCAGAATCCACCCTCTTTCCCCTGCTCCCCAAGAAAGCTTTAAGTGACAACAAAAGGTTTCAATGCCAGTGTGCAGTGATGCCGCCTTCACTCAGGGGCCTGGAAGACGTGTGTGCGGTCACGTGCTCCTCATTCTGGTGTCCCGGCCTCTGTCCATTCCGCAGGGCCCCTAGCCCAGCCCCGTCGCACGCACGAGGGCCTTTCTTTCTGGGGATTGCAAATATGGCAAAGATTAACGCCCGCAGCTGGCTGCAGCCTTGAACAATGGCGAGACCTAGGAAGTGAAGAAATCGCCAGAGAGGCACAGCAGCTCTGTCCAGAGAGGCGGGTCACAGGGTCTGCGTGCTTGACTTGGAGTGACCCATCCCCCTCCCTGCCCTTATCTAACCCCCCTCCCACCATGCTCCCAGCTGGAAGGGGAAAACAGTCTGTAAAGAAATTCTCGCTAGAAAGAACACTTCTCACAAGTCCACTGCCTGAGACCAGAGATTAGGGGAAAGTTAAAGAATGGGAGGGGCACCCCCCAGGGAAATAGCCAACAAACAATCACATGAGAGAGAGAAAGCACACATGAGCCAGGAGCTAGACCGCTGAGGAGGGGGCCTGGAATCCCAGCTGGACACCGTGACCCAGCCTGGCCTGTGTCAGCTCCAACTCTGTTCTTCCTAATGGACGACAAAACGCGACATAATAAAGTAGACCGAGGCCCTGCGATGCGATGCCTTACTCCTTCCCCAACCTCCGCTAGCCCACGTTCTCCTGGTGAGCGACAAGGGTGACAGCTGACAACTAAGAACGTCATGGGGCTACCCTGGCTAATGGAGGAAAAAATTCAAACCACGTTGGGTGGGCTGGAAGGTAGCTGGTGCTGATTTGCAAGGCTGTGATAATTAGAGATCGTGCTCATTTCCAGCTGGGATGCAGCTCTGGGATCGTGGAGGACCTACCGTATGCCAGGCACAGCCCCTCAAGCCCCACAGTCCTGTAAACCATCACAGGTCTTACTAATCCCATTTTACAGATAAGGAAACTGTGGCTCAGAGTGGTTAAGTGACTTGCCCAAGACCAGGACTAGAGAATGAGGCAGAAGAAACTTGAACCCCCGTCTCTCCGGCTTTGGGTCCAGGACTCAGGTCAGCCCCCAGGTGGCTCAGGAGGGGCCAAAGGGACAACTAGTTTTTGCTTTGCTCATGCCTACCATGCCACAGTGACATCAGATCCTGGGCCAAAGCTCACACGTTCCTTTATTTTTGGCATAATTATTATGATTTAATTTTAACTCTGCTATTTCGTCTGGCTGGTCAGGTTTGTGCAAGCTCCTTCCCAATTCATCTCATCACTGCAAAAAATACAGACTACTATTCTAAACAGACATGAACGAAACTCCCTGCTAGCAGCCAGAAGCCAGTCTCCCTGGATTCCGGTTTGCACGGTCAGAAACAAGGGCTGTGGCCAGTCTCAGCCCATGAGTAGGAAGCTTGGAAATGCAGGTGGCGCGTCCCCTCCGCAGATGAAGCCACTTAATTACCACGCAATCAATATGCAAACAAGTGCCAAACTGGGTTTGAATCAAATTTCTCATTGGGGACCCAGTGGGGGAGGAAAGTCCAGCACAGAGGGGCCCTTTGGGGGTGGGCTGGCAGGGAAGGGGGTTGCAGGATGGGCTTCGACTGGGACCCAAGCACCCGCAGGCTGCTCAGAGGCCCCTAGAGCCCACGGTGTCTGGCGTGGGGCCGGCCTCCCATTGAGGGGAGCCGAGGTCTGTGGCTCAAGGCTGCAGTCCATGGGAGGGTTTCCAGGCCTGTCAGCTGAAGTCTGGCGGCCTCCACTAATTCATTTGACTCGGAAATCTCAACTTGACCAGGTCCCCCCTCCCTTCTTTAAAACAAACTCATTAAACTTGTCAACACTCATTAGGCCTGTAAAACATTGAACTAGAGCCACTGGGGAGACTTGGAGAGGGTGTGCGTATGTGTGTGTGTGTGCGCGTGTGTGTCTGTGTGTGAGTGCACGCACGCACGTTTGTGTTCGGGAGCATTCACTGTGAAGCTGGACCAGGCCCTGGGACACCCACCTCTGAGGCTTGGCAGGGGCAGAAGTCAGATCTGTTTGTTCATCTGTTTCCTTCTCTATCAGCCTTTTCTCAAAGGCAAAACAGTGTGGGAGTCGAGGCCCAGCCCCAGGGTCGGACTTGACTTAAATCCTGACTTTGCCCTCCTGCTTGTCTGATGTGGGCCAGTTCCTTATCCTGTGCCGCAGTCACCCCATCTGTAATATAAGTATGCTAATAATAAGACCCATCTCACTCTGCTGTTGGAAAAATAATGGGCGTAAAGCACTTATTACAACACCTGGCATATTTTAAGAACGCGACTGGTGGTAGCAGTTATTACTAATACCTTAAAATGTAAGAAAGAGGCAGCTTAGTTTAGAATTTCGAAATATGGATTTGATAAGACTCGAGTTCGGACCTCAGCTTCTTGCTATGGGACTCTGAATTGGGGATCATGTCTCTGAGCCTCAGTCTCCCCAAGTAAAATGAGCATGAGAAAATGCGTGTTAAAAAGTAGGATCGTGGTGAGAAGTGAGTTAACACTGACTCAAAACTAGTGTGGTGTCTGGCACTGTAGGAATATTAGGACGATCTTTCTTCTTTGTCCCTCTCCCAGGTCAGCCCACTCACCCGGCACCTCACCTTTGGTGAGGAGCTGGGGGTCCTTTCCTACAATCCAAAGCAAAGCTGAGGGGCATATAGGCTTCCAGAAGAGGGGCTGGGGATTGAAACTTCACCCCAGACCGAAGCTGGAGGTTTCCGTGGTCTTAGAAGTGGAAGCTTCATTTAGACAAGGAAAAACTGCTTGGAGGAGAAAAAACTGACCCCCCCCCCCACCTTGATTAAAACAAACAAAGAAACAAACAAAAACACCTGTAGTTTTTGAAACCATCTGATGGGAAGGAAACCAAGTGACCCCAGGTCAAAATAAGAAGCTGGAGGGAGGGCTCGGGCCTGCTGTTCCTTCTGAGCCACACCTTCCTTCTAAGAATTGCCTGCTCCCGCTCCTGCCCGCCTTGCAGCTACAGCTCTGCCAGCCTCCCCTACCCCTGCCAAGGGGACTGGCTCCAGCGGCCGGGGACACTCAGATGGCGGTGGACTCCGGGCCCCATGAATAGCGGTTTTGTCTGGGCTCCCATTTAGGATTTGTGGCTGTAGTTGTGATGTGTTCTTTTTCCCCTTGAAAGTGGGGTGTCTACAGGCTTTCTCCCCCTCTCTCTTTCCCATTTCCCTTCTTATTGAGAATGCCTCCTAAAAAAAAAAAAAAAAAAAAAAAAGGAACCCACGCCGGCCTTCTGCTATTTTTCTTCTCTCTCTGAAAATGAGAACATCAGCTATTGAAGCGGATTGATGAACTCTTCCCGAAAGTTTATTAAGGGAAGGTTAGACAAAGGCCCCACGGCCCGCAGGCAACTGAGCAGTCAGTACAGATACTGGGCCCTTTTGTCCCCCCAGGGCGGACGCATGAATACCTCTCAATGGCCCTCTTTAGAGTGACAAGATCAAGCCAGACAACGGCTTGTTAAAAGGACTGCGGGCGTTTTCTTTGCCCGTCCCGAAGCTCCGCCCCCTCCTTCTCGCGCATTAATGGACAGCTGCAGCAGGAGGAATAATCGGCTGGAATTCTGTCGGTTTTGTGTGAGGTTTTCTTTTTTCCCTAAATACACCCTTCCTTCTCCTCCTCTTCCCTTCCCCCACCTGCCCTGCTCCCCACGTCCTTCCCGCCCCCTCCCCCCAGTGGCCCTCCAGCCATATGTTGCTGAGCGCAGCCAGCTTGTGCCTTTGAGGGACCCCGGGGTGGGTGTTTCTGGAAAAGGAGAGGGTGGGGTGTAGCCTCTGTCTCTCCCCGGCTGTCCCGGCCATTATTCCTACCTTTACTGAACACTTGCTGCGTGCGGGGGGGCTGTGGGAGGAGCTTAGGTATGTCGTTGCTCATGTCGGCTTCGACATCAAGGCGGGTGTTAACTTCACCCCACTTTGTAGATGGGAAAGTGAGGCGAGAAAGAGGTCTCTCTCTCTCAGGAGAGTTTTGAGCGGGGATGTAACCCCAGGCCTGGCTGACTCGAGCCTCACCTCGTTTTCAGCTGCTGTACTCAGGACAGGGTTGAGGCCTGAAGCAGATCTTATCCCCGGCCGAATATGAACCGCTGGCTGTGACTCAGTCGGCTCAGAGAGAATTGATGTGTTAGAGGGGCCCGAACTCCAGGACTTCCGGCTTGGGGGTGGGGGGGTGGTACCCGAAATTCCCTCTGACTGGGATGGGAAGTGTGTGTGCATATGTATGCGCGTGCACGTGCATAAATGTGCGTGTATGCAAGTGTGTGTGTATATGCATATGGGTATGTGTATGCATGTGTAGTGTGTGGTGCATGTGTGCAGTGCATGCATGTGAAGTAGGTAGAGGGTATGTGTGTGTACGTGTAGTGTGTGTGTGTGTGTGTGTCTGTGTGTGTACTGCCGAGTCACTCTCCTAGTGAGTTGAGTTCTGTGCTTCCATCTCCTGTGCCAGAGTAGAACTTGGGGGGCAAGGACTAGTCACCTGCATTTTATTTTGTTTTGATTTCCTCTACTCAGTGCTGGTATAATGCTATATGCAGACCACGTGCTCAATAAATGCTCCCTCTATCTAGAACTTTCCTGATACACGTGCTTGAGCCGTACAGGGGAGAGGGGCAGCCGGGCCTCCGCTGAGGGTTGAGGCTAGCCCCTCCCCGCCCTTCCCCTTCCCTTCCTCCCACTCTCCCTACCCCACACCTGTCTTCGCTCGCTCAGGTACTAAGGGGAGCCTAAAAAAGGAGTGTCCCTAATGATCGTGGGCTAGAGAATCGGACCTGCATCATTGACCTTCACCTTCTGAACAGCTTTCCTGGGAGCCGTGGCAGGGGAGGGTGTTTGCGCTCTCCCTCCCTGGTGCTTCTTCCCTGGGAAAAGACAAGGTGAGAGGAAGGGAAGGGGGCTTAGGCAAGTAGCAGGTGGAAGAAAATCTCTCTTGCCTGAGAGGTAGCAGCCTGGTCTCTGCATCCTGCCTCCCCGCGCCCCTCCTCGGGGGTGGGGAGCAACTTACTGGGACTGTCCCTGTGTTAGCACTGAGAGTCCCATGTCCCAGAAAGTCCTCAGTCCCTGACAAATGGGTGGTTGGTCACCCTACTCCCTGGGGGCAGGGAGAAGTCCCTTTGACCCCTTTCCGTGTGAGATGCAGGTATGTCACCTGTGGCACCATCAAATGGAGGTAATGGGCTGGGTGGGAAGGGAAAGGGGCCACAAAAGGACTGAAAAGTACGGCAGGCTCTGCATGTGTGAGGCGTTACCGTGGGGAGGACACTGGACATCTGTGCTCTGTACTGGGTGGCTGAATGGGGCCTCCTCTCGTGGGTGACTGGGGCGACCTTTCCCCCGATGAAGCCTCTGTTGGGGAAAGGGCCCAGATTTGGATTTGGTGGGGGGAGGGTGGTGGGAGCTTGGCCCTTTGATTTAGACCACTCTGAGTTCCAGTCCTGGCTGGGCCACTTGCTGGCTGGTTGGTTTATGGGGGGATCATCACCCCACCTGTGAAACAGAGGTGATACCACTCGAATGCAAATCTGCTCAGAACAAAGCAGGCCTCCAGCAAAGCTTCCCCTCCTCCCTTCGGTTCTGCTCTGCGTGTCCTCCAGACCCCTTATTTTGTCCTGGCCTAAGGACAGAGTTAGAGGGATGAAAACGGGAAATCCAGATGCTAAATATATCCAGAGAGACCGAGGAGGGGAGCGGGGTGAGGCCGATGGGGTGGGGAGGTGGCCGAGGAATCATAATTTAAGAAATCTGCCTTCCCCCTTCCCCCCAAGATAAGAGTCCTTATTTCATGGATGATTCAAGTCGAACTTTCCCCAAGAAAGGGCTGTGACCCCTGACCCCTGTAACCTGTATTTAGCGCGTTCAAAAGCTCTCACTAGCCCCAGAGAGGTGACCTGAGCTGGGACCAAGGCAACAGGGCAGGCAAAGCTATAAACAAGCCGGCTCCTTGGGCTCAGGAATCCTGAGCGAAAAAACAGAAGGGCACTTGGAGGTGGGGACCAGCTGGACCACAAGCACGTGGCCGAGGAGGGGTGAGGAGGGGTGGGAGGGTGCTTAGGAGGTGGAACTAGTTAAAGGAGAGAAAGCGGGCAGCCGACTCCCCAAATAAGAAGGTATTTCTTCTCTCTGACCCTCAGTTTTCTCACCTGTAAAATGGAGCTAAACTTAATGTTCTCCGGGTTTTTGTAGGGATTTGGTGAAATAATGAGCCTGGAACACAGTAGGGGCTCAACAGTGCTAAGGGGGAAAGATGAAAAAAAAAAACTATGCTAAAGCAGGGGGCACAGAACGGGCGGAGTGGTTGCTGGTTTAAATAGTTGACAATCTGATGTCAGTCGATTAATCTCTTCGTTGAGCACTAACGACATGCCGGGCGCTGGGCGAATCGGAGAACAGCGTGGACGCGTCCCTGCCCTCAGGGCCCCCTTGTTTGGCGAGGGAAACAGATAAGCAAATAGATTACACCCCATTCAGTGTGAGAGGTGCTTGGGGTGGGGGTGCCCAGTGGCTGTGGGAGACACAGGCTCTGGGGGCCATGAGGTGGAAATGAATTTGCCTTTATTTTTGCAAACACATTTCCTGTGCCTCTTTCCAGAAATTTTCCGATGTCTGTCCCCACCACCACCATCGCCCAGCCAAGCCTGCCGCGATGTGTCCACATTCCCAGCACTGACCGCAGTTGTCCCCCGTCTTCTTCATGGGAAAGCAGAGGCTCTCCTTGCGGGTCTTCTGGAAGCCTGCATGGGGCTGAATTCTGTGTCAGCTTAGTTCTTGTCCTTGCTCTGTAGCCTCAGGCAAGAAGCGACCTCTCAGAGCCTCAGCCTTCTTACCCGTAAAGTAGGGTGAATGACACCCACCTCACATTGTCGGAAACAGCCAAGCATCTGGTGCCGGGCTTGTGCACGGTAGGGCCTCAGAATGTGGGTGCTGGTGCCAGAGGCAGGCCTGGTGCCCATGCTGGCTTCCAGATGCACACAGGGGCCTGGGCTCCAGCTCCTGGGGCCCGGCCTGGCCTTCGAAGCTCAGTGCAGCTCTTTATCACCACGGTTAACCACCTGGGACAACGGTGCTCAGGCCTGCCCTCTGCCTGCGCCTTAGAGTGGCAGGGGGTGAGCAGAGGGTGCCAGGAGAGGGGTGGTTAAGCAGCTGACTATTTGTTTATGGGCATAGGAAGCTTTATTGACTGTACAGTCCAGCCTGTTTTGAAATCAAAGAACATTTCCATGGAGAAGTGGAAACCAGCCTCCTGGAGCTCAGAGAGTGATAGTATTTATTTTTTGGTCCCTGCCTGCACCCGTGTCCTCAGCAGTCTGCTCTGGGGCTGGACAACAGGATGGTAATTGTGACAGGGTAGGCGCTCGGGGCCCGGGGCAGCAGCCTCTCTTTCATGAGCTGCTGATGGGCTGGGAGGACCCTGAGTGAGGTGAGAGAGAGCTTTGGTTTCCCAAAGCCCCATGTGAGTGCTTCTGAAGGATGTGACTGGCCAAGCTACTCATCCTCCCTGGGCTTAGGTGATCTAGTCCTCAAAATGGGCCTAAAGATGATGATCCTGCCCCAGCAACCTGGAAGGATGCACTACGTGATGCTTAATGGCATGGTAATAATAGGCAACCTTTATGAAGTCCTGCGCTTGGCTCCTTTGTGCCTTCTTTAGTTCGTTCATTCATTCATTCATTCATTCACTTATTCTCTTGCCCTGTAGAGAGGCTGCAGCTGCAAGTCAGACTTCATTTGGAATTTAAAAAAAAAAACTGGTTTCTAACATACAAAAACATTTTATTACTTCTTCATTACGCAAGAATGACAGCTTATTGTGGAAAAAAGTCAAATAGTAGAAGAGTATAGAAAGTAAAAAGTGTGCCATCCCCTCCAGAGTTAAATGCTGTGAATAACATAGGAGTCTGATCTTCTAGAAATTTCTCTGCAGGGAAGAGGAGGTGCATGTTTATTTTGACAAAGTGGGCTTGTGCCATATGCACTGTTCTAGACGTAAACAGTTGCTGTGTCCAGGACACCATTTTCTGGAGGCTGGAGTGAGAGGCTGCTTCCTCCTTGACGCCTCGTCAGCAGTGGGGTTTCATTGGGTGGTTTTGTCTCTGTTGATCTGGCAGGTGAGAACTAACGTGCTTGTCCCTTTCATCTGTTAACCCGAGGAGGCCTCCAGCTAGAAAGTAGCTGAGCTGGAATTTGAATTTGGGCTTTCTGACTCTTAAGTCCTTCTGGAATATTCTAGGAGATGGCCCCATCCTAAAATACAACTACTCAGTTCAGAGGACAGACTCCAGACAGGAACGCGGCCTGGCCCTGTGGGGAAGGACAAGCAGGGCGGATGTTGTCCCGACAGGCCAGGACATTTATGTGACTTTCAAATGGCCCTGACGTTAAGGCCAGTTGCGACCAGCCCGTCCAAGATGGCCCTCGAGTACCGCCGTCTTCCCGTTTCCCACCTAGTGAGAGAGAAGGGAGGAGAAAGGGGAGCTTAGGAAACCCGCCCCTCACCCACCGGCATTAGGAGCTGGGATCTGGAGGCTGCAATCCCCGTTCGCAATCTAGACTCCCGAAACTCACAGCAGATCATTGTACTGAGACTGGGATTTGGGGCTGAGAAAAGCTACTGCTGCGTCAGACTCTCCTCATATGTCAGATCTGGAAGCATCTAGTCTGACCCTCTCACTTTCACAGATGGTGGGGCAGAGGGCCCAGAAAGGTTAAGTGAGTTGCCCAAGGTCACACAGCTAATTAGTGACAGGGCCAGGACAGATTCCATCTTGCTGGAAAGATGATCTCATTCCTCCGAGGCCCTGGTGACCTTGTTCCTGGCCCCCACGCGGCCTGTAGCCACATCTGGGTTTTCCCTTCCCAACTGTTGAGAGACTTCCAAACCCGGAGGAGGCCAGGAGGCATAACAAATGGGGAACCGGTGACCTGGAAAAGAGAAGACAAAGCCTGAAGTGGGGGACGGAGGAGGAGAGGAGCTGCTCCCAGGGGTGAGGGCGAGGCGGCTGTGCTGGAAGTCCATGTGCAAAGTTATCATGGCCCTCTCCTTCGGCCCGCACTTTACAGTTTGCAAAGCTCTCCGAGGCTGTGATCCCCACACCCTCTGTGAAGTAGCTTTGTTACCCCAGTTTTACACAGAGGGAAATCGAGACCCAGAGGGTAACATCAAGAGCTCAGAGTCACGCAATAAGTGATGGAGTGTCAGACCTGAGCTTTAGAACCGTCCAGTTCTCTGCCCTCAGCTTATAGACAGGGAGGATGAGGCTCAGGGGAGAGACTGCGAGCTCCCTCTTCTGGAGCGTCTTTTCCCCTAGACACATGGCAGGTGAACCCCAGATCCCAGACACAGGCTGTCCCCCGAGACACATGACAGGTGAACCCCAGATCCTGAGGGGAAATAGGATAATTCATTTCCTTTCCCAGGGAACCTGCCAACCTTTGACGAGGCCTAGTCGGAGACGCCACCCTTGGGTTCCAGTAATTCTAAACATGGCAGCAGCGTAGGGTGGTGGCTAAGCTCGCAGGCTCTAGAGTCAGCTGGATCCAAATTCCAATCTTGGGAAAACTACCTCATCTCTTTGGGCCTCGGTTCCCATGTGGATGGCGGTGGAGGGTGTTAGCAGGATGGAAGGCATGCACACAGCTTAGTAGAGAGCCTGGCGGCAGTGCTCGGTAAATGTGGGAGGTTGTTTTTATGATCAGGGCAGACCGAGGGGGGTTGAGATTAGACCTTGTTCTCAACCCCGGTGGCCTAGACAATGCACCTGCAGTGCATGTCCTTCAGAGGTCTCTGGCCCACATAGAAAGCCAAGGAATGAGGTGTCCCGTGCCCGGAGCTAGACAGACACGGCGTGGGCAGGCTCAGTGGTGTCTCGGCCGCAGAAATGGTGAAGTTTTCTATAAAAGAAAGAAAAGAAGTGGTTATCTGCACCTCCTCTCCCCAGAGACTGTGCCAACTCAGCTCATCCTGTTTCAAAATAATAACTGAATTGGGAGGGGAAAAAACCTGGCTCTACAGTCCAGGGTTGAAGACCAACTCCAAACCTCAGGCCCGTCCCCACCTTCTCCACAGACCAGTGGTCTGGTTGCTGTCTAGGAGAGACCCTGACTGCCCTCTGGCCTGTGGGGACCTCATGGGCTCTCCAGAGAAGTTGTTGGGTGGGGTGGGTGGGGCGGCATACTCTCTGCCATAAGCCCCAGAAGGGCCAATGGCACTGGTGAACACACCTATAAGTGTGTTCTCTAATAGCTGCCCACTATGTCCTCAGGGGTATGAGGGGGTCTGCCTTGCCTATCTCAGCCCCAATCAGAGTAAAGTCCGTGCCAGCTCGTGACTGCGGGGAAGGCTCTGGGCTGGCGGAAGGGGCTGGTGGGGCCAAGAGGTGACTATGGGAGGCACCCAGCCAATCATGGAGCCCAGACACCTCCCCGTTCATTCTCTGGCAAAGTTCTCAGGGTTCAACCCTTCACCCAGGTGGTTCATGGCAGCGTTCCACCCAAAGACAGGCTTTGAAAGTCAATTATTTGAAACCAGGGAAGCCAAGGCCTCACGGGCCTCTCAGAGCAAACAAGCTTTTGGCAAGTTCAGAGAAAAGCAAACTGGATTGAATTTCTCCTCCGACTCACCTGGGGAGATGTTCAGACCGCTTGGCAGTGGAAGCTTGGCTCTAGCAGTTGACTTTTAGGGGACAGGGGTCACCAAGAAAGACCCCTGAGACATCCTGCAGCTTCCCCATAGCAGCTGGTTCTAGAGCTCAGGACTACTAAAGCTGGGCAGTTCTGCGCTTGGCCTGACTTCATTCCCATGTGGTACAGATCAAAAGATGGCAGGACCTCAACTGCTTGCCCCAGCTCAGCAGCTGAGCAAGGAGCCAGGTTCGAATTCTGATCCTATTGCATCTAGCCATACGTGACGGTGGGGCAAGCTGCCTTACCACTCTGTGCCTATTCCCCATCTGAGAAACGGGGGAGAGTAATAGTACTGACTTTGAGGCACTTTGTCAGGTGTAAAACCCCACGGAAAGGGGAGGGGTGAGAGAGAAGCTTATTCTGTTGCTGGGCTTCATCTGCATCCTTCAGAGAATCGCAGGGGAAGGAAGGAAGGATGCTTCGGTCTGCACACACGCCTGACTTTGTAGGAGCCTCATGAAGGGAACCCTTTTCCCAGGAAGCCAGGCCCTCACATGACAATGGAGCACACGGAGGACAAATTCCAGCAGATGGATTCCGGAATATGCAGTGGGAGGGACTGAGCCTAGACTTAAGGGATAGCACACCCCTTAGTCTCTGCAAGTCATGACTTCCTGGGGGAGAGGAAGATCAGCTGGGTGGGTGCGGGGAGCTGTTTCCTCCGAGAATGTGCTAGAGGCAGGGGGATGGTGTAAATGACCTCCCCGACCCAGTCCAGGAGCTCCCGCCCACCCATCGGCTTCAGCTGGGAACCCCACGCCCCCAACCCCAACACACACCACTCTGAGCCAGTTCGACCCAGCACCAAGAGTTGGGGAGGGTCTGATCTTTGCTCTTCTCTTCCTCCAGCCAGTGCCAATGGGACGCATACCCCGCACAGGCTCTCAGTTCTCCTCTTCCCCCTGAAATCTCCATGACTCCTCCTCCCCGCACCCGTACCCGGCTCTTAACCAGGCCGCCTTAGATGCTGAATAGATGGGAAAATTCAGAGCAAAACCGGGGAGCACTAGGGCGGGGGTTCTCAGCCCTGGCTGTACGTGAGATTCACAGTGGGGAGCTTTTAAAAATCCTAATGCCCAGCTGCTCCCCAGACCATTACATCAGAATGAGGGGCAATACTTTTTAAAGCTCTCCAGGTGATTCCAGTGAGCAGCCCAGGCTGAGAACTGCTGGCTCAGCCAGAGCTGTGGATGTTTTAGCCGCGAGGATGCCCGAGCCACACCCACCCAGCTCCAAAGTCCTCACCTGAAAACACTTGCCCACAGAGCTGTAAGGGGTATCAGAAGAGAGACCTGGGAGACAGTGCCTGGTACCTAGTAGATGCTCATTAAATGCTTGTTAAAGTAATTATGGCTCCCTTCATGCTCCTTGCCTGGTGTTTTGCATGTATTTAATAATGCTCTTCTCTGGACCCGGATGGTCCCTGGACTGGCTCAGCGCTCTGCGGGAGGCTGGTTGCCTTAGTCCCCGCTGGCTCTGGGCAGGCGGGCGTGTCTGGGGGCCCTGGGGCAGGACCCTGGCTGGTTCTTGTTAGGACACGTCTTAGGTAACCTTCAGCAAACAGCGCCTCGGCTGCAGCCCGGCGCCTTCCCCGCTTGGCCCGGCTTCCTCAGGTTTCTTTTCGGCAACAAGTCCCGGCCCACGAGGATGTGGCAAGTGCCTGTGTCAGTTTTCCTTGGGGGCCCTTGGGAGGGATCAGGGGCCGAGACAGGGGTCTCTTCTTTGCCTCCCCTTCCTCAGACACTTGCTTTGCCTGAGCACCCACCTGCCGCTTAGATCCTGGGTCTCAAAGAGGCTAAGTGACCAGCCTGAGGTCACCCAGGCTGGATTCAAGACCCCAGTTCTTGGTCTCCAAAGCCATGTCTTGCTGGTAGCCTATAGTTGCATGTCACGGACAAGTGAGTGATGCTTCTGTATACTCAGCCTGGCCAGGCACCCTCAGTTCCTGGCATTTGGCCCTACTCTCTTTTCTCCTTTCCCCTCCTCCCTGGTCTGGAGCACCCTGAGACTGGGGGTGGCAGCCTATGGCATTGCTTCCAGGCTTGTGGTGGTGGGGGAGAGGGGGCGGGAGGGATCCGGGACATCGTTAGAGCTCCAGACCCTTCCTCCAGAGTCAGTGGCCCCAGGACTTAGCTAAAATGGCAGCCACGCTGGCAACACCCTCAGAGGTCCCTGCCTCTGGAGGTCAGCTGTCACCGTCCCTCCAGCATTTGCTGACGTACCCTGAGAGTGTCTGCGGGTCCCTGGGACTAGAGAGGGGGCCTAACACCAGTCCCAACTCTCCCCCAGCTTGCTGTGTGACCAACCTCTGGCCCATTACACCCGCTCTCTGTACTCCCTTTTCTCATCTAGAAGATAGTGTGTTGGGACTAAATTGTTTCTCAGGTTTGCACCCAGACTGAACAGACTGACGGTCTTGATACCGAAGGTCTCAGACATTAGAGACCAGGTCCATCTGGGAAAGCTGTCGTAAACAGGGAGGCTGGTGATCAAGCCCACACTCTGCCTCTCTGAGCTTTGATTTCCTTCTCTGTAAATGCAATGATAATCGTTGCGACATAAGTGAGCTAATCCCCGAGAAGCTCTTAACAGTGCCTGGCACATAGGAAGCATGTCCAGTGAGCTGCAGTGATCGCCGACAATGGTTTCCCTGTGGTCCGGAGCCCTTGTCTATAAAGTAGGGGTTATACGGCCCACCTATTGCCAAGATTAAATGAGATAGGTGTCTGGAACTTGGTGCCTGGCAAATGGCCACAGTTATTGTAAAAGCAGTGATTTTCATGAGTCTCCCTATAATGGGAGCAGGGGGCAGTAGGAGCTGGAAAGTGGGGGGTGGGGTGGAGATAAGACAGAGTGGGGTGGGTTTTGGTCGCTGTGCTTAGGGTACCAAAGACACTCTGCCCCACACATCCTGAGTGCTCCCCTCCCCACCCTCTTAGCCCATGGCCGTGGTCATGCCAGCCAGCCGTACCCTCAGCCCGGCCCCAGCCCAGGCCTTGTTCCCCAGCAACCATCCTATTTCTTCCTCCTGGGCCAGAGCTCTCAAACCCTAATTCATGAGACCTGCCAACTCAGAATCCAGATCCACAGTCTCCTGGGGCATTCATCCGTCTGTCCATCTGCCCATCCATCCCATGCCATCTCTGGTCTGGCTCTAGGGCCCGGACAGTGGGTGCTCGCCTCCTGGCAGGGGCTGCAAGCTCTTTAGATGACAGCCCAAGCCTGTGTGACAACCATCCACCTGGCTCCTCGTCCCATCAGGCGCTACTTAAGGGGATGTATCTTTAAATGAGAAGGGCAAAGGCAGGGCTAGAGATGCCTTCAGAAATGGAAATACGGCCCATTTGTTTATAATTTACTCGCTGACACTCAAGGGGAACCCGATGGGACCAATAAAGTCTCCACGCTCACCCCATGCCTACCTCGAAAGTGCTGGAGCCGGTCCAGTTCTGCGGAGGCGAATGCATCTCGAAGTGGAGCAAACGGCTCTGCACCCCACCGCACGCCACCCTCCCTTTCTCCTGCCTGCTCTCCAAACTCTGCAAGACTCCTCGCTGTTCCCAAGATCACTTGGGGCTGCCAGTTCTTCCAAGCTGTGGGGCAGGAGAGCTGGGAAGGGTGGGTCTGGCTTTCGAGGTTAGAGAAGGGCCAACAAGCCAATTGGAGGATGGGCTAGAATATTCTAGACGCAAGGTAGGCAAAGAGAGGGGGCCAGTGATGGAGGAAAAATCCAGGTTTAAGTTCTCTTCAAGAGAAAAATGAGCGCACGGGAGACAGAATACTTTTCCAGTGTGCGGGCCGTAAGTAAAGCCTCCTCGAGACATTGCGAATTATTAAAGAGGAGGAAAGAAAAGAAATTGTAAACTCAGTTTGCCTTTAGCAGTACTGTACAATGCACTCTTATTTCCAGGGGAATCTAATTAGAGGGCAGGCGGCGGAGCCTGCGAGGGGGTGAAAGCCGGAGGCTGGGGCTGGGAGGCCCCACGGGCTGCGTGGAGGAAGGCTGGGGGCGGGGGTTGGGCTTTGGGAGGCATTTTCCCTCCCAGCATCACAGAAGGCTCGGCTGGTTTGGATTCGAATCTCGAATCTTTGCTCAGCCTTATGTCTTTGAGTTGATGGCTTAATCTGAGCCTTTTTTAAAAAGTGGGAGTAAAACTCCTTGTTGGTGTAGTTGTCAGGATGGAGCGAAGGAGCGTATGAGCGGAGTCTGACACTCGTTGGCCGCTCGGTGTTTGATTTCTGTCCTTCCTTATCCACTGCGGTCGGTCGTCAGCTTCCACGCCTCCAACACCGACGCCTTCCACATCGCCAGGCCCCCTCGATAATCCCCTTCGCTTGCGGACCCTCCCTTCATCTCCCTGCTCCTTCACCAGCGACCCTCTGAAACTAGCCGCCAGGTCCCCGAGCCTCCTGGTGTTACACGTCTAGCTCAGCCCCTGAGGCCGCCAGGCCATCCTTTTTCCGCTCTTCTCCCGACCATCTCTTACAGGATGCTTAAGAGCCTTTTAGTAAAAGATCAGCTATTGTGTTCAGAAATATGTACCAGAGGGTGCAAGTCCCCGGAATGGTAAGTACACGTGCACACCCATGCACACACCCGGTAGGACTATGGCTAACGGGAGACGTGTGTCCTTCTACAGCTATGTCACAAAGCGCAGGATCCAGCCCCGTCTCACGATACCCATCCATGTGTCAGACGCTGCATCTCTTCCCACCAAATGCAGCCCCAGGCCACAGAGCCCTGGTCTTTTCCAGCAGCCCTTGTCGGAGCTCTTTGGAGCAAGCACAGTACGGCATTGGAGGGAGAGAAGGGATGAAGGCAAAGGGATGTAGAAAAAGAAGCATTGGCAGGTGAATGTGTGGCAGTTTCCAGGCCTCTTCACTGTCTTCACTTAGAGGAAGGGAGACGGAGTGGCAAAGGGGTCCGTATGTAGCTTCAGACTCCTGACAGACCTGGGCTCAAGCCGTGGCACAGCTGCTTATGGCTGTGTAACCTTGGGTGAGTCATTGCCCACCTCTGAGTCTCATTTTTGGAACTGCTTTAATGCCAAGCTTGCTTGCCAGGTTGGAGTATGGTGGGTGATGCCAGTTTTGCCAAACACAGTACCTGGCACCAGGTAAGTGCATGACTAATGTCTGTTCTCACCGTTTGATCTGCACCGAGAGACCTCTTGTTCTTCAGAACTGGAAGCCCAACCTCTCATCCTCAGCTTCTTACAAGAGAATGTTTTGCCCACTCCCCAAAATCTAGCAGCATGATTTGCCCTCTTGAAACCAGTATGTTTTCAGATTCCACCCCCCTCCCTGTTAGTTTAATGTAACCAACCTCTGGCTGGCCACTTTGGGAAAATATCATTATTTATTCTATCAAGATTCAGCAAACTGGGCCCAGAGCAATAATCGCTCCAGGGTGCGAGTAACAGATTTTATTTTTATTGATCAAAAAAAATTTTTTTTTTTTTATCAAAAACACATCAAACTAGAAAACGTATAAGCAGCAGGATCAAATTGAATTTTAACTCCTTTAAAAACTGGCTCCCTCCAGCGACCCATTTCTAAAGATGTCTGACTCTGCAGCGAGAGGCTCACAGTCCGGGGGCCCGAGGGATTCCACGGGCAGTGGAAGCTGTTGTGCAGCCATCATTAAGACACTGCATTTGCATTTGGGCCGCCGCTGAGTAGACTGAACATCTGGGTGCAGGCCAGGGGATTCAGTGGAGTACCTGTGTGTGGGTTTGCAGAGCGCCGATGCTCCGGACCTCTTGGAACTGTTCAGCTGGCTAGCTGGGGCTTTCAGCACGGGGCCAGGTGTCTGGCGTTGCATAAATACATCTTTAATGAGACGATTGTGGGGGATGATCCTTACATACTTACCAATAATCACATTGGCTTAAAGAGCAAACTGTTGTAGGCATCGGTCGGAAAACTGCAAGTTATTGCACAGATCTGGGCATATAGAAGGAGGCAGTGCATTCATTCATTTATTCAATACCTGTGGGTTGAGCTTTTCCCATGGACCAAGCCTTCTTCTGGGCCTTAGGAATGAAGTAATGAACAAAAAAGATAAAAATCCTTGTCCTCCTGGAGGGAGAACATTGCCCCTCCACATAACTCGAGCTGGGAGGTTAAAAGATGAGTAATGCACGAGGCAGAGGCCAGGCATGTCCCCGACTTCAGCCTTTTAAAGATCACTCTCCTGATACTGTGAGAGCTCTTCCTCTTTATAATACCAGTGACACATCTGATTGCCGAATGCAAAGGGAAAGATGGTGGGGAAAAGGTAAGAGGATTTATGTAAGGAGCCAGGCGGTGAGAAGGGCTGGAAAGAAGTAACACTCTCATTAAGGCCTTCGATTTCCATTCTGATATTGGGGAAGAAGTTTTATGGTTTTCTCTTTCCATAGAGCAGCATGGTTTTATTTGTTCGCTGTTGCTATTTTTCTCTTGAGTTCTATAGCACAGCGGTTCTCCAGGTGTGGCCCCCAGCAGCAGCAGCAGCAGCAGCTGGGAACTTGTTGGAAATCAACTGTTTAGACTCCACCTTCTGGATTAGAAACTCCCATAGGGACCCAGCAATCTGTGTTCGGCAGTCCCTTCAGGGAAATCTGATGCCCTGAAGCTTGAGAACTGCTAGTTTAGAAGATGCTGGGGAGGCCACTTGATTTGCTTAAAATGCCTTCATCGACTTTGGTGCTGGACCCACCTGGGTTTGAAGGGAGCGTTACCACTTAGCATCTGAGCAAGTCTCCTCACCTTTCTGAGCATCTACCAAAGAGCACCGGCCGCTGAGATGATTGCGAGGGTACCGTGAGATGACACGACCCCTGTTGAGTTCCTGGCACACAGTAGGCCCGCAACCCCTTCGTCCTTCTGTTACTGCATTACAAGACCGAAGTGACTCTTTGTGAGCAGACGGAAGTGTTCAACGGAGCAAGCGCTGAGCAGCTTTGAAAAATCAACCTCGTCAACTCTGAGAGCAGGAGAATCAGAGCATCTTAGAATCACAGAACCGTAAGATGTTAGACCCAAAAGGAGACTATTTAGCTTCACCCCTTTTATTTCAGGTGAAGAAACAGAAATTCACAGAGGCTGTGTAGTGGCCCAGGTGACAGGGCATGTCAGAGCCATCCCCCTTCTGCCACTCCCCCCTTTCAAATACATGGCGCCTCCTTCCACCTCCGTCCTGCCCTCTGAGTTTTTCTGCACAGAGACTCACAGCGAGGAGGCAGCCCCGAACGAGCCCTTAGCTGCTTTTTGCAAATGTCCCTTGAAGCTGGACATCGCATCCATTTCATTCTCTGCTCTCTTAGTCATAGGTAGCTCAGAACTGACACGTGTTTATTACTGTGTGTTGAGTGGATGACTTACTATTTCGAAGGCATGGTCTTAAGTTCAAGTGTTTCTCTGGCTTCTTATCCTCATGGCGGTTTCTCTAGGGGGCAGGAGCCCGGGCAGGGGGAAAGGGCTGCAGGCCCAGGGAGCCCCCTGCCCTCGAAGGGTGCAGATGATGACCCTTCTATTTGTCCACCGGCATTCCGGGACCTGGCTCCAGCCATTGTCTGCTTCAGGACCAAGTTTTCCAGGGCCGGGCATCCCCCTGACATAATACGTAACAGTAATTAAGAAATAAGCAGCCTTGCCCAGCTTCACAGCGATCATTTGGCTAAGTAACTACCATGGTCCAGTGCCTCAAAAATCACCATTAGAGTACGCTCCTTATGGCCATAAAATTTCTCGTTTTCTGCCTTTCATCAGCCTCCCCCTGCAATCTTCGCCTTGCTTTATTTA
>NW_006436888.1:454312-485317 GCF_000325575.1 Pteropus alecto | reverse complement strand
AATCAGAAATTTGTCCACATTTTTCCACCACCTTCCACTGTGGACCTGCTCTGCCTGGGAACAGCCCAGCCGGGCCAGCTGGAGAGGCTGGGCTGCAGTAGATTGATGGGGGCACGACAGGATGGGGTTGCTGGGGAGAGACCGTGGGGAGGGGGCCGCGGGAGAATGCACCATGAAAGGCCTCTGGCTGCCCAGCGACCAGCCTGAGACACAAGGGGCTGTGACTAGCCAGGGGGAGGGGAGGGAAGGAAAGGGGAGAAAAGGGGAGGATTAGACCTTCCCCACTCCCTTCCTCTGAGAGAAGGGCCTGGGGACTACTGGGAAGTAGGCTTAGGCCCAGGCAGAATATAAAGTTGATAAAATCCATCCTTCTTGCCCCTCCAGGAATCAGATGACCTTGGGGTGTTCTGTAGCCTTCACTGCACTCCCACCCGAGAATCCCAGTCCCCTCTGGAGCTCCTCACTACCCCCATTCATCAGTCATTCTTTCATCCAGCAATAGGCATTTACTGAAAGCCCTACTGTGTGCCAGGAACTGTTTAAATGGACTCTGCTGTGTGAAGTAGTGAGTAAATCAGGTACAACCCAGGCCTCTTTCTCAGGGTTGTTCTTAGAGATCCAGGAGGACCTCTCGTTTTTAGGAATGAGGCAAATGGGGCCCAGAGACAGGTTTAGAGTTGCCAAAGGTCACACAGCAAGGTGAAAACTAAGTCAGAGACAAACTTCAGGATTCCAGTCTGGAGCTCCCTCGTCTTTCCAGCCAGTCCCTAGGCTCCCTGGGGACACCCCTCTGGGCAAGGTAATAGTCCTGTCTTCCGGCTGGGGTGATGGGTGCCCGTAGCCAGTTCGGGGGTCTCTTTGGCAGTGACCATTAGCATTTTAATCTGGAATTTCTGGAGGGAGCAATAAGTAATGCAGTAACAAGCAGATGGTTTGGTGTTGGTCCACAGAGGGGAGGACTGCTTTGCTCCGTGTGCTTCCAGGGAAAGCGTTTTATTTCTAAGGAGGGAGGCTGGCCTCCGTTCAAGCCACTTGTGCCTGTGGCTGGAAGGCACCCATTGCTTTTCCAATGATCCTGCTCTCGCATCCTTGCTCCAGGATCAGCCTGCAGTCTGCCGCCTTTTATCCTAAAGGTTTCGTTTAAAAGGGGCAGGACCTGAGATACCAGCTTATTTCCATTGTGGCAGACATTAATTGCTGTAGCTTCTATCAGTGCGAGCCTGTGGGGCACCCGTTAGTAAATACCTATTGAGTACACGCTTCTCTGTGCACCTCGACCTGCAACGTGACGTTAGGTTTCGGAGCCGTCTTATTAAAGAAAGATGGAGGTGGGGATAGATGGAAGTCGGGTGGATAAAAGTACCTCCCGAGGGAAAGAAATCAGTGCCGAGTCCTGGGAAAGCCTATAGCTTCGGGGGAGCTTGCATGGATTCTCCTTGTTGCGTCTGTGATGACAATGCTGTTCCTATTAGAGACTGTTATTAGGAACATTCTAGAATAACCGCAGAGCTGTTCCCAGTCGCCCTGCCCTTGGTAACACCGAGTTGTAATAGAAACAATATGGTTTTTATCCTCAGGAAGTTCCCAGTGTTATTATAAAGGCACCACCCTCTATTCTGGGGTGTCCTCGGTTCGATGGGGGAAACTAAGTTCCCACACTCAAGAAGTTCCAATAAACCTTTTGCAACCTAGATGGGTAGGTATATTTGGTAAACAGAATCTCTGCATTAAAAGTCAATCATCCGTCTCTAGCAGGAGCCAATGCCAAATGCTGGGAGGGTGGCACGGGTGGCAAATGCCACCAAGATTCAAGGAGAGCTGCCTCGGTGTGGGAGCCCTGGCGAGCTTCGTGGACCAGGTGGGCCCCGAGTCCAGGTGTGAAGAGCTGGGGGAAGCGAGAGAATAGAAAGTAATGTGAGGGCGTCATCCCAGGCCGCAGCAGATAGAAAGGCCTGGACGTGGCTTACAGGGAAAGGCGCGTTTGGGCCAGTGCAAGGAGGACCCGGAATGCCGGGCTCACAAGTGTCACATTGATGGTTGGGGGGGGCGGTCTCTGGAGCCAGTTGCTTGGGTTTCGCTGTCACTCTGCCCCTGAGTTCGTAAGCTCAAAATACATCTGCAGCTATTCTTGTTCATTCCCCCGTGGCCTTCATGCCCAGTCCTGCTATAGGAGACTGTGTTGATCACAGAGCTCAGCCTTCAGGGTACAGCCACCCTCAGGTTTAAGCCCTTCCTCAGGGCTGAGCCCGGAGATGGAGGGCTTTGATGGGCAGAGGGAGGCAAGGGCCAGGGGTCCTGAGGCCACTTTCTATCCCGCCTCCTTTGACAACTTTCCAACTGGCTGCAACCCCCCTTCCTCCCAGGACCCAGCACTGAGTATGGGGGGAGGGGAGGGGAGGGGAGGGGCGAAGGAGGGTCGGGCAGGCTTGACTTCTCAGGCATATGGTCCATTCACAGTGGCTTTGTGGGGCGCTGACGGGTGGCCAAGTTGCCTTTTCCTCGCCACGCTGGGCAGCTTCATCTGACCACTGGGGCCCCAGCTGCTGCTGTTTCCCCTTCGCTGATTCCGAGGCCTCCCTTCAGGGCTCCCCCAGCCCAGCTTCCCGAGGTCTGTCTCCTTCTTTGGGCCCTTGGCACCTGCCGGCGTATCTGCATGCCAATTGCAACACTTACCTGAGATTTGTGGCTGGGGTCGTGCAGAGCATCCACCTTAGCAGAGTAAGGAAGGGATGACAGACGAATATTCATTCATTCATTCGTTCGTTTATTTGTTCATTCATTCATTCATTCCTTGCTTTTGTGTTTTATGCCAGGCAAATGTGCTTGCCTCTGAGGGACACAGAGGTGAATTAAGTTCTCATATTGGTTCTCAGGCACCAATAACAACAGCAATAATAATAACAGCTAACACATACTGAGCACCTTCCGTGTTCCTGGCACTGTTGTGAGCCCTTGTCTTGCAATAATTCATTTAATCCAGTGGTCCCCAACTTTTTTGGCGCCAGGTACCGGTGCTCCTATGGGAATCCAATGCCTGATGATCTGAGGTGGAGCTGAGGCGGTGATGCTAGCACTGGGGAGCGGCTGCAAATGCAGATGAAGCTTCGCTCACCTGTTGCTCACCTCCTGCTGCGTGGCCCAGTTCCTATCAGGCCACGGACTGGACAGATACCTGTCTGTGGCCCGGGGGTCGAGGACCCTCGATTTAATCTTTATGCATGACGACCCTATAAAGTGGGTACTATTATTTCCCTCATTTTACCAATGAGGAAATTGTGGCCCAGAGGGCTGAGGTAACTGAGCTGGGGCGGTGAGCAGGCTGTGGCAATTCCATCAAAGCCACCACTTGGCATTTCTCGAGGTTTCCGTTTGTGCAGCCACACTAATATCCTGAGAAGTAGGTGGACGGCAGTTCTTATTTCCAGTGGGTGGGTGGGGTAACAGAGAGCCCAAGAGGACAGGTGACATGCTCAAGGTCACACAGAAGGTCAGGGACGGAGCCTGAGTGCCAGGTCCCCACCTACCATGCTTCTGTCTGAATGAGAGAGACTAGGTCAGGAAGGCAGCCTGGGTGCCCTGTACCCATAGCTTCCAGACACAGTTTTCTTCTCTTCCTTTTCTCTCTCTTGACTCCCATTACTGTCCCCATTAGAGAAATGAAAAGAATGGGGCTTGGGAGCTAAGAAAACACGTCCAGCCTCTATAGCTTGTGGGAGGCAGTTCCAGAATTCACATAAATCCAAGGTCCAACTAACCCCACGGCTTCTCTTCCCACCTCTCCCAGGCAGTGTGGCTGCTTGGGCCACACTCCATAAGACGGGACCCAGGTGGCAAGCCCCCTTTCAGGAGCGGACACAGCGAGTTCTGCCATCTGGCAATATAGTCCACTGAAGAAGCGAAGGGAAACTGGTTGTTTTCAAGATTGAAAGTCACAGGAAGAGTGGAAAAGGGGATGGTGAGCTGAGCTCCTCGTCTAGTGGGCTTGCTCCTGCCTCCAGGGCACCTGCTCAAAATGCCCTGCTGTCTCCGCTCCCCACTCCACAGCTGCTGCCCCCTGCCAAAACTCCACATTTGCTGCATGGGATGCCAACAGGTTAAAGAGACCGAGTCGGAAGGGCTCTCACGACATCTTCAGCTTTTACCTCTTGCCTTAAAGGCAGGCGAACCTTAGATTTGAACTCTGTACGCAAGAAGTCTTCCCTGAGTGCCCTTGACGCAGATGGTTCCAGGCCTTTACGAACTCTCTCTTCTCTTCCATTCGTGACTTGTGCTTGGTTCACAGTTCAGTGCAGATAAAGCTCTGGATCTACTATAAGAAAGCACGGCTCTGAATTCTGGCCATGCAACTGCACAGTACTGTTTTAAGCAGTACTACTTCCTTCTTCCTAGATCTGCCCCTTCCTGGTAGGAATGTATAAAGAGTGCCCTCTGGTGCCCGAGAACAGTATTACACTGTTGCACAGAAGCCATGACCAGACACCTCATTTTGTGATGCAAATTATCTACCTATGGTTCCAAGTAAAAAAAAAAAAAAAGCCCGATGGGGTTAGATTGGGACTTCCTGGTGAAGGAAAGATTTTGTTCCACCCACTTTCCTCCTCTCCTTCCTTTCTTTGGGTTGGGGGAATGAAATGGGGCCTGCTGACTCATCCCAGTAACTGAGAAATAGCACAGGATTTGGAGTCGGACAGAATTTATTGGATCCTCACGTTGCCAGTGCCTCCGACACCAAGAGCAGCCTCTCAGAAAGCAGAACCTAAATGAAACAAATGCGGACAGTTTTGCTGAGTCCCAGCTATGCGGGCACGTCAGACCCAGGTGGTGGAGGGCGCCATCGAAGAAGGCTTCCTGGAGGGGTGATCCCAAGCTGAGTCAGAAGGGATAAAGATTAATGGAAAAGCCAAGAAAAGAAGAGAAACCTGAGACTCAGTGGGGCAGCAACAGAAAAGTCGAGAAAGACCACCAAGAGTAAAGACGTGTCATTAGAGACCAAGGCCAAGATCGCCCACACTCTCAGATTCTATGTACGGAATTACTATGTACAGATGCGAAAGCTGGACGGTGAAGAAGGCTGCGGGGAAAAAACGGGTTCATCTGAAGTCCGGTGTTGGAGGAGACCGCTACGGATACCCCGGCCTGCCAAGTGGGTTCTAGAGCAAATTAAGCCTGAAACATCACCAGAGACAAAAATGGCAAGACTGAAGCTGTCCTACTTCGAACAGATCATGAGAAAGCAGGAGTTTTTTTTCGTTTTTTGTTTTTTGTGGGTTTTTTTTTTTTTTGGAAAAGCCAATAATGCTGGGAAAAACCAAAGGCGGCAGGAAAAGAGGAAGACCAAGCGTGAGATGGATGGACTCCATAAAAGAAGCCGCAAGCATGAGTGCACAGGAGCTGAGCAGAGCCGTTGAGGACAGGACATTGTGGACATGACTCATTCACGGGGTCACCAGGTGTTGGAGCTGACTCAGCGGCACGTAACACACACACACACACACATGTGCTGAGCACTCGCTTGTCCCTGGCACTACTGTTTCATGTGTTTTAATAGAGTCACTCATTTACTCATTCATTCATTCAACAACTCTTTGCGTCTCCACGTCGTGCCCAGCACTGGAGATTCAGCAGGGAACAGAAAAGGCAGCCACACCTATTCCCGCTTGTGGAGTTTTACTTACTTTCTAGCGATGGCCAGGATGGTGGGGGAGGGGAGTTGAGCACAGTCAGTAATAAGATATTTAGTATACCCGACTGTGATCTGTACTTCGGAAAAATGCAAAGCAAGGAAAGTGGGCGTGGTGGTGGGCAGTCCCTAATATACATATTTGACACAGAACCTAGGCCAACAGTCAGGAGCCTGTGCTTTTAAATGCCCCCACTCAGCTTGACCTGGCCAGCTGCAAACTGCAGGTCACGAAGGGCATGGGGAAAGTGTGCCATGCGGAGGGCACAGTCCATGCAAAGGCTTGTGGTTGCTGGAGTCCAGGGAGAGATGGAGAGGACAGACTCTCGGACAGGGCCAGAGGTGCGGGTTTTGGGGAGGGTTCAGAGCTACCAGGGATTCTGAATCTCCTGTCCTTGGTGCCGGGCTGGTTGCATGTGAGGCGCAAAGGGAGGAGAAAGGGGTGTTAAGGGTGAGCGCCAGGTCTGCCATAAGGGTGCCTGGGTGCTGGTGCTGAGACGGGCACCCCGGAAAAGTTTGGGCAGAGGAAGTAGACGGGAGGGGAGGTTTGACTTGAGGTCGGAGCCCCACCTGTCCATCTGATCCCCAATTGCCCAGCCCTCAGTGCGGCCAGCTCCCGCAGACATGACCTAGATGCATGCACCACGCACAGGTTACAGCCCAGCAGTTCCAGAGGAGGGGCTGGGAGGGCCCACCATGGCCCCGGCTCTCCGGGCCCCCAACTGAGCTGTAAATGACTTTTCCATTTTCCGAGCCCTATGCCCAGGCCTGTTTGGTATTCAGGGACACCGGCCCACACTCCCCAGCTCCCGGCTCTGCCCGAATTACTTGATTAAAACGCATATCAACTATTATGTGATTCGCTTCTCTGCCGCGGCTCCTAGCCGGCCTACGTTAAACTCTAATAAGGGCTGGGCTGGGAGGCGGCGGGGATGGGAGCACGGGAACGGGTGTGAGGGCATCTTCGCAGGGGTCAGGGTCTGGGACAAGGACCCCCACACCTCGAGGCCACCGCTGGCCTCCCCTGATCCAGAATGACAAGTTGGAGATGAGTCGACTCCCTCCTGCGGGTCCGAAAATTGTGACTATCTCCTTTCAAGGCTTTTCCTTTGGCAAAAGGGAGAGCAGAGAAGGTTTGGGGGTCGGGGGTGGGGATGGAGGACAAGCCACCTCGGTTTTCATGATCGGAAATCGAATTCTCCATCCCCTGGGAGTTCACGGTAGCAAAGTCCTGAGTCCTGGGTTTTCTTCCCAGGCTTACTGCCCTGGGACTCCACTGAACATCTGTAAGATGGGGCCGTTACTGCTTGCCTAACCCTCCAGGGTTACTGGGAGAAACTGTATTAGAATAATGAAAGGACACGTAAACCGTGGAATGCTGTGCACAAGTTTAAGGTGATGACCGTTGCAGTGTGTCAGGGTTCAAGAGCAACTGCGTGATTGTCCGGCTAAGCCCTGTTCATCTAAGAAGACTTTACTGAGCACCTGTTGTGTGCCACACAGTCCCTGGTATACTCCAGGTTCTCCGAGTCCAGTGGGACTTAGAGACCCACAAATGGGCAAGTTTAATACCAAGTCTCCTGATGAGCTTTAAGAGCCCCGAGGATGGGGACTGAAACCCGCCCTGGGGAGCCTTGCTGGCGGTGGCATCTATGAGCTGGGTTCTGCTGGATGAGCAGGTGCACCCAGTGAAAGCTGGGGAAACATCCCAAGCAGAGGAGGCTCCTATTCAAAGGCTGGAGGTGTGAGATAGCCAGGCTGGGTCATTTAAGGAAGCCGTGAGCTGGACAGAGAACCACGTGGAGTGGCAGGGTAAATGTGACACGTGGGCAGGGCTGATGGGGGGGGAGGGGCCTTGCTGGCTTAGCTGGGCTTCCCGAGTCAGCAGCTGTGAAAGCTGGTGGGCTCGGAAGGAAGGGGCAGAGATAGGGGCAGAGGCTGTGAGAGCTGCCCCCCAGCAATATTCTATCCAGCTCCCATCAGCTGTCAGCCAGGGCTGGACTCTGTCCTGAGCAGACCTCATTCCTTCCCATCCTTGAGCTCTGACAAACCAAAGGGCTACTGTCACCCCTCCCAATCCTCATTCTACCCTCAGGCTGCTCTGTGGCTCTTTCAAGCCATGTGTGTTACCCCCGCCCTGGCCCCAGTTCATCTGGAAGCAGAGTTTCCTCCATCAGACTGGGAACTTCCCAGAACGGGGCTGAGATCTCCTCCATCAGACTGGGAGGGCTTCAAAGTGAGGCTGGGTTTCTTCCTTGCTCTGTATTGAACTCCCCACTCCCTAAGCAGAAAGAGGAATTAGAAACCGAGAGAGAGAGAGATGTGTGTGTGTGTGTGCTCACATGTGTGTGTTTGAGAGAGAGAGAGAGAGAGAGAGAGAGAGATATTCCATATCCCTCTCTCTTGGGGCTATTTCCAGACCAGCACCAGCTCTGTCCCACCGCCCCTCCCCCCACTCCCACCCTTGGGACCTTTCCATCTCACAGCTGCTTGAAAGCAGGAGGGCAGAAGCTACAGCTGGCCGGGAGGCTGCTCCCCGCCTCCAAACCCAGCCTGTTTAATGAATGCGCTCCCATGTCCACTCTCCCCACCGGTCCCCCTCCTCGTGCCAGCTGTCCAGGCTTTCGATGCATGGAGGACTCAGCCCCAACCGCAGGGCCTCTCTGTGGCCAAGTCCATATAATCCTGTTGATTAATTTAACTCTGAGACTAGAGGGCTCCAGAGGGGGAGGGGAGGGCATCACTGGATCACTGGAAACTGAAGTGAGGGCAGTGTGGTGGCATCGGGGTTCTTCGCGAGTGAGCCACCCTCACTCACTCTGCTTTAGCCCTGTACCCCCACCCCGTCTTTTTTCCGTCATCATTATCACCAGGCGCTGCCATCAACATCCTTCGTGTGCCCTTTCCATGGTCTTCACTTCATTCCGTTCTCAAAGCATTCCAGTGAGGCACGCAGGGATGTACCATTATCTTCATTTTTACAGCTGAGAAAACCGAGGTCCAGAGAGGGAGAGCGATTTGTCCAAGGACACACAGCGAGGGAGAGACAGAGCCCAGAGTCCAGGTGTCAGGCCTCCCAGCCCAGGACTCTCAACTACACCAGAGCTGCCCCGGGGGGCCCCAAACTCCTTCCCCATCTATTCTTTTTCTCCATCCCTGTCCAGGAATAAGCATGGCCTTCCTGGCTGTGTGGCCTCCCTCAAGTTACTGAACCTCTCTGAGCCCTGTTTTCCCTATTTGAAAAGAGCCAAGAGCCCCAGACCTGTTGTGAGGCTGGCACAGCCCCAGGAGGGTCTCTTCCCCTGGGCTGGGCCGGGGAGGAGGCAAGAGATCTTTTTCAGAGGCCTGAGATTATCTACAGACTATACCTGGCTAGTGGGACAGAGCCTCGCCCTCTACACTTGGCATCCAGAGGGTTGTTATGGCAACCGCCAGCATCCTAGAGGATCATTCCAGATCCTTTTCAAACAACAGAGAACTATGAGCTCTGCTTTGCTTTTTCAAGTCTTGGTTTTGGTCTGGGCTTGTCTCTGGGCCCAGAGTTCCAAGATCCATGCTGAATAAAGGGTGGAAGGAACAGGGACATGAGAAAGAAATAGACTCAAAAGTCCACGATGAGCCTAGAAAGCTGAGCATAATTTGGAGGGCAAGGGCATCAGGTGCATATGGGGCCTAAGGGGGCACTGAGGCTGGGCAAGGCAAAATCAAAAGCACTTAGAATGTATCCCGCAATCAGCTGCTAACTGCATTCACACTTTTTTGGTTACTGCTGGATGGATAGCCCGTTCTATTATTTTCTTTACATTTTACTTTATACAAAAGTATCTTAAAAAACTGAATTCAAGGAAGCTCTTGTAAATGAGAAATGAGTATCGCGTCCCATAAATAGATGGGAACCATAAAAACAAATGACATTGTTAATTTTATCTAGAGACTATTGCATGTAGAAAGCTCTGAGCTTGAGGCCGGCCCTCTCCTTGTTAAAAAGGGGGAATGACAGTGTAAAAGATACGGTGTCCTGTGTAGCAGGCACCAGCCACATGTGGCTATGGAAATTTGAATTCAAACGACATACCGCAAAAAAAATGACATACTGCACTAGGCACATTTCAAGTGCTCATTGCCACATGGGCTGATTATACCACATCGAACCACTCGAATCTAGAACATTTTCATCATCTCAGAGAGTTCTATTGGACAACCCTGCTCCGGACTGAACTGAGACGTAATCAGACTGGGGTTTCTTCCAAGACAGGGCTGTGTCTCCTCCTTAGCCTGACCTCCCAACTCTGAGCACAAAACCTGCCACAGGTTTCGCTCCCGACAACCTCGATCTCCGTCTCAGCCCCTGTCTGAGCTCAGGGGTCCCCACTGGAGGATGGAGCCTCGTGCCCTGTTCCCTGTCTGCGGACTGGCCTCCCTTCCTGCCCACAGGCCCCGATGCCTCCTTCTGAGGCCTCAATGGCTCGTTCTCCTTGTCACCATCGAAAAACTAGGGTTATGCAGTGAGATTCAGGAAATGAATCCTTGAGATTAGTCGTCGTTGGCTCTGAGCCTCTGACATGCTGGGGAAGGTGGCCCAGGATTCTCTCTCAGTGACGGGTTACTGGGCAGCTGGGAAAGGGCAGGCAGCAGTGAAGGGAGGTCTCTCTTGCGTTTGGTTCCCTTGTTGTGCGGCATCCCAATCAGGAACAGCTTGGCAGTGACCAATAAAAAGCAGGGATGACTGCCCAATGGCCAAGGCAACAGAATGGAGGGAAGGGGACCCGGAACAGTGGGCATTGCCTGAGACGGGATGACCTTCCAGCTGTGGCTGCAGCCCCGCGATAACGTGATCCATCATGCCCGTTGACTCTGTAGACACATGCTCTTCCCCCTGCCTGGAATGCCTTTCCCTTCCCTTCCGCTTGACGTCTAAGAGGCTATATTAGGTTATAGGGGGTAAGGATGGGGCGGGGAGGTTGTCCCTTATGGGAGGGGCTTAGACCTATTCATGTAACCAACATTTGAAGTAACTGAGTAAGGACGGGTAGGACACGATCACATTTCTTCCTCCATCACGTCCTTCTTTGCTTCCTTTCTTCCTGCCTTTCTCCTTTCCTTAGTTTTTGCAATATTCTCCCAAAATGCAACAGTGTCATTGCTCAAACGATCATCCTTTAAGAAATACTAAACAATAAACACGTGTAAAGAAGGAAACGAGAGTTCTGTTGCCTGGAAGGTTAACACTGGTTAATCTTTTGACTGTAGTTTTTCGTAATATGTCATTCACGCTTTTTCCAAAAGTGGGATCGATCTTTGCACACTGGTTCGCCTTTTTCTTAAAGTCGGGTTTATTGAGGTACAGTTAATATACAGTAAAATTCTCCCTCTTTTGGAGAATATGGTTCTAGGGATTTTGACAAATGTATTTCATCATGAAACCACCCCCTGAGTCCTATGTCATGGACATCTTTCTGTGTGAGTGGAAATAACCTAAATGCCCAACTGCAGGGGATTTTTTAAAAGGCGCGGTTGCACCATAAAGCATTTAACAATCCCCTAGGGCTAGGCATGGGGGTTGCTTCCCACCCTGCTCTCTGAGAAAGTGCTGTGGGGAGCATCCTTCTCCTTGTGCTCAGGAGGGATCTGATCCTCAGCGCCGCGAAGGGGCCTGAAGGTGGGCGCGAAGCACCCCTCCATCTCACTAGGCCCCGCCCTCTCCCTCCCTCTCCCCTGGCTGCAGGGAACCGGCTGGATGAGGGCTCGGACGTGGAGTCAGAACCGGACCTCCCTTTGAAGCGTAAGCAGCGCCGAAGCCGGACCACGTTCACGGCGGAACAGCTGGAGGAGCTGGAGAAGGCCTTCGAGCGGACGCACTACCCGGACATCTACACCCGCGAGGAGCTGGCGCAGAGGACCAAGCTGACTGAGGCGCGCGTCCAGGTGCGGAGGCGTTTCCGGTGTTCGCGCTGTCGGCATAACCCAGAGACTGTGGGACCGAGAAGGTGGGGGAGGCCAGGGTCTGGGGGTTCAGTGCGGGGATTCTGCAGCAGATGGCCTGGGGACCGTAGGCAAGTAGTGCCGCCGGCACTCGATGCAGAGTAAGTGGGCAGCAAATCTTGGTTGGCTGACTGACCAGCGGTGGATGGCCCGGGGAAGCCAGGAGCTGGCCTGAGGCCTGTTGGATTGCATTCACCTCTGCAGGCAGCAAGGACTTCGGGGGAAAAAGGGAAGGAGGGATGGTGGGAGAGATGGAGATGGGGAGAAGAAAAGAGCGAAAAAGAGAGAAAGGAAAAGGGAGAGAGGGAGGAAGGGAGACGTGTATGACGAGAGGAAGGGAGGAAGGAAGGAAGGAAGGAAAGGCAGTGGTTCAGCCGGAAGAGAGGGCTCGGGGGGTATAAAACTCTCCCGCTCTCTGATGAGGGGAGGAAGCAGTCAGGAGGAAAATTTCTGAACAGGCCTCGCTTCCTAAGATGGGTAATGAGTTTCCTGTCGTGGGAAGCATGCAAGCAGACTGGGCAAGCATGTTTCCGGTGAGTTGGAAGCATCAGAGGGAGTCTGGGCAGACGGAGAACACCCCTCCACACCCTGCAGTGTACGGTTCCTAACCTTCAGGGCTGGGGGAAGGGAACGTGCAGAAAGAGCAGAACCTGCCTGGGGTTCAAGGCCTGCAGTAGGGGGAGGGCCTCCCCTCCTCCCCGCCCCGACTCCCTCAGGCTGAGCAATCAGGTCCCAAAGCCTACTGTCCAGAGAGTCTCTGAGGGCCAGGCTGGGAAGGCCTCGGGCTGGGTGGTGGAGGAAGACGATCATGACGAATAGCTCCTGTGGGAACCCATTCCTGGCCGGTCTTCTTCCTGAATGGGGCAGGCAGGTCTGCCGAGGGGCCACCCCAAACTTCTCACTGGGGGCACTTCCATTTGAGAGGAACCAGCCTTTGTTGGGTACCCACCTTGTGCCATTCACAGGGCTTGGGGCTTCTCGGGCATGACCTGGAAGAACCTCAGACCACCTCGGCAGGTCAGCATGGTTTCCCACGAGCCACAGGTCTAGAAGCTGAGGCTCAGAGAAATGACGTGGCACAGAGCTCAACAGGGGCTGAGCTGGGCTTGGAGCTCCGGCCAGGTGGATGCCAAAGCCCAGGTTCTTTCCATCTGGGAGAAAGTTTGACTGAAGAGCCTGGAATTATAAAGCAATAGAGAAAGTTCTAGAAGGAAAGTGGCATTTAAGCATTCCAGAAACCAGTGTACCTCCCTCTGCCCTCCTCACCCCTACTCCTGGAGTGGGGGACCCTTGGCTGCCTTTGAGGGAAACTCCAAGGGGCAGGGGGCAGGCAGCAGCAGCCAGCTCATCTCCTTCCCTCCCCTCCTCGTGGGGCTGATACCCGAGCCTGCCCCAGCCCGGGCCTCCCTCCCCTGCTCTGACCCTCCTGCAGCTGTTCTCCTGGGCACATTCCTGGGTGCTTTCTCATCCCCACGTCTGGGGGCCGTGGCTGCTTCCCACCACCTTGAAGCCTGACTGCTCCTTGTAAAATTTCCTGGCTGTCAGGGCAGTGCTTTTATTGGCCCAGGGGACCCAGAAACAGGTGTCATTCAAGGTCCGAGGAGGGAGAGGAGTTGGGAACAGGGGGAACCCGCAGGGAGGGGGCCAAGGCAGACATCCTCCACATGCTGCCTCCCCTGTCCGATGCGGGGCTCCCCCAGGGCAGGGCTGGGCCTCCCTGTCCCAGACTGTGAGCTCCCCGGGGCAGGGCTGGACCTTCCCTCCCTTAGCCCGAGAGCTTTCCCTGCGGAGGAAGGAACAATAAATGATTTTCTTCAAGAATGAACAAAGGCTAACTAAAACAATGGAGACAGGAATGGCGAAACATTTGGCCTGGAGAACCGGTGACTTGGAGGACAGGGCTGCTCTGAGAGGCCTCGGAAGGTGGGACAGGGCCAATAGAGAAATGTCCCAAGTCCCATATAAAGGTCTGCGGGAGCAAGAGCACTGGACTAGGAGCCACAGGTCTGGGTTCCCATGGGTCCCTGCCCTCTGATGAGCTGCGTCACCTTCGACGGGTCAGTTTCCTCTCCTGAGACTTCATTTCCCATATGTAAATAAAGGGATCCAACCAAATGGCCCCTCGAAGTTCTGGGATCCTTACTTATTACTGTCAGGGCTACCTTGTGAAGTGGGGAGAGCCCTGTTACCCGAAGTGTTCAAACAACAGTACAAGTCGATTGTGGACCTGCCGCGGAGTGTGGCTGAACTGCTGGGGTTTTATGGCTACTTTCGAGCTCTCTTGGCCTCTGATTCTAAGTGTATAATTCAGGGACTTTGCAAGCCTCTGCCATCCCTTCTCGGTGGCCTTGGGAGATGGGTGGGATAGCGGAGTGGTTCAGAGTGGTCTCAGAGTCGCATGCCCAGGTGTGAATTCCAGCTCCATCACTTACCCCCTCTGCCCTCAGTTTCCTCATCTGCAAAATGAAGATGGCGGAACTAGGACTGCCTCGTGCCGAGGATTAAACGAACACGTGGAAACGCACGCACGCGGCATAAGGAAGCGGCTGGCACGCAGAAGTGCCATAAGCAGGGGGGTTGTTACTAAAACTCCACCCGTTCTTGGTGGTTCCAGTTCTGGCCACCTTGAAACTCCAGGTTTATTCATCCGGCACTCATTTATTGAACACTAACTATGTGCCAGTCACTGTTCTAGGCACTGGGGATTCAGCAGACAGAAATCTTTACTGTCGTGGAGCTGATGTTCGAATAAACAAGTCTACAGGTAAACATATGTCAGACGAAGTTGTAATAATTCAAGTGTGTCGCCTCCCTCTGGCTCCCCCTCCAGCCCTGCTTTTGAAGCCGGCAGGGTGTTATATGGCACCCCTGATGTCTGGCGGAGACACCCCTGTCTCAGCCTGCAGAAAGCCCAAGCCACTGTGAAGAGCCGGAGAAGGGGTGTCAGGCAGGAGGCCACATGCCTGGGGGGGACCTTTCTCTAGAGGAATCTTCGTTTTAAATAGCTGGGGGCTGACCCCAACCTTGCATACAGATTCCTCAGGGGTAAACAAATCCATTGTGTCCCAAAGCCAAGATCTCTGAGCCTGTGTTTCTTCTAGAAACAGAGGCTGCCCTGAACAGAATCCCATGTCGGCGGCACTATAGAGGAACTTGCTAAGTGGCAACTTAACCCGAGTCTTTTCATAATACTAGATAACATGTACAGTGCACTTCTTATATGCCAGGCACGGTGCCCAACACTTCACATACATTATCATTCTCGCCATAATCCCAGGAGGAAGGCAGGTAGGTCTTATTAGTCTCTTCTCCGTTTCGTAGGTGAGAAATCTGAGATTTAGCTAAGAGAAGTAACTTCCTAAAGACACAGTCAGTGAGCAGCTATGCTGGGACTTGTACTCAAGCCTGTCAGTCCGTCAAGTTCTTTTCCTCTGTGCTCCATTGAAGGAAATAGTCAACTCAGTAAACAAATACTGCTTACGGTGTCTGCCCCGCTAGGTGTGGAGGGAAGGATCAAAGGCAAATAAGAAAATTCAGCTTTCAAAGGACTCCGCCCTGACCAGGGATTCTGGGCGGGGTGCTGGGGATGCCACCGTCCCTCCCAGAGCTTCCATTTCCTGGCTAAGAACCCCTAGCTCAGCCCCGCTCAGCCATCAGAGTTTCCAGTGGAATAATAGTTGTAAACGCTGTTCTAAGCACTTTGCCTGGGTTAACTCATTTGAGGTCCAGAACTGCCTGGGAGCCGGGTACTGTTATTAGCCACATATTATGAAGAAACTGAGGCACAGTGGGACAACAGAATTTGCTCATCTTAGCTGGGAGTCAGAGGCAGGATTCGAACTCAGGCAGTCGGGCCCCAGGATCTCTGATTTTAACTAACCGTCATGTTACGCTTTGTGAGGAAGGAGGTGCCTGTTGCGGGGGAGGCAGCAGCCCTGGAGGAACAACAAAGGAAGAGAGGTGAGAGAAAGGACAGTCAAGGGCATGTCATCACCTCCAGGAAGGCCTCCTGGATTCCGAGAGGTGAAGTAGGAAACTTCTCCTCAGACCTCCTTAGAGCACTTTGCATGCCACTTTGTCACTGGTCAGCAACTCTCCTTGGACATGTCTGTTGTGTGCCCAGGCAGAGGGCAGCTTGAGGGCCAGGCCTGTGTCCTATTTATCTCTGTCTTCTAGTGGCACAGCAGAGTCCCAGTAGAGGTTTGAGATGAGAAGGGGAGAAGTAAGGAAGGGGAGAAAGGGAAGGAAAGAAGGGAAAGGAAGGGCAGGAGGGAAAATGCCTCCAACTTTATTTCGTACTCTTCCTTTGGAGAACAGATGGCCCAACCCGGAGGAGTAGCTGCCACGTAACAAACTAGAACACATTTATGTGACTCATCTTCAAGATTTTTGCCACATTTGCACATTATCCATATTGTTTACTTTTTAAATAAAATCAAGGTACTTTAAAGTAAAAGTGGATCTCAGTCTCATAAAGGAAGGCAGTTGGAAACCCACGCACACGAGGAAAACTAAAGAACATGGAAAAAGTCCTGCAGGAAAATGTCACCTGCAAAGACACCTCTCTGTGTGTTAAAAAGGGAGATTAGCAAGTGTTAGGAAGGCAGGAAGGATGATGCGTTAGCACCAAACCTAGACCTCCTCCTGGCTTCTTTAATGTCCCTGTCACTCACCATCTGGTTCATCTCCCCAACGGGGAGCAATAGGAGTTCCACCCTTTGAGAAACGCTGGATTAAAACAAAACTGTCCCCCACACTCTCCCCAAAGCAGGGGACACTGCCCCTTCCCCACAGTTCAGAGGCCTCCTGATTCGGGTGCCTCTTCCTGTGAATCTGAAACAGGCCAAAGCTGGCTGTTCGGTTCATCCAGCTTGGAAGCTCAACACCATTTACACCATTTCTCCCCTGGGAGGAAAGACAGGTGATAACAGGGGCACATGCCCACCCCTCTGCCCAGCCGAGACCCCCTCCCGCACATCAGCAGGTAAGACCTAGAGATGTGGGGGTCTTAAATGATCCCATGCCGGGCAAAGTCGGGGTCTTCGCCCTACCGGGAAGGGGCCCCAAGTGAGCCTTGTGGCCCCAGCCCTGGCAAAGACACCCCAGAGACATGTCTACCTTCCCTTGCTCGTTCATTCACTCATTTACTCATTCATTTATTCGTTCATTCAGCAAGTATTGGGAGAGCCCCCATGGAGCAGTGAGCAGGCCTGAGGTGGGCATGAAGAGAAGAAGCACTGGGCATGAAGAGAAGCACCCCCAAGAAACAAGTAAATAGAATAAGTACTCGCGTGAGACAAAGACAGAGAGCTGCCCGAACTTGCTTCCAGCCAGAGATTAGGGAATCCGAGCAGGAGGAGGCGTTTCGGCTGAGTGTGCAGGCCACGTAGCCAGCTGCAGGAACAGTGTTCTGGCTACAGGGAACAGCATATGCAAAGCCCAAACGTAGGAAAGAGCCCCCCCTCAGAGCAGCCCGTTTCACAGAGTCACCCTCCTCTTTCTCTGTCCCGCCCTAGAACTCGATGCACATCTGGACTCTAGAAAGTCAGACTGATTTAAGCTTGAACCTTAGATCTGTTACAGACTAGCCTTGTGCCTTGGGCAAATGATTGGACCTCTGTGAGCCTCGGTTTCCCCTTCTATGACATGTTTCATGGGTCTGTGTATGGACAGACAGGTGAAGCGCCATCGCAGGGCTTAGAGGAAGGGGAGACTCAAAGATGTTACTTTTCCGCTGACGCTTAACAAAAGTGGATCTTCCCAGGCAAGGGGCCTGTGCTGGGTAAGCCAAGGGGGGCCTCAGGCTCCAGGCAGAGAACTGGCTGTCACATCCGAGTCTGGCGGGTGGGTTAATTCGGTTGGTTTCCAGGTGTGTGGCGGAGGTAGGGAGTGAGCGTCTGTCAGAACAAGGACAGTCACCTATGGACATCCCTTGGGGCAGGAAAAGCTGCAGCGGAAAGAGCACTGGACCAAGAGTCGCACAGCCTGTAATGTGGGCCAGTCACCCACTCTCTCTGGGTCTTAGTTTGCTCGTCTGTAAAATGGGGATAATGATAATAACGCCGCCAGTGGGTGCTCATGAGAACGGAATGCAACCATGTCAATGAAAGCATTCTGCAAACTGTCCCAAGCTGCACCAAGGTGGGGATGTCCTCTGGGTGGGCGGGGTGGTGCTGGCTGGGTGGAGGGTGGTGGCCAGTGTGGGGGGAAGGTTCTAACCGAGTCTCAGCTGTCCGCCCGGAGCCAGGCTGAGACCTCCGTTCTCCACTCTCGATGCCCCCAGGTCTGGTTCAGTAACCGCCGTGCTCGTTGGCGTAAGCAAGCAGGAGCCAACCAGCTGGCCGCATTCAACCACCTGCTTCCAGGGGGCTTCCCGCCCACCGGCATGCCCACGCTGCCCCCCTACCAGCTGCCGGACTCCACCTACCCCAGCACCACCATCTCCCAAGGTGAGCCCGAGCCCCTTCCTGGCATCTCAGCTGTACCTTTTTGTCCCTTTTCCCTCACCCCATCCGTTTCTCCCTTTCTTAACAAAGTAGGAAGAATAAGGGTTATATATTTACGACCATTTGTTTACCTTCACTTGGACAGATTATTGAGACAAAAAAGGTGAGGTCCTGCCCTTGAACTTCTTGGCTCCAACAACAGGTCACAGAGCATCCAGGTGGGGATTAATAAGGTTGCCTCCATGCTCCACGTTTAGAATAGAGCTTCTCAAACTGCAAGGTCACATGCATCTCCTGGGGTCTTATTAAAATGCAGAAGAGATGGCAACCCTTGGAGGGCGGGGAACCGTTCCTCCCGCCCTCCCTGGATCCGGTCCCTGATTCAGCCCTCCCCTTCCTCCTCCCACCCCCACTCCCAGCACAGGTGAGGACATCTGCCCCAGCTGCCTTCTTTTAAAGGGCTGGCAGGCTGGAGCTCTGGGGACCGAGGAGAGAGGCAGGGGACTCTCCCCAGAGTTCTTGATGAGAAATTGAACCATCGCCAAGGATGACGGTCCCTTCCCCCCGCAGGCTGCACAAGGGGTCCTGGCAGAGCGGAATAGCAGCTGAACAGCCAGGAACAGATGTAGCATGTCATCCCCCGGCCCCATCACTCGCTGGTCCCATCACCTCACACAAGCGCCCCAGCCCTCTGAGCCTCGGTTTCTTTATCTATAAAATGAGAACCATGTTCTCGCTTTATAGCCTTAGACAGTGTTTGCAAAAGCACCAGGGAAGTGGTTGGTGCTCACAAAACGCTATCAGGACCGGGCTGGGTAGGTTAATGGAGTCCCCACCGAGGTCTGATTTTCAGTCCAGATAACACTTATTGAGCACCTACTGTGCGCCGAGGACTGAGTAACAGAGCCAGCCTGCAGTTGCCTAAAGTTGCCTGGCATGTTGGTTGGCTGTTGGTCAAGACTTGGCCGGTCCCTAGTGCCCTGCCCAGAAGCCAGATTGTCCCACTCCGAGTCTCAAGAAGAGGGGTTCCCTTCCCTCCACTGGATGAGGATTGGGAGAAGGAGGCTCATCAAATAGGAGATTCTTTCCCTGCCCTGGGAGGCCCACCCTCCAAGGTGAGGCCACTTGCTCAGGCTCTCTCCTGGGTCTCTCCGTAGATGGGGGCAGCACCGTGCACCGGCCCCAGCCCCTCCCGCCGTCCACCATGCACCAGGGGGGTCTGGCTGCGGCCGCTGCAGCCGCCGACACCAGCTCTGCCTATGGAGCGCGCCACAGCTTCTCCAGCTACTCGGACAGCTTCATGAACCCAGCGGCACCGTCCAACCACATGAACCCTGTCAGCAACGGTCTGTCTCCTCAGGTAGGTGGCCTTGTCCCTCTGCCCAGGGTCCCATTGCCAGATGCCCACCCGCCCAGCCAGCAAGGGCTGTAGGTGACGCAAGTTGGCTCTCCCTGGCGAAAGAACTCACTGGTCTCCACAAAACTGCGGGCCACTGAGGACCTTGAGTTCAGATGCCTTCACTTGTCAGTATTCCGTGACCCTCCACCCTGGGTTTGTCGTCTCGAGCTGCAGACTCGGTGACCCAGTGGGTAGATGCAGAGAAGGGCTTTCCATAATAGCGTTCTGTACTTCTTACCACCTAGACACACACAGATATTGTATTACAGACTTATTTCTGGTCTGACAGCCACCCAGAGCTTTATGAAATTGGTCCACCACCCGTCTCGTGGCTATTCAGACAGCACACTGGCGGGAGCCTTGCCCCGTTTCCTGTGGGATGCTGACTGTGGCTGGGCTTCGTTCCAAAACCAGGAGTCCTTCCTGGATTCTATCCTGTGCTCCGTGTCCCGCCTTTCACCAGGAATGACCAATCAGTGAAAGGCGAGACCACATCTTATGGGTGGAAAGGCTTGTATCTGAAGGTCTAGACTAGAAACTCTAGTCCTGTGGGGTCTTGGAACTCTGTTCGCTCACGGATGGTTGGTTGCTGGTGAAGTCACTTATTGTCTGGTGGTGCTGTTAGAAGTCCCGAGACCTGCTTTAGATGAAGTTGGAAAGACGATGCTAAGGAGACAATGTTTGGCGAACAGGACTGGATGATGCGGGAACTTCTAGTGAGTTTGAGGAATGGGCGAGTTCATTTTTGTAGCCGCCCCCCATTGCCAAGACAATATAATTAGCATAGGACTTATTACCTAAAACAAAAATAGGGGGCCAAAGAGGAGGTAAGCTACATCTCCTGGTCACCTCCATCCAGCTACCTGTTTTTGTAAATAAAAGTTTTATTGGCACACAGCCACGCCCATTCATTTACATATTTATTGCTGCTTTTGTGCTAAACAGCAGAGTTGAGAAGTTTCAAAAGAGACTGTAGGGCCCCACAAAGCCTAAAATATTTACTCTTTGGCCCTTACAGAAAAAGCCCCTTGGTCTCACACATTTCCAAGAATGTTAATTTTCTGCATGTTTTGAGTTCATTCCTGTTTGCCTCTATTAATATGTGTAGTTGAGGGCTAATTGCATTTCAGTTCAATCGGTTACTTGCTAGTAAGTTCCCTCCCCTCTCTGTACCTCGATTTTTCTCATTCATGAAATAGAGTGATACTCGCACTTACTTCACAGGGTTGTTGAGGACTGAATGAGATGATCTAGGTGAGGCCCTTCGCCCATGCCCCTGTGGAGTTGAGTGCCCAGTAAACATGAGCAGCTGAATGCAGAATCCCTAATGGTGATACAGCAAGTCTCCTCGAGGCCCACATAGTGGGGGGTAATGCAGCCTGCAGACTAGAATGTTGTTGCACTGGAACCCAACGGAGCTTCTTTGGGGCTCAAGGCCATGACCTCAGTCTCATTAGTGCTGAGGACTAACAGGCTGAGCTAACCTTCTGGAGTCAGGAGATAGACATGACCGGATTCTAGAGCCAGCTAAATGAGAATGGCCTCAGAGACCCTAAGTGTCCGCACCTAAGAATGTGGTCCAGGTCTGGCTTTATGTTACAAAACCACATGGAGGAGTACCCCTTGGAAATCTGAAGGCTGGACACCTCATTTTATAGACAGAGGTTCCAGGACACCGTGGCTGAGACCAGGGCACCTGGCTCCGTGACCACTGCTTTTCCCAGCCCACCTGTCTTGATGTGGACTGAAGTTTATTCCCAAAACAGCACTTTTTCCCAGGGCAGAGGAGAAACTAGCAAATCAGGGGTCCCTGGCTTCTGGGTTGTGGTTCGGTGAGGGGATTACAGAGTGAAGATGTTTCATGCACTGTCTGGGCTCAGAAATGAACCTCAGGGAGGGTGTGAAGAGGAAGAGAAACTGACCCACTAATGTGAGCCCAGCCTTCTCCGTGCCTGAGCTGGACCCTCACCCCTCCTCCCAGAGACCCTCGGCGGCTTCCTCCCCATTCTTCAGAGCTGGGAGGCTGGGAGGCTATGATGGATTGGGCGAACTTCGGAGACTTGCCCACAGGTTCCTACCAAAGGTGTGAAGACAGATGGAGGGTCTGACAGGGGCAGAGGGGACCAGGAGGTGAACAGCTGCTGGGGGTGGGGGAAGGGGGATCTGTGTGCAGGGCGGACGCGAGGGCAGGCCGTGTGTGCTTCTGTGTGTGTGACCCTCCGGGGTTAAGCTCCAAACACTTCCTGAAGGAAGGGGGCCGTGAGGGGGGCCTTTGGGTCTTGTACATTTCTGAGCTCTGACACCCAGAATACTCCTTCCTCCGTCTTAGAAGCCTCGCTGGACATCTTGAGCCCATCTCTCTGTGGTCTGGGGAGGGGTAAGAGTCCTCCACCAAGACAGAGCCACTCCCCACGCCCTGTCTCCCCAACAGGAGGGGCTTTTCTTAGCTCACCTAGCCACAGAGGAGAGGATGGGCCCTGTCTGGGATGGGGCTTCCACCGGGTCTGTGGGGCCGGCACATATCCCCTCACCCAGAATCACAGCTCTCTGCCATCGTCGCCCAGATAGCCTCGGCCCTTGTTTTTCCAAAAGCCCAAGGGGATTACATCAGGGCATGAAGTTAGGGCTCTACTCAGCACCTGCTCGTTACACTGGCCGGCTCGCAGCTGCCTGGGGAAGACATGCCCCCTCCTGGGGATTGATCTCATCTCTATCTCAGACCCAGCTTGAGAGGCGGGTGCTGTGAGCCTCAGGGACCCCATGGAGAGACTGCCCAGTAGAATTCCACCAAAAAGCCATTCAGTCATCTCGGCCTTGCACGTGACCCCTGACTCTAAGATAACAAATAGTTAGGGAGCGCCTGCTATGTGCCAGCTCTGTTCTCCCAGGGACCATAGGGCTGAAGACTCCTGTCCGTGTGGGGCTGGCAGGGTACCAGGGCAGAGAGAAAACAAACATCATAAAACAACGAGTCACACAATACGTTTCATACCAACATTGACAAGGACAACAAAACTTTCTGAGGCCCTATGATTCAGACGCTATTCCGAGTGCATCCTATATGCTACCCTACTTACGGGCCAGAGCCAGGATTCAACCCTCGTCTCTAGAGCCTGAGCTCTTAACCACTTGCGCTGCCCTCCTGTCTCAGAAATGCCCAGGCTTGGTCTCTTTCATGGAGCTCGGTTGGCCGCAGGAAGAAACCATCTTGGGAAGCTGGTCCCTTCAGCTCAGGGGAGGGGAAAACTTATTTAACCCATGATATGGATGAGAAAACTGAAGCCAGGACCACAGGTTAGGGACCAATGGGCAGAGCTGAGTAAAACGGGGTAAAAGCCATCCTAGAGGTCTGAATAACCCTGAGGCTTGGTTCCCTTGTAGCCCAGCCCTTACCTGCTCGCAAAGCCCAGTTTTATAGGATCAGGCATTCAGCACTTGGCATACACGTGGATGTCCCCAGCTTTGTGCACTGGTCCTTCTGAAAAGGTTCGAGGAGAACAACTGCCCATGAGACCTCTCTCCGATGGCTCACCGGGGACTGGGACTCGAAGACCCCCAGCCCACTCTCTCCCCTTTACTCCTGGCTGAGAGGGTCAGGTACTTGGAAAACAGCACCGGGCAGCTTAGGACAAAAGGAAGCTTTTGTAGCCTGACTGACTCTGAGTAATCTGATACCTGCAGACTGGTCACTTTATAGCAGCCCTTGTCTAGGAATCACAGGCAGGGCACCCTTTTAGGGGTAGAGGGCGGAGATAGAAAGGAGATGCCCAAGCCTGTCTTTAGGGATTCCCCAGGGGACAGGGGAGACACAGCCCTTGCCTGGAGGAGCTGCCGATCTGAGAGGGGGGACCAGCTCTGTCCTCGGTAGCTCATAATCTGATGGAAGAGGAAACCCGCTTGTCTTTAGATGTCCTAGCCTGATGGCAGCAGGGCACAGCCCTCTCTTGACAGTTCCCAGTGTGACCGGGAGGCGGGCATCAGGAAATCATTCACAGCTGCAGCGCTTACCAGTCCAAGCTCCCAGGCGAAGGACCGGGAGCAAAAAATTCTGCCATTTCAAGGGTCATGAGGCTGGAGGCCACAGGCAGGGTGCCGAGAGCTCAGGGCTTCTTCAGGACCTGTGCGGTGTGTCCCCAGGGGGCAGCCCTTAGCGGAAGCTTCCTTTTCCCCCAAACTGTTTAAGATGCAGACTCTACCAGAGTTGGAAGTGGAAGTGGAAACTGAGGCCCAGAGAAGGAGAGAAAATTGCCCCAAATCACAGTATCACGCGTCACTCAGCAGCCGAGCTGGCGCTGGCACTCAGGGCCCCAGACCCCAGCCCAGGGCTCTAGCCACTGCCTCCGAGAAAGGGGCTACTTCTGTCCTGCCCCTGCCCCTCGTTTCGCTCCTTCATAATGTCCCACATTCGTCATCCTCTTTGCTCCTCTCTGGAGCTTAAGATGAAGGAACCCGTAAAAAGGATTTACATATTTACAATTTCCCCCACACTGAACTAATGAGAAATAGTCTCTCTGTGTACAGTTAATCACCTGGCCACGATCACAGTAAACCCAGCCTTTTTGTCCCTTCCCACTCCTTGATTTTCCTTTCTCCTTTTCCTCCCGTGCTCGTAATAATGACAGTGGCAGCCAACATGGAGTGCACACGTGCGGTGGGCCGGCCGGGACAGTGGCTAAATGCTTTCACGCATTGAATGTTGGCAGTTAGTTATCTTGTGACCTTCGTTTTACAGATGAGGAAACTGACTTGTCCAGGGCCATCCATTCATCCAACAAATATTTTATTAAGCCCCTACCGTATGCCAGGCTCTGAGTAGGTTCTAGAAAGTGGCAGAGCTAGGATGCAAACGGTCTGGCTCCAGAGCCCACTGTGTTACCCTGTCGCATCCACCGAGAGAGGTTGGTCCTGCGGTCCACATGGGGAAGCTGAGGTTTGCAGCCTCAGGGGCATAGCCAGGTTCAGAGCTTCCCCTCCTTCTGAGGCCAGGAGGAATAAGGCTCAAGGCTTTATTTCAATTACTTGATGAATGGGGTCTCCTGAATGTTTCTCAAGAGCAGATTCCCACCGATGCCCACCTGGCATCATTCGAGGCCTCCAGGGGAGCTAATCCAGCAAGGGAAGATACTCCATCAGCTAAACACCTATGGGGTGCCACATCCCATGCAAGCACTTTGCCTCCGTGAAGTCATTCAAGCCCCACAGAAGCTCTGCATTTGGGGAAACAGGCTCAGAGAGGTTACGTGATTTGCCGAAGGCCACAGAGCAGATGAGTGGCAGAGACAGGATCCTAAGGCAGATGTGCCTGACCCATGCACTGCACCTTCCAGTGACCCTCAGCAGGATGAGATCAAGTCCACTCTTTCTAGGGAGCTGAGCTGTGCCCTCATGGGGCGGGCCCTGGACATTCCTTTGCTTCTTTCTCCTCTAACTTCCTCTTTGTGTCCCCCTCGCCTTTTATCGGCGACACTGCGTTTATAATAAGCATTTAAAATGAGTCTTGCTGGACCAGGGACGAGGAAGGAGGAGGGAGTAAGAGATTTGTAGGCAGAAAGACGGGGAGGGGGATTGTGGGGTGTTAAATAGCCCAGAATTTTTTAAAAACTGATGCAAATCACTGGTCGGAGAGAAAATTATGTGCAATTACGTCCTGATATTGGAAGGTTTTGCCTAGCCCAGGCAACAAGATCTCATTAACAAGCAGAAAATAAGATTGAAATGGTGTGTAAAAGAGCTGAAAAATGAATTTGAATGCTGCGTTTGTCCACAATTACCCCCTCCTTCACACATATTTTATTGCAATTTTTTTATTATTCTTAATCTCTCCGTTCCTCAAAGCAGATTGGGGACATCCTGGCATTACCGGGGCGTCGGGAGGAGGTGCGGAGGATTTCCTGCTCCCCTGAAAGGAGACCCTTCTCTCACACATTTTCTGAGGTTGGGTTTTGGAGGGATCAGAATTCATTTCTCCGGCTTAGCGGGTTGTAGGAACACGGGGCTTTAACCCCAGCCGAGAGCTCCACTGGGCCCCGCCAAGCCCTTCCTTCTCCTCCCCTCCCTGTGGCTCTCTGTCTCCATCTTCCTCCCCTTTCCCTTCTCAGGGTGTCCTCCACACTCCCTTTTTCTGGAGGCCTCTCCCCACAGGCCTCCCCGGGGTGAGTGAGAGAAACTGCATGGCCTTTGCAAAAGAGCAACTCTAGGTTAGAGTTTCTGGTTCTGCCACTTACTAAGTTGCTGTGTGGCCCCGGGGCGGCTTGCTTAACCTCTCTGGGCTTCATTTCCTCATCCGAAAATAGGAGTGATGACCCCTCTCTCTCCGGGGTTCCGTGAGGACTAAGAATTTGAGGGAAGTGCCTGGCGCATAGTAGGTGCTTAATCGATGTGCATTCTCCCCTGCTCCCCATCTATGCCCTGGCCTCCAACCTTGCCTTACTTCCATCCCTTTCCCCCTTCCTTCCCTTCCCTCTCTGGGCTTCATTTCCTCATCCGAAAATAGGAGTGATGACCCCTCTCTCTCCGGGGTTCCGTGAGGACTAAGAATTTGAGGGAAGTGCCTGGCGCATAGTAGGTGCTTAATCGATGTGCATTCTCCCCTGCTCCCCATCTATGCCCTGGCCTCCAACCTTGCCTTACTTCCATCCCTTCCCCCCTTCCCTTCCCTTCCCTTCTCTCTTTCCTTCATTTCTTTCAGTTGGGTGGAAAATGCCTAAGTTGCTTTCCAATCCAGAACAAGACTGGGTTCTTCTACTGACCCCAGCCTTGGAAAGAGGGGACGGTGGGGTGCAGGTAACACTCCCCTCTGCAGAAAGCGCAGGAAAGGGCTCTGGGGAAGGATGAGCTGGGACGCAAGGACTGACTAGCTCACATTGGAAGGACACCGGCTCTGAGTGATTGTCCCCAGGATTACGAAAAAGCTGACCGCGTCACCCTCCTCCCCCCCACCCTCAATTTCTCACCATTTCTCACCATGACCAAGGGCGATGGTGTGGGGTCAGAGATCAGCTGTGGAAAGGCCCAAGAGTCGATGGCCAGATTTTCTTGGACCTGCAGCCAAATGACATTTTACAGTGCTTGGCCTCCCCAACTGGCTTTCACCATACTCACAGGTGCCCCCGCCAGCCATATCTGCCAGCCCTTCATCACAGCCCTGATCAGAACACCAGCTGGGGGCCGTAGGGACTGTCTACTCATCTCGTCAAGCGCCCTCCACACCCCGAGTGCCCGTTTCCCTTGACTCCTGGCCAGGCCAGCTACAAAGCTCGGAGAATTGGCCATGGGGCCCTGGGCATCCTCAAGCCCTTCCGGCCCCTGGGGGACAGATCCTGCCAAGATCCTGCTCTCACATCCAGTTCTGCCTTTGTCCATGGTTAACCTACCTCAGTGGGAAAAGTTGAGTTATTTCCCCCCTGGCAGCTCCTCGCCAAACAAAACCACCTGCTCACATCAATCAGAGAGGAGGCCCAGCTCCAGCCCACAGGGAGAGGCCTGGACAGAGCCTCGTCTCCTGTGAAAACAGACTCGTGTTTATGTCTCTGCCTCTCTCGCCCCTTTTTCTTGGGTAGAGGGGAACAAGGGGGTGGGAGAGAGAAAGGTGAGACCAGGATCAGGAACTTTCCCAATTGCTGGTTAGAGGGGGCGTCATGCCTAGGCACAGGTCCTGCTAGGAACTGGGAGACCTGGTTTATTGCCTGGCTTCTGGGTGACGCTGGGGTTTTGTTTTTTTTTTATCATTGAGGGAGAAGGAGGAGGACAAATCTGGCCTTTTCTCCTTTCTTAGAGGACTAAGTGGGATTCTGGGTAGACGGTATCTTGAGCCCACCTCCCTGAGTATGGACAAGAGATGGGGGCTGAGGGCTGCCCTCAAGGGCCACTCTGGGATTCTTTTTTTCCTGCCACCGAAACATCTGCAGCAGTCTAGACCCCACACCTTGAGAAGATGTAGGGAGAGCTTACCTGCCCATCCTAAATAGCAGGAGAGTTCTCGATGCTTCTATACACTGCTTGCCGTCAGGGGCCACGGTCTTTAGTAGGACCGTAGTCGAGGCAGTGATAGCAGGCGCATGATGATTCATACGGTAACACGTAGAACTCAGTGTCTGGCACATAGTAGGTCTCCAACCACCCTTGGTGACCCCCAGGCATGCTGCAGGCCTGATGGCCCACAGCTGTGGTCTGTTCCCCAAAGCTTTTGGAGGCAACGGATCATTTAGTTTGCATTCGAATGTCATTCCATTCCATTCCCTTCAAGTCCATTTATCTAGCTCCTGTTATTAACACAACATATAGGGAGACTCTAAAAAGAAATACACACAGCTGTCTCTGCTCTTACCAAGTATATCTAGGAGGAGACAGTCCCCCCCACCGCCCTCCATCCCTCAAGAGCAGTGAGATAGTCTGTTTTTGATAATTTAGTGGGGTTTCTGGTCAGACAGGGTAGGAAGAGCAGAAGGGTTTAGAGAAGGGAGGACATAGTCAGAAAAGGCTTCCTAGAGGAGGCATCTCGAAGGGGAAGTAGGATTGGCTCAGGGGAGAATAGGAAGGGATAGGAGGTTGCAGACCAGACAGCAGCAAATACTATGGCAAATACGAAAACAGTGTCTAATTCAGATACATCATGGAGTCCGTGGAATGATCATATGGATCAGGGTTTGGAGCCCAGATCCTCTACTTACTTGCTACGTGACCACGGGCAAGTTACACGAGCTCTCTGAGCCTCTCTTTCCTCATCAATAAAATGGGGTGATACTACTTACCTTGCAGGATTTTGAAAAATAAATGAGACTATTTATATGAAACATGGAGTAGCATGCCCGGCATACAGGAAGAGCTTAATAAGTGACAGTTTTTCCCTCTCTGCTTCTCCTTGCCCTGATTAGAAATTGAGTTAGCCATGACCTGCTAGGTTTCCCTGGGTGATTTCTTTTCTGGAACTGGAGGTGCGGCTCAGCCTAGGCCGGGCCTGGTCGCTGGTTGGAACTCTGGGAGAGCTGAGTTCCCTCCTGGCTCTGCTTCTGACCCACTGTGTGACCTCCCCTCTCTGGGCCTCAGTTTCCCTATTTATACAAAGAAAGAGATAGATGAACTAGGAAGGAACCTTCCTGCTCAGTCTGTGATTTCTGTGGGTTCTTTGTACAAGCACATGAGTCATAGCTTCTAGTTCTGCGGGCGGGGCCAACCCTCTTCTCTGTCCTGTGCCTCCTCCCCACCCTCCTGGGGCCTCAGCCTGGGCCTGCTGGGCTTCCAAGCAGGCTGAGGGTTTAGCTGTCCAGAGCTGCCTGGTTCAGTGGGAAAGAATGCAAATAGCGGATTTGTCCTTCCTCCTGATTAGCAAGGGGGCTCGAATGAGACAGTCCCAGCAGATAAGGGGAAGAAAATGAGGGAGATTAGCAATTAATACGGCAGGCGGACTCAGAGCTGCTCAGGCCTGTCCCTGGGGTCCCCAGTGGGAGGGAGGCCGCCGGGATGGCCAGCAACTGGACCTCAGAGGACAGGCAAGGCCCCAGGTAGGAGAGACAGGGGAGACTTCGAGGGTCCCCTAGGTCCAAGCTCTCTCCTGCCTCCAAACCTTTGCACTGGCTGCTCCCACCTCCAGGGTCCTGTCACCACCTCCAGGATCCTGTCGCCATCTCAGCCCCAACTCCTACTTATCCTTTAAGACCTGACCCCTTCCAGGAAGGCTTCTCTCACCCCCCATGGTGGGTTAGTTGTGTTTCACTGTGCATTTATCACACTTTATCGGTATATTAAAAGTACCTGTGTTACTAGACAAATATTAAGTAATAATAGTTCCATTTTTTCGAGCACTCGCCACAGGCCAGATGCTGTGCTAAATCTGTTACACGCATATCTCATTCAATCTTCCTGACATCTCCTTTGGAAGATGTTCCTTCTGTCTTACAGAAGCACCAAGCAGTTTAAATAATTTGCCGAAAATAAACTGGTAACAAGTGGCAGAGCCTAGACTTGAACCTACCCACCCACCCCCGCCTGGTCCGAGGACCATGCTCTTACCCAGTACATGTCTCAGAAATGGTCTGTTTTCCACTTGCTGCTGAGATCTTTGAGGGCTAAACATGAGTCTTTGATCTCTGTCATTCCCTGAGAGGCAGGAGCCCAGGGATGTCAAGGCTCTAGAGTCCTCAGCACTGTGACTCCAGACAGATTCTTCTCTGCCTCAGTTTCCCCCTCTGTAAAGTGGGGCTAATAATAGTTCCTATCTCATAGAGTTAGTCTGAGGGGTAAGCATGGTGATATATGCAAAGCAAGTCGCTGTCTGGCACAATGCGCAGTAGCCATTTGCAGAGAGGGGCTCTCCAGGCGCACAGTGGGTGGCGGTGGGGCCAGGGCCAGACTTCCTGTTTCAGAATGAATTTCTGAAACAGCATCTTTGAGTTCCCCTGCTCTTTCCTGCCTTCCTGTCTTGGCATCTGCCCTGCCCCAACCTCATCCCCCAGCCCCACCTCTCTGCTGGCCCTCCCCCCAGCTGTGAACATTTCTCCAGTACCTTTGGGGGTGGGGACAGGTGTTCTGAGCCACCCCAGGGTGGTAGCTGGGGGGGGGTGGGGTAAACAGCCAGAGGAAGCTCCTCCCCTGGGGCTTCTGGGAATACCAGGTATCTCCCAGAAGTGGCCTCCAGGATCACCGGGGACCTTCGGAAGGTTGGGCCTGGCTGCCACCCCAACACCGGTGCAGTCTCAGCCAGTCACCCCACTCTGAACCTCTGTTTCCTTCTGGGTGACAAACGCCAGCACTCTCTTTGGAGGAGGGGACAGCTCCTCCCCCTCCCCCAACCCAGCCAGGTGTGTCCCCCACTTTCCTTCTCCTCCAGCCAGCCTTGCCTCCATGTTCTGTCACTCAGCCCAGAACTTTCTCTTGGGCCCAGCAACGGGAAATGAACGTCTGATTCTTTCCGGCCGCTGCCTGTGCTTCCTCTCCCCCCTGCCCCCTTTCCTCCCTCCAATTCTCAGGTCCCCCAGCCCCTTCCCTCCCTTCAGCCCCCTTTGCCCTCACCCCATGTGCACCACCGCGTGACATCCTCTCCCCGTTCCCTTCCTAAGCGTCCTTCCTTCCTATACCTCCCCAGACAGGGTCCTCTCTGCCAGGCTCCCCTGGGCCCAGCCTTCCCCCCACCCCTCCCCCTCCTGCCTGCTTTCAGACCCTCTCTCTTTCTCCCTCTTTCCATCCCTCAAATCCAGCCCCCCTTCCCATTCTCTTCTCCTGAATCTGTCATTCTTCTCGAGCTCTTGTCTCTCGCCCCGATTTCCCCCGCAAGCACCTCTTCTTCCTCCATCTCCGGCCCCGCCCCGCCTCTCCCACCCTCTTCCTCCTCCCGTCTCCTTTCCCAGTTCCTCCAGCCTCTCGGACCCGTGCAGCTCGCTAATGCTGGGCTCAGAGGCTGGGCCGGGCGCAGCTTCTGGGGACCCGGACGACCAGGGACGGGGCAGGGGTGGGAGCGGTGAGGCGGGCGGAAGGAAGGGGGGGGCTCGGGCCATCCCCTCGCA
>NW_006436888.1:396423-453997 GCF_000325575.1 Pteropus alecto | reverse complement strand
GCTGTCCGCTCCGTCGGGCCCCGCGCGCACGGCGGCTGAGGGACTGGGCCGGCGAGGCCGAGCCAGCGAGCCTGCTCCAGGAGGGAAGCAGACAGGCACTTACTTAACTTCCTTGGCAGCGCAGACAGGGTCGGCTTCCCCTCATCCCTCATCCCTCATCCCTCATCCCCCATCCGTTCGTTGCGTCCCCTTCACCAGCGCACTTGCTGGAACATTCTCACCCTCCCCTCTCTTCACTAACCTATTTCTCTCTCTGGTCTCAGCTCAGAGGTCACTCCCTCCCAGAAGCCTTCCCTGACCCTCCAGTCTAGGTGGCCGTACTTCCTGTCCCGGTAACAGTTTTGCCTTTAAATTCTAACTTTGTGGATACTGCTCTCTCCCTCTAAGGCGAGGATGGGTCTATCCTGGCGGCCTGTGTTTCCCTCACAAAGCCTGGCATGCAGCAGGGGCCAATGAACAGCTGTAGGGACCCATTAGACACCGAGGGCCCATTCTGTGTCTGGCACGTGGCACCTGCCTTTAAGGACCTTCCAGTTAGTTCTGCAAGAGACAAGAAAGCAAACCAGGACCCAGATGCCTCCAGAGAGGAGGGGAAACCCCAGGCAAGGCCGTGGGAGGGGGTAGTTGGGAGTGAGGATCTGTGTGGCCCCCCCCACCCCCACCCTGCTGGCTTGGCCAGGCTGGATGGACCACCTGGAGGTCCAGCTTTGCTTTCTAACCACCTTCCTTGGCAAGCTGGGATCCAGCCTGGAGGTTCACAAGGTGGCAGGAGGTCAGATTAAAGTGAGGCCAAAGGGAACCTTCACCGGCCCACTCTAAGCCGCTATGGGGCTGACTGTTGGCAGCAGAGAGAGCGAGCATGTTTGGAGTGATGACAGGGAGCAGAGGTCATGAGAGGCAGATTCGGCTCAGGATGAGGAAAGGCTTTCAACAGTGGAAGCCACCGGAAATGGAAGGGTCAGCCTTGGAAAGCAGTGAGCACCCACTCTGGGGAGGAGTGGGGGGTGGGCTGCAGGTGGGGCGGTGCGAGCAGAATCTGGTTTTGTCAAGACTGTTGGAGAGGGGATTCTTTGCAGGGGATTAGATTAGAGTCAGTGGTTCTCAAACCCGTGCTTAGAATGATTTCGGATGCATGTTAAAAATCTAAACTCCCAGGCTCCACCCTCACGGACACACACAGTAGGTCTTTTGGGGGCCTGGGGGAATCTGTTAAAGAAAGCACCGCCCAGGGCCGCAGGTCTGAGGCCTGGCACACTGGAAGCGCTGGATGAGGGAGCCTTCACCTCATCAATGTTGAATCAACACCTTGACCCCCCCCACACACACTCTTCAGGAACTGGTGCCGAGGAGGCTGCGTTTCAGCTGAACTGAGATTCCCCTCACCAGCAGTCTCGGAGTTAGAAGGCACCCACGGCCTCCGTTTACAGACTGAGACACCCGTAAGAGCCTGCACACTGCCCAGAAAGACTCGGGTTAGCAGGGCTTTTCTGAGGGCACGGTGGCTGTGGCAGTGGCCGAACTGTTTCAGAGGGTCAGTGCACAGCCTTTACAGTCCTCTCTGCCTCTGCTCTGAGTAGAGTGCACAACCCCCGTTTTGACGTAAAGCCCTGGGAAATCTTTTGAAGCATCCAGCACCAAAGGAGGGGACGAGGAGACCTGGGTGGGGTGTGTGAGGGAGGCCCGCTCTGCCCAGCTCCTGGCCTCCATCCTGCTCGTCTGTTGGGGGCCAGCAGAGACTGCTGGGGCATTAAGGTTCTGTGAGGGCTCTGGCAAGTGTCTTACACAAAGGGGATACATCTAGGCCGAAATGGAGACGCGAGTCCCCAGGTTAGAAGTTCCCGAGCCTAACCCCAGGGGCCACCTTCAGTTCCCCACCTCCGATAATGCCCTCTCTAACCCCAAACTCCCCAAGCATCCTTCCCTGAGCCCCTGGGTGCTGACTCCAACCCCAGCCAACTCCATTCTCCCTCTCTAAGCCTCTGGGGAGAAGCAGCTGTCCCAGCGGGGGGCCTGCCCTGCTTTGGCCCCTGAAGAAGCAGGGTTGCTGTTCCAGCACCATTACTGTCTATATGACAACATATCTAATTTGTTCAGAACCTGGCAGTCAACCCGGCACATTAGCTGTTTGATCCTTACTGAGCCTTGAGGGCCTGGAATCATCACGCCCGTTTTGCAGACTCAGAGAAGTAAAGTTCAAGGTCAGCAGCAAGGGACAATGTCAGAATCCAAAACCCAGGTCTGTCTGTTGCCAGAGATTAAATTCTCTCTTCAGTCTGGTCTGCACTTTAACAAGTTCCCAGGGGACTCGCATGCCTAGGAAAGTTTGAAAAGCAGTGGCCATGCCCTACCCCACTCCCCAGCTCTCAGATGCCCCTTTAGCTGCCTGCAGTCACTTCAGAGTGGACCACCTTGGGTAGCAGAGGAGCAGAAAGGAGGGGGCCTGGGAGGGAAGCCAAAATCCCTCAGAAGCCCAGAGCAAGAAGCAGAGGTGGGCTGAGAGTTTCTACAGTTTTGTGCTCACGACCAGCTGGACCAGGCTACAAAGCTGGCACCCCAGCCTGGTGGGCTCATTCCAGGTGCTCTGAGCTCCGGGGCTGATTCAGGAGGCGCCTCTTGCTGGAGGTACGCAGGGGCGGTAGGCAGAGGGGCGTGGAAGTGGACAGACAGACTGACAGACCCAGAAAGACAATCAGGGTGCGAGATGCTGGTAGAGAGAAGGGAGGTGGGTCCAGACCTACATGCAGAACAGTCATGGAAAGGGAGGGAATGGAAGAGCAGTGGAGACAGACGGAGAGAGGGAGACGGGCAGGGAGACAGAAAGAGAGTCTGGGAGAGAAGCACATGGAGAGAGAGACAGAGAGATCCACCCAGAGACTGAGAGGGACAGAAAAAGGAAGAGAAAGAGAAACGGGGGGAGGCTGTGGATGACAGAACAAGGCGTGATGGGGAGTCAAGAACACAATTGAAGGGAGGTGAACTTACAGAAATGGGATGGGGGCAGGGAGCCAAGACAGGAAGGAGGACCCCAAAGCTGGAGAGGACTGGGTGCAGAGGGAGGGCTTGAGGGAGACGAAGACACAGCTCTGCAGTCAGACAGATTTGAGTTGGAATCCAGCCCCACCACCCCCTAGCTGGGTGCCTTGGGGAGGAAAGGAACTTGGCCTTGGATTTTTCCATCAATGAGAACAGCAGCAGCAGAATGGTCCCTTCGTCCTCCACCTGCCAGAGCCCAACTTCTCTCCATGCTTCTTTCTCCTCTTCACAGTCCAGGTGTCTGGCAGGGACCTTTACCCAGGCAAACGGGGCTGCCTGGGCCTGAACTCCAGATGCCCCATTCCCAGCCCTGGCCTCCTGGTGTGGCAGTGGTTGGTCCCAGAGCCCCAGGATCCCAGGGCGACAAGTCCTGCCCTTTTGCCAAGTGTTTCCCTTTAGTTCCAGATGCCACCCTGACAGGTGCTTCCCTGTGATTAATGTCCCCAACCCCTAGGCCTGGGACCAGCCCCTCCTCCCCAAACCAGAGTTGGTGGGCAGTGGGTAGCAAAGGGACCCGAGCCTTCCAGAATCCCCTCCTGGTCCCTCTCTCTTCCTGATTCCACCCCAGCCACCAGGAGCAGAGAAGAGACCCCTCCTCAAAGCCACCCTCAGATGAGCCAGTTAACTGTTGCTGAGTTTTTGTTCAAGTCTCTGTTTTGAGTCTTTATCTGTGTGATGGTGTTACCTAGTAATCCTGCTGCCGTGATCAGGAAGTTGAGTCAGAGAAGTGCCCAGAGCCCCTTGGGGCAAAGCAGAGAGGTCTCTGGAGGCCTGCTGGGGGCCCCCGCAGCCCTCATAACAGTCAATAATGGTGGACGTGGGCTAACTTTGGCTCTGTCAGTGACACAGGTTGGTGAACTTGACAGTCAGGTCGTTTATGGGGCACACAGGATCCAGCAACCTGAAGGCCCTGTGCAGAATGGCAGAGATGGGGGCCATAGGTAGTTGGGGGTCGAGCCAGGTCGTTTAGGGGACTGCTGTCAGAGTTAGGGACCATGGTTGGAGATGGGGGTTGAGTTTTGAGTTGGTCGTGATTGAACTGGAGAGTTATTATCTAAGTTAGATAATAGATTATAAAACTCTCCGGTGGAGGACAGCAGTGACCAGCTGTGTGATCTTCAGCAAGTGACTTGACCTCTCTGTGCCTCCGTTTCCTCATCTATAATACGTGGATGACAGTAATTCCTATTTCAGAGGGTCGTTGCGAGGAGTAAATGGGTCAACACAGGAAATGCTGAGAGCACGGCTTGGCTTGGCACGGAGGACGCATTGAAGAGGGACGGGCTACGATCATGAATGGGTGCACTTGGAAGTGTAATCAGACCGGAGTCGTAGAGTTGGGTCGTGATGGGAGCCAGGGATCCAGGCTGGCGTTGGGGCGCATGCAGCATACGATTCCGGTTCCTCCCCCCACCTTGCCCAGCCCCTTCCCGTACACCCCGTACACCCCGTGGCAGCGCCTTCCTCGCCCGCAGCACCGGTGCCGGTGAGAAAGCTCCTATCTCCGCCCGCATCTCTCCTGGCCCCGGGACTGGAAAGAGACAACATCTCTCCCCGCAGTCCCCAGCCTGTTGTTTGTTTGGTACGTTGGAGCCGTGGGCACATTTTTGCTAATTTTGTGGCTGCCTTTATCAAACGAGGATTCACAGGCGCTTTATCCTCAATAAGTGGATTAGTCGGTGAGCTAAACAAGATGGTGTGGGACGCGGGAGCTGCTCCAGAGAAGATATTTGTTTTGCAAAGAATGAGCCTGTGTTCCCTGCCCTGTGCAGGTGAGGCAGGCAGGGCTTCCAGGTAGCTGGAGGGCTCTCTGAGCTCCTCCCTGGTGGGGGAGCCCTGATTCGTGGGAACTCCCTACTGCGCAGGCAGAGTCGAGAGGAGACCGGATCCCAGGAGGAAGGCCCCTGGGTCACTCCAGGGAGGGGAGAGTGGGTCTCTGCATTAAATCCAGCCACCTGGTATACCTGGGATCATTTGGAAAGTGTCACCTCCCTGGGCAGCAGCTTCCTCCTTCCTGTGCCTTGCCCACCCTTCCTTCCCTTTGCTCCTAGCCTTTCACTTCCTTTTGGTTTCCTTCCTCCCTCGAACGCCACCATAGGCCTATTGCTAAGTCCTGTGAATCCAGATACAGGTTAAGACACGGTCATTGCTTTTGCAGACGAAAGCACAAAACCAGACCAGTGAATTCACGGGCTCTCAAACAAGATGCAGGAGGCAATTCTGGTTGACACCGGACTTCTTCAACTTCTCTCCAAAGTACCCCTGACAATAGTTGTCTTTCCCCCGAGGCCCTGGGGTAGGGTATAACACTGACTCGCATGTATTATCTTGAAAATACATGCTCATTTTGCATTCTTTGCCACTGTGCAGCCATATTTGTTGGTCGTAATAATAAAAGTAATTAGTATCGGGTCAGGTCAACTCTCCAGGAAGTCGTGCCGTGTTTACCTTATGATTTTGCATGGTATGTGATGTTGCAACATCATGAATGTCGGGACTGGGGAAGGAGGTGGAGACAAGTGGAGTCTGGGTGGCCAAAAGGGTGATGAAGTCATAGAAACAGGGGGTGCAGGGGGAGGACTTGGATCAGGGGTGGATGTGTGGAGGTCAAGGCCTGGAGGCAGCCAAGAGGGTGTCCAGGACAGAGGTCAAGGCAGAGATGTGGATTTCAGAGGCATCTTTCTACAGAGACCCAGAGATGGAATAAGATGCTCAGGGAGCGAGGAGAGAAAGAGGCTGGGAGGATGCTTCGTCCAGCTGTTTGCCCCCATAGGGACCCAGATGTTTTCTTTGTCCCTTCCATTTTTAATGTGAGTGGCCATTTAAGGATCTTGAGGTTCCTTCTCTTTGCTACATCAAGAATCTGGCTGAGGTTGCGGGGGCGGGGGGTGGGGTGGGCGCAGAGACTCTAAGAAGGAAAGAAAACGATGAAACAGAGCATTCGGGTCCCCAGCTGGTCCTTAGCAGGGTCTGTCCTCCCCAAGCTGCCTCCAGCTGAGTGTGATTTTGCTATTTATTTACATGTAATTATTGCTATGAGGTGCAGATATTAACGCTGTCAAGAGCAATTTGCTCTGACATTTTTCACTCGCTCAGTGCCCCCGCCACTCTCGATGGAGCCCAGGGCTCTCCCTGCTCTGGCTGCTGCGCGCTCGGTGGCCGGGCCGAAACCACCCAGCCGGCAAGGAGTGGCGTCAGCGAGCTCACTCAGCTTCTCTGCAAACTCATTAAGCTTCGAAATTGAATTTGGCCTGGGAGAGGGCTGGCTGGGCCCTGCTCCACCTAGGCTGGCTCAAGGCCTCCCTGTCCTGCCTTCTTTCAAGAAAACTGGGCAGAGTGAGGCTGGTTGGGGCAGGAGCTGGTGGCTGAGGCTGGCAGAGGGCAGCTGGTGAAGATGATGGAGGGTCGTTGCAGAGAGGCCAGAGTACATACAACCCCTAGGCAGGCACGGCACAAGGGTCAACCATGGTAGCTGGAACCCTCTCGACTCTGTTTCCTGGTCACCTCGCAAGAAAATCAGGCAGCTCTAACTTTGGTGGACATTATTGCAACTGACAGCTGTACCCACCTAACAAAGAGGCTTTCCCATGGAGCCAGTCAAGCACCTTAGCCAGCCTGAAGGGGATGGTGCCATGAAGGTAGGAAAGGTACTGAGCTGGCCCTACAGTGGGTCCTGTAGGTGCTAGAAAGAGAATTGACTTTGGAGTCATGCCTTTTGAGTTCAGATCCCAGCCCACCACTTACTAATTGTGCAGACTTGGGCAATTTATTTAGCTTCCCAGAGCCTCAGTTTCTAACACAGAACAGCCAATACTCATATTTCACTGGATCTAAGATAATTTGATGCTGGCCCTTTTTAGATCTTATCAGAAGACGTCAACAAAAGCTTTGCACACAGCCCTGTCATCGTTGCTACCTCACAGTGACGCTACCTGGCTGCTACCTCAGGCATAGAAAGGCACTAGAGACAGTAAAATGCATTCCAATTTCAGAAAGATCAAAATACTCATCCTCTGACAGCTGTGGCGAGGAGAGAATGGTGGTGCTGCCTGCACATAGTAGGTGCTTGGCACATACTAGGTGCTTAATAATGGAAGACTATAATCTTTTCTTTTTTGAGCCTTTCAATAACTGGGGGCCACTTTATAGAAGAGACAACTGAGGCTCATTCATTCATTCATTCATTCATTCCACTTAAGAGACTTTGCTCCTTGGAGAAGGCAAGCAGGACCTGAGCTATCATGGCTGTGAGTCCTTAACGCATTGTGATATGTGCCAGCTTGTCTGCCCAGGTACTAACGAGGCCTCCCTGCCACCATTCACTTCCTGCCACTGCCAATCTGTGTCCTCGTCTCTGGCAATTACCGAGAAGGAGACCTCCCCGCCACCCACTCATGCCAAAGGGCCAAGAGCCCAGGCCTCGCCATCCTCTCCCTTCTCCTCTCCAACATGGGCCTGGCCAAGTCCAAGAGGTCCCCCCTCTCTCCCCCTCAGCCCTCCTGCCTCCCCTCCCCTCCCCTCGGCTCAGCCAATTAGGCCCCTGACACCTGGAGCCGCTGACAAACTGTTTCTGTCACTTGCTCTCTGTCTTTCATTAGGGGCCCGCAGAGGAGGGGGAGCGGGAGGGGAGGGGGAGGAGATGGGATCTTTCATGCTTAGTAAGGCCAGATACATTAATTACAAAACGGCCATTTGCCGCGTGAAAGTGTGCTAATTAAATTTATGCAATCATTATCTTTAAATAGTCATATCTTTCCCGGCGATCGGCCCCTTCCTTCTCCAACCCCGCCGCTGCTCTGAGCAGAGTCGCGCTAATCCTCATCCGCCATTATCACACCATCGGAGATGGTCTCTGAATCCCACCGCTCCCCACCCAGCTCCAGCACCAGCCAGGGGCCAGGAGCCCTTGGACCCATCCTGGCACGGACGCCTTCGGACTTGGGCCAACCCACGATCCTCCCAGGAAGGGGGAGGCCAAATCCAGGACCCCTCTGGTGTTTCCAGATATTTCTAGATGTTTGCAGATATTTGGAGGTTGACATTTTGTAGAGCAAACATTGGAAATGTGTGTGTGTGTGTGTGTGTGTGTGTGTGTGTGTGTGTGTGTGAGTCTTTATCTTCTGGAAATGAGTGGGAAATCATTCTGTCCAGCCGCTCACTTCCACACAGTCTTTAGCTAAGCCTCCGAGGACCCCTGGGGTGGGGAGGGGGCTCTGAAGTCCATTGTGTTGATGGCTGGGTGTGAATAGGCCATGAGACCCTCCATTTATTCTGTTCATTCAACCAACTCTAGGCCAAGCCCTGAGCTAGGGATAAACAGTCATTCATTCATTCGTTCATTCAGGAATTTACTCACTCAACAAATGTTTGTTAAACACCTACTATGTGCCAGGCACTGAGGATAGAATACCAGGCCTGCCCCTAGCAGCTCATGGCTAGATCCAGAGTCAGAGTCAGTCTGTGCCCAGGGCAGAAGGTGGGGCCACCATATGGCTGAAAGTTTTCTCGATGAGGTCCAAACCTCAGACTTCACAGTCTTTTTTGGCTTCGCTCTTCAGAGTCTCTCCCACCGCACACCAGGAGGTTCTTACCAAAGTCTTGGCTGAATCCTTTCTCTGAATTTCTCTTCAGTCCCACAGAGCCTGTCTTGTGAGCCTTTCTGGGTCTGGCATGTTGACCTCCCACAAATGCCCTCTGAGCTTCTGAGGTCCCCAGGCCCCAGTGTGTACCCTTGGTGAGATCAACTGGAGGGGCCTACAAGACATGTGCCCATACACACGTGAAGTACACACACACATGCACAAGCATGACTCACGCATGCTAATCACATACATGCACATGAACTCACACACATGCACACACAGACAAGCACACATACAAAATTCACATATGGAATGCACACGATACTCATATGCATATGTGTGTCTGTACACACACACTAATCTCTCATACATGCGAGACCCTCACAGGCACCCACACAGTACATACAAACACAGACACGCGCGCACACACACACACACACACACAGAGAGGTAAGAACGACCCAGGGCCAGGCGCAGGGCAAGAATATTAGACTCGAAGCCAGGGGTCAAGGGTTCCTGCTCCAGTGTTTCCACTCATCCCCTAGGAAATTCTGGGTGAGCCCCCTAAGCCTCAGGATTTTTATCTGAAAAATAGCAAGAGATCGGCAGCAGCCAGCCTCTGAAGAGCCTTCCTTGAAGGTTGGGTGGTGACAATGGAGGGGGTGACAGGCGTTAGGGGGCTGGGGTTGAGATTGGAGTAGGAGAGGGGAGCTCACTGGCCATGCCTGGGCACCGGCTCTTCCAGTGGGCGGTGTGGGGGGGCTGCCATGTGGGATGCAGAAGGTGAGGGGGTGATGTGAGAGCCATTAGCAGAGAGATGGAAGGCAAAGGAGGGGGGACAAGGGAGACCTGCAGGAAATCTTGTTTGGAAGCTCAAAGTCAGCACCCGAAGCCCATTACTGCTGTCCGCGGGGGGCAGCGAGAGGGGAGGGGGCCCAGATCCTCTTAGCAGAGAATTGAGCAGGAGAGGGGGGAGCAAGGGTGTTCTGCTGCCTGGGTGGGTGATTTCTCGCTTGCACTAATCCCAGCGTGGAGCTGGGGCAGGCAGCGGGATGGGCGAGAGTACGTTTGTGTGATGTGTGTCTGGGTGTCCGCACAGGCCTGGGGGTGGTGGTGAATATAGGCACATAGCCTTGCATTAGTGAGCTGGTGATTATGGAGTTGTGAGGCTGTGGTGTGTGTGAATGTGTGTGAGTCTTTGCCCATGTGTGCACCTGTGAAGCCTGTGGAAGGTGTGTGGTCCAGCGGTGTGCACGGGTGCAGTTTTTATGTGTATCATTCATTGTGTTTCTTGTTGGCCAGTCCGTGTAATGCCATGTGCATTCTGGAATGAGTGTCTGCGTATATTCCGTGCCTGTGTCTTCACCCATCTGGATGTGGATGTATAGTCGTATTGTGTGTGTGTAGTGATAATAGCAATGATTCTCAAACTTGGTTGCACAGTAGGATGAATCGGAATGAGTTTTAAAATATCCTGGTGCCCAGACCCTTGGACCAACTAATCAGAATCTCTAAGGGGTGGGATCCAGGAAGCATCATTTTCAGCAACTCCCCTGCTGGTTGCCCTCGGGCAGCCAAGGTAAAGAAACAGTGACGGAGCAGACAGATGCCAGTGGAGTAACCCTGTTTCTTCTTCTCAGCCCTTGGCCTGCTCTGTGGGGTCCATCTGGACACAGAGATGGACACAGAGATGGACTCCAGGCCCCAGACCCTTAGGGACAAGAGCAAGCCTTGAACTGGGCAGCCCAGTTTACCCGCCAGCCTGGGACAGTTCTTGGCCCACAGACACATATTTCACCCAGTCCAGGCAAAAATTGCTTTCTATTCCTGACAAGCTGTGCCCTTGCCTTCTCTTGCCTGACAGTGGGAGCAGGGTGGCCCCCCAAATGCCTCCTTTCACCTCTTAGGGAAGTCAAGAGAAAGCATTAGTGAGAGAATGGGCCAGGGCTGCAGTGGAGCTGAGGCTTGGAGATGCACGTGATCGGTGTGCCAAGCCAGCCCCTCCTGTTAGAGCCAAACCGGACACTGGGACAGGAGGGGTGGCAGTACTGAGCTCCCGGATGGCTCCACTGCCATTAGTTTGCGGGGACACTCCCCGTGGATGCAAGTTATCGCCATTCTTTGAGCCTTCATTTCCCCATCTGTGAAAATGTGTGTGGTCCATCTCCAAGGTGCTTCCAGGCTTCATGTGTGTATTTAGATGTGTTCACATGTAAGTGTGAGCACTTGTGAGTGTACTGACGAGTTTAGGAAATATAAGTGTGCGCTTGCGAAGGATTTTCATGCCAGTTTTTTGAGGTTCTGATGAAACGCTATTTGGCAATTCAGACAAGAGACATTTTGAGTTGCCTCATCTTCCTGGGTTCAGGTGTGCATCCAGCACAGGTGTGGTGTGTGCAGCCCTGTGCAGTGTGTGTTGCGTAGATGTGTGAATTCTGAGCCTTCCCAGATCTGCCATCGGGGCTCATGTCCTTTGATGCCACCCCTCTCCGCAGATGAGCACATTCAGGCCAAAGGGGTTGTGTGGCTTGCTGTAGAGCACAGGCCGCAGCTTCTGCGTGGAGGCAGAGCAATCCTTCATTCAGAAAGCACCTACTGTGTACCAGGCTCCAGAGGAAAGAAGAGATGAAAAAGACACAGTCCTAAACAGAGAGCAGTCCCCTGAGTCTGCCCTGGTGTGATCATTACTCCCTCAGGCCAGGTCCCTTCTAGTCCAGGCAGAAGAGGAAGGGGGATGGGGGATGGGGCGGAGGGGAAGAGGAAGAGGGGAGAAAGAGGAGAGGAGAGCTTGCATCTGAACACAAATGATGTACCAGGTACTCTCTTAATGTGCGTTTGCTCGTTTAGTCTTTACAGTAACCCTGCAGGTCACTACAGTTATTATCATTCCCATTACACGGATGAGAAAACTAAGGCACCGAAGGTTCAAGGCATTGCCCAGGGCCACAGCTCGTCAGCGGCAGAGCAGACGCTAATACAGACATCCTGGCCCCCAACGCCGCAGGGGCGCCCCTCAAAGCACTGACTGGTCCAGTGCCCTTGGGGAAACTGTTGTCCCTCTAGGACCCCAGGATTTGCTCTGGCGTTGCAGAGGTGGGGCTCCCGGCCTGCCTGCTGGCCCGTGTGGTCCTTGGCCTCATTCCAGCCCCCGTCTCATCCCCAGGTTCGCTGTCTCGACCTCACCAGTCTCGGCCCCTGCCCCTCCCTCTCCCCTCCGTGTCCTGCCGAGGCCCCCATCCACCCACAGAGCCTGCCAGGGAGCCCCAACGATGGCGATGGCGATCACCCCTTCTAATTGCAGCCTCGCTCCCAAAGCCACGTTTGGTTATCACAGAGGGCGCAGATCTCCAAGCTCAGCCTCACTTGGTCCCAGGCCCTGGGGCCAGCTCAGGAACGGAGGGAATTAATTACATTTTTCCCATCCCCTTCTTTTAAAGTAGGGGAGCCATGGCACTCCTGGGGGAGGGGGTGGTGAGCAAAGGATGTGGAAGGGGGGCTGGCACGGGGCTCTCTTGGCCCCCACCCCCAAAACCTGCAAGTCTCTCCCCAGCAGCGGAAGGGGGGTGAGGCCAACCCCTTATTGATTTAGTCTGGTGGAGACTGGGACTGATTTAGAGCAGAGGGAGAGGAAGGGGCTGGGGGCGGGCGGTTTGCGGGTGGTGGGGGGAGAGGAAGGGATGGCTGTCACTCAGCCTGACAGACAGCCCGGAGATTTGCCTTCAGATAAAACCTTACAGATGTGGAGGTCGGTATTGATTTTGAGTTAGTAACGGTAACGTACCAAGAAGTAATACATTAGTGAAAGCAAGGTCACCGGGAAAAAAATAAAACCCACCAGGGAGAGGCCTTAGCATTCTTGAGGGGGGTGGATTACCACATCAGACCAGGACTTCCTCAAGTTCAAAAGTTTGCAGGCCCCAGACCTCAGCTGGGCCCCTAACTGTGGGCTAAAGCTTCCTGCTTCTTTGGGCAAAGAGGACTCCTGGGTGTCTGTGGGCCAGCCAGAGGCCCATGGGCCAGCCGGAGGCCCAGAGGGCCACCAAGGTCTGAAGGGCTCTGCGCAAGAGGATTGCTGAGAGCCTCTCTCTCTTTCCATGTTCTCCAGCACAGGCTGCTCTGTGGGAACGATCACAGCTATCTGTGGGAACGATCACAGCTAGAGGTCAGGGAGACCCAGGTTCAAATCCCGGCTCTGCTACTTACTGGGTGTGTGATCTCAGGTTCAGCTTTTCACTCTCTGTGCCTCAATTTCCCCATCTGCAGAATGGGGGTAATAATAGTCTATTTCAATGAGGAGTCCCTGCTCCCACCTCTGACCTCTCTTCAGTTGGGTCCTGTCCCATTTGCTTGGAAGCGGCCATGCCCAGAGACAGGGGGATGGATGAAATGGAAGCCTTTTGATCCATAGGCCTACAGGGACTCTGGGAGAGAGTAAGCAGATGCCACGCCTCCCCATTCACACCTTCCCCAGATGTGGATTTGATTTGATGTTCCAGGGCAAATCCCATTGAACAAATCCCGTTACAGTAAAAGCTCCCTGGGCCTGAGCTGATACGGAGCTGTCCAGGGTCCAAGGCCTCCTGAGCCACTGGACACCACACAAGTCCCTCTGACAAAGGACTCTGAGAGGCCTTGCAGCATCTGAGATTTTCACTCTCAACATTGACCTTCTTGCTATTTCTTGAACCATCTGGGCATGGGCCCACCTCAGGACCTTTGCACTTGCTGATTCTTCTGCCTGGAAAGCACTCTCTGTTTTCTCATGGCTGTTTCTTTTTGGTCTTGCTGGATATAATCTCTTTGGGGAGGTCTTTGACAGTTCCACATACCTCTCTTTATTTTTCCTCTTATCAGTATCAGAAATTATTTATAGCACTTCTCAGTATCAGAAATTATTTGTTTATTTGTTTGTCGTCAGCCTCCTTCACAAAACTGACGGCTCCAGGAGAACACAAAGTTACTAATGCTCACTGCTACATCTCAGTGCTTGGCTCGGTGTCTGGCACATAATAAGTGCTCCATAAATATCTGTTAAGTGAATATGCATGAATTCGACGGGGTTTTTCCGAGCCCATGATATGTAGCAGATACAGTGTAGGCACTGGGGCTGCAAAGACAGATGAAACACAGTTCCATCTCGTCCTCAGAGAGCTCACAGTCCAGCCCTATCTCCAGCCTGGCACCTGGTAGTGCTCTCTGAAATGTTTGTTGAGTGAATAAATGAATGGATGAAAGCTCTCTTCAGGAAATACCACATTGTTTGGTGTAGCTGGGACATAAAGTACAAGGTAGGAAGAGGTGGGAGGAGTTGGTAAGGCAGGTAGCGGTCAGATCACAAGAAGCCTTTGACCTGTTTATCTGGGAGGAACTGAAGCCACCAATAATTCTTGAGTGATGTGATCCGCTTTGTGGCAGTTCTCTGCAGGTCCGTCTTGCAGGATGAGTACTGAGTCTCTGCACAGCTCCCAGCCCATCCCCAGAATGCCTTCGCCCTCTCCCTACCCACCCCATTTCTCTCCTCCCATCCCATCATCTCTTCCGGGCATGGTATCTTAGTGATATGCAAAAGGGAAGGATTCAACCGGGGTCTCGTCCAAGCTGACGAACCCTCCCGAGGGTCTCCCATGCCCACAAGTGTCCTTCTGAAGGAAGGGAACTAGGCCTGTGTATTTCCCCTGAGCCTCTGAGTCTCTTCTTGGGGCCCAGGCCTCCTCTGAGGGAGGCGCAGGGTTAGGGGAACGAGGTGGGCGGTGATTTTCTTAATTTAGATGGAAAGCAAGGTCTAGGTTGGGAACCCGACAGACAACCTGGAAAAGAAGGGGGTCTCCTAACCCTCAGAAAATTCCTGAATTTTCCCACAGAATCCCCACCCCCACATACTCCAGCAAATTTCTCCATCCAGGAGACCCCATCTCTATAGTCACAGAGCAAGAAACACAGCCTGATGGCGTCAGACATCTTCACACACCATCCCACTAGAGGGACTGCCCTTTCCGGGGTCCCTCTTGCTACCACCTCAGCACCCCTGTGTGGACCCTACCGTGACAGAGGTCTCTGAAGCACCTTCAAGTGCAAAGGGAGCTGTTGCAACCTCAACTCCTTCAAACAGCACTAGTGCCCAAAGGAGCTAGACATCTGCTGCCCAGACTCTCTCCTCCTCACTATCCTACGCCCATGTGTCTTTGTCATCTTAATGGGGAGACACACCATTAAGTCCCACCTAAACCCCTGACTCCTGACTCGGTGGAGATAAGACCAGCCCCAGCAGGCCTGTGCCCTTGACACTGGCTCTGGGAAGGGGTGGGGGAGTAAAAGAACGGAGGAGGGGTATCCCCAGGGCAGAGGGGAGGTGTGTTGGGAGCATTGAGGGAAGAGTGGGGGGAGGCTGTGCTCATGCCATTCAGAGAAGCCAGGCCCCCAGGGGCAAGGGATCCCATCCTCCACTCACCCCCTCCCCACCAAGTAGCTTCCTGGGGAGCAAATTGCGGCTGAAGGGGGAACCTCCAAAGGGGTCACATGCCTGCAACTCATCCTTGAGAGTCAGTCTGGGCGTCATCAGGCAAGCGGGTCGAGCCAGCTGGACCTGCTGTGAGATCTGGGGGAGCCCCGGGCCTCGATTTCTTCATCTGAGAAATGGGCCTCATAGTTTTGCCCCACCTGTCTCTGTAGGGCACTGGCTCAGGAGAGTCCCATGAGTTCATGGCTAAGACAGGAAGACGGGGCTTAGAGGAGCTGGGGCCGTTAATTCTTGAGCCCTCACCGTGAGTCAAGCTGGATACAGAGCCCTTCTGGTGCAGAGTTCATCTCACCCTCCATTCACCCTCTAGCCAGGCTGACGATCATCTCTTTCTCTCAGGATAAGGCGGTCACAGAAGGTAAAGGACACCCCGAGGCTGCATAGCTTGTACCCGGCGGAGCTCGGCGTCTGGCCTGAGAATGTCAATCCCGGCCGTGCCCTGGCGCCTATGGCAGGGACAAGTCAAAAGTGAGAAGCAAACATTTTCAGAAGGTGTCTAGTCGGCCACAGGGTTATTGCTCACTCAGATGCCGCAGCCCGCCTTCTCCCAGGAGGCGTGTGGGGAAATCAGAGAACACCGCCACGTGCCCGGCATGGATGGCGTCGTCATTCTTTAGCTTGGTGATGGGCAGACCGTCAGCAAGCCTAACCCCACCTGGCACTGTGACCTCCCTCCCATAGTGGCGGCATTACCAGGAGGTCACCAGGGTCTTAGGCTCTGCAGGTCAAGTCCGCAAAGGCCTGCCTCTCCCTCCTGCCTCTCTGCCCGCTCCCCTGGACTGCCCAGGTCACCTGTGCTCTCTCATACTGTAGGGACCCCTGCTACCTGCACTGCCTTTAGGCACTCTCTCTCCTGGATAGCTGGACAGCAGGTGCCACATCCTCCAGAAGCTTTCCGGGACCACTTGGCTGGCTCGGTGCCCTCCTCTGGGATCCCACAGCCCCCTGACTTGTCTCCGTGGCACCGCTTATCACTCCATATCTTGATGATCTCTTGCTACCCACTCACCCCAATCCCTCACCCAAACATTCTGCCGAGGGCTGTGACCATGGCTCTTTCTCCTCTGAAGTCCCAGGGCCCAGCCTGAGGCCTAGGACTATAGTCACCATCAACGTATGTTTGTTGAATGAATAAGTGAATACACCAATGAACCAACACCAGGTTCTTTAAACTGAGTTTCTAGAGACCAGCTTCTCCTTGTCAGTCTGAGTCGCCAGCACTGATGGCTGAGTTCCTGTTTGCTGAACCAGACCACGTAGGGAAGTGGGTGACGGTCACAGACAGGAGCTGCCTGGGAGGCTATTGGACAACATTGGCGATGTGTATTGGTATCGTAGGGGCAGAAGCTCAAAGTCAAAGCGTAGCAGGCCCAGCACAGGACAAGGGGTGAAGCCAGACAGATCCAGAGTCCTGCTGTGACCTTTGTGTTGGAAGATGGGGGCATCTCATTCTGATGGCGAAGGCACAATTCCCTGTCATAGGGGAGCTCCCCGTCTGATAGGACAGACAGTTAGCTAGTTCATTCATTCATTTACTCATTTACTTATGCATTCATTCATTCAGCCAGGCCTGGAGATAGAGAGGTGAGCAAGGCCCGCCCCGCCCTTAGACCTGTCGGTGGAGGACACCTCCGTGGGTCAGGACCTAACCAGCAGAAACCACTAACCTTCTTACCCACAAGGACAGGCAGCCAGGTCAACTGAGGATATCGATGCTGCAGGGACCTCAAGGGAGCCGCTCTCCCAGAGGCCTGTCCGGGGCCAGCCTGGCACCATCCCCGCACCCGCGGCGTCTGCGGGGCCCTCCGAGCTGCCAGCCCTGCTGCTCATCCACACTGACGGTCTCTCCCCGCAGGTGATGAGCATCCTGAGCAACCCCAGCGCAGTGCCTCCGCAGCCGCAGGCCGACTTCTCCATCTCCCCGCTGCACGGTGGCCTGGACTCAGCCCCCTCCATCTCGGCCAGCTGCAGCCAGCGGGCGGACTCCATCAAGCCAGGGGACAGCCTGCCCACCTCCCAGTCCTACTGCCCGCCCACCTACAGCACCACTGGCTACAGCGTGGACCCCGTGGCTGGCTACCAGTATGGCCAGTACGGCCAGAGTGAGTGTCTGGTACCCCAGCATCGCCTTCCCTACCCCTGCCCCCCTGCTTATTTGTAGAGAGCTGCGAGGTGGTGTTGGATGGGGGTGCCCATTTCACAGATGAGGAAATCGAGGTCCAGAAAGGAGAAAGCGCGGTTCTCAGGTGCCACGGAGCTGGGATCCTGTACTCACGCTTCTGCTGCCTGAGAGCAGTGCTGTCCCATAAAAATATAACATGAGCCACAAATGTCATTTAAAATTTCCAAGTAGCCACATTTTAAAACCTAAGAAGAAACAAGCGGAGTTATTTTTACTAACATATTTATTTACCCAATATATCCAAAAGGGGATCATCTTGACGTGTAAGCCATATAAACTTAATAATAAGATATTTTATATTCTCTTTCTTATACTATGCCTTTGAAATCCAGCCCATTTTAATTCAGACTGAGTTTTCACTGGAAATGCTCGATCCGCACTGAAATTTTATAAAATTTACAACCGAGGCGGTAGATTTACAGACCCAAGCTGTTCCAGATACACTGAAAAGTTTCCCAACCACTAAACGAGATTAATTTCAGTTTTTAAATTTAAATTAGTTAAAATAAAATAAAAATGTAAAATTTGGTTCCTCAGTCTCACTAGCTACAATGCAGGTTCTCGAGAGCCACGTGTGGCTGGGCTGCCGCGTCGGACAGCGTGTGTTAGCGATCCTGCCTCTGCCTCTTTCTGCCCCCGGCCGTGGGGGACAGCTATGTTTTGAGTCCTTTCTTCTAGCCTCGTCCCTAGCCTTGCTTTCTCCAAACTTCGAGCTGTTCTCATGTGCCCACCCCAGCTGCCGACCCCTTGGCACTTTGCCTGGAGGCGAGAACGGCAGGTCCTCGGACTAAAAGCTGCAAAAGGCAGCCCCAGCCACAGCATCCAGCTGCTGGACGGGGCAGCAGCAGGGCAGGTCAAGAGGGCACAGGGAGCCGAGGTCACCGGCTGCCCCTCCTTCCCCACCCCCCGGCAAAGGCCTCACCTGCTGGTGTCAAACTAATCAGAAGGGCGTGTGGCGAGAGGGTGAGACCTCCCAGCCCAAGGGTGTCCTCTCTCCTCGCCACAGCCCTGGCCCGGCCCCACTGACCTCTGCTTCCTGTCCCCCATCCCAGTCCACTCCTCCTCATATGGCCTTGGCCTCCACGGCTAAATGAGCGCCAGCTGTACCGACCTCCACCTCCCAGCTGCGTCCGTGGCCCCCTCCTGTGTACGTGCCCGTTTGCACATGAAATGTATGCACACCAGTATGTGCATGAGTGTGAATGCGTCATAGGTGTGTTACAGTTCGTGTGTGTCGTATGTATTGTGTATTTCAGCATATAAGTGCTAGTAGACACATCCCTGTGTAGATGGATGTGTATATATGTGTGAATGTGAGTGGCACGTGTGAGTATACGTGCATCTGACTGTTCACATATGTGAGAGTTTAAATGAGCATTTTGTGCACATGTGGTTTACATATGGGTTTTATGTGAACACACGTGTGTGCATGTTTGGTCATGTTAGCATATGTGGCTGTAACATATGTACCTGTGTTTAAATGTGCATTCAGGTATGTACATGTAGCTCTGTTTATGTGCGTGCCCGTGTGTTTGACATGTGAGTTGCATATGTCATGTGGACATGTATAATAAACGTGTGTATAGATATGCTTGAGTGTGCAAATATGTGTGACTGTATGTACATGTATATACTCGTGCTCGAGTGTGTCTGTGTGTTTGGGAGTGTGTATGTGGACATGTAAACTGCGTGCAGTGTGTAAATATGGGTATGTGTATGCTGAGTGTGCACATAGGTGCGGCTGTGTGTGCCTGTGTATAGTTGTGCATCTGGGCATGCACGCACGATGTTGTCTGTGTATAACTGTGTCTGTGTGAATGTGTGTGCGTGGGGAGCAAGTGCACAGGGGTATATAACCTGTGTTGTGCATGTGTGTTTGAGAGCAGGGTGCACACGTGTGCACGGGCGTGTTTCCAGGAGGGCCAGGACGACCCCCTGCCCCAGCCCATGTACCTGGGCACAGAGGGGGACACACATGCTCTTAATAAAGAGTTTAGAGCCCCGGCCTGGGGCAGGCGTTAGTCACACCCGTGCCCCACTCCAGGGGCGCCTGCTCAGCTCGGAAATAAAATTAACCCCAGAGTCAGCACAGGGCGGCAAGGATGGGGAATCAAAAGGGGCCCAGGAGGCGAGAAAGGAGTGTTTGTAAGGAGCGTTTGTTCCTCCTCTGCTTGGAGAAGCTGGCCAGGGTGGTTCTGTCTCCCCCTCCTCCCTCCCTCCCCATCCTTTCTCCCTCCTCCCACTCCCCTCTAGCTGCACCCCTGCTCCCCTGTCCTCCACTGGTAGCTCAGAGCTCCTCCTGAGTCATATTCTCCAGCCCAGCCTAGAGGGAATCTGAGCACAGAGCCAACCCCACAGAGGCTCCAGGGCTGGGCGGGGAGGGGCCTGAGGGAAAGCCCACCGCCCATCACCAATAGAGCAGGCAAGGCACCTTACCTCCCTGAGCCTCAGTTTTGCCATCTGTGAAATGGGGACCCAGAGATTAGACTCAGTCTTCCCAAAGTTTTTCCACTATATTATGTCCTTCACCTTTGACATTCTGGGACAGCTGAGGAACACACTGTGTTCCCACTGACCACCTGCCCCATGTTCATGGACAACTGAATACATCTGTGACTGGGCTCCCATAGTCCACATGCAAGAGTCACATGTCCCAGACTGCCTCAGGTATGCTCAGGGCTACCTGTCATCTGCTCACATCTGTCTCGTGCGTTGGCCCACCAGGCACTGGGCAAAATGCATGTTGCACCTTTTATGTGATTCTCAAAAAACTCACCTAAGGTAGATGTTATTTGTCCTCAGGTTACAGACACAAAGGCTAAGGCTAGGAGAGGCTAGGAATTTTCCCAAGGTCACACAGCAGGTGAATGGGCGACTCCAGGTCTCCTAACTTCAAACCCGTTTCTCTCTGGCCAAACCATAAACTCGTGTGAGACACCCAGTAATGACACACACCTAGACCCACCTGTGTGTGAATTCACATTCACAAATTCATACCCACCTACACATGCACACATGCACACACACAGAGATTTATTTCTGAGTGTTCACTAATGTGTGTACATGCTTGGCTTTGAAGTATAAATATACCTAATATGTGTGTATCAAGAAGAAATGACTGTTTACTGAGCATCTACTGTGAGTCTGGCATTTCATCCTCATGGCTACCCTGTAGAGCAGGGGTCCCCAACCCCCAGGCCGTGGACTGGTACTGGTCTGTGGCCTGTTAGAAACCCAGGCTGCACAGCCGGAGGTGAGTGGAGGGTGAGCCAGCAAAGCTTCATCTGTATGTGCAGCCGCTCCCCAGCGCCAGCATCACCGCCTCAGCTCCACCTCAGATCATCAGGTCTTAGATTCTCATAGGAGCACCGGTCCCTGGTGCCAAAAAGATTGGGGACCGCTGCTATACAGGGTAGCCATGGCTATACACACGTACCTGGCTTAGGTAGAACTCACCTGTACAGTTACCTGTACATGCACAAGCATTCCCACTGTTCTTCTACTCACATAGGTACACACAAGTCACTCACATCTGCATAGTGTACATGATTATTCCCACCAGACAGATGAGGAAACGGGATTCCGGAGAGGCTGTTTGCCTGAGATGACACAGCAGTGTGTACGGTGTGTACACAGCCACACCTATAGCTCCACTCCCGGAGAGCCTCACTTAGGTGTGCATGGCGTGTACACATTGGCCAGACTCTTAAACAGCAGAGTCCACCTCCGCTCCCTAGGCCTCGTGTCTTCCCAGGGACACCTCCATACTTTCCTTTCCTGCCCCCAGCCATTGTCCGTCCATCTGTCTGTCCCTCCTGTCCCTAGAAGGGGTCAGGTGATGGGGGGGGGGGACGGGGACAGAACACACAGAAGATTAATATGGCCCTGGTGTTCCCAGAGGCCAGGGCCGTACTAATGATGGGGCTGATAGAACGCAGAAGTGTGAAAAGAATTTTAATAGATCTGACAAGTCTAATAAGAATTTGTGTCTAGAAGGGTCCTCCTCTGGGGCCGCGGGCTGACGAGACGCTGACGGCTGAGATTCGTTTACTGGTTGGCATCACGGCCGCTTCTCCTGCCAACTCCCAATTAATCTAATTTGAGATGTTTAGAGCCCAGGCGCGAGCTGGAGACTGAGAAGGGGAGACACGGAGAGACAGAGGGACAGGGAGGGCCCCTGACAGAGGCTGTAATGAGGAATGTCACAGCCCTGCCCTCACCCTCACCGGCCCTGGCTCCACCCCAGGGAGAGGTGAGCTCTGCAGCACCAAGGGTGCCCTTGAAGGGGCTGGGTTGTCAGTAAAGTTTGGGTTCTTGGTGTTTCCTTGCCCAATTGACAGAGTTTGAAGGAGCTTTTGCTGTGGGACTCAGACTGACCAGGGGTGCAAACAGGACACCAGGGGTGCAGATTTGCATTCCACCATCTCACGTGCTCTGCGTGACTCTGGGCCAGCATCTTTTCTGCGCCTTCGTTTCCACTTTTGTAAAATGGAAACAGTTGTACCTAAAGCACGGGGATATTTAAAGAATTCAGTGAGATCATGTCCACCTAGCACATAGTAGGTGCTCATGTGTGAGGGGTCTTGCTTTGTTGTTCTCACCATTGTTATTCGAAGCCAGACCTTTCTGTCCGACCCACAGAAAGAGCTGGAGAGGTTAGCATCAGAGATGGGCATGATGTAGAAAAAGAAAGGGTAGGCAGAGCCTTCAGTGACTTGGGAAAGGTCATCTGACTTGTCCATGTGCCCTTGGACAAGTCACATTTCCTGAGTGAAATTTGTAGGGGTGAAGTTCATAGAGGTGGTTAGGAGCTGCCATCAGACTGCCTGGGTTTGAATCCTGGCTCCACAACTTAAGAGCCGTGTGACCTTTCAAGTTACGCAGTCTCTCAGGGCAGGACCTCAGTTTCATCATCTGTAAAATAGGGATAATAATACTACCAGCCTCAGAGAGCTGTTGTAAGAATTAAATGAGATGATACACATAACCTGCTTAGAGAACAGGCATAGAGCACGTGGCAATCCTGGGAGCCCAAGTCTACTGAGCTCACTACATGTCAGGCACGGTGCTAACTAACCACTCTAGGCATTTTCTCATTTAAGCCTCACAATAACTCTTTAGCCGAGGTGCTAGTACATCTCCATTTTACAGACAAGGAAACTACTTGGGTAGGTGAGGTGGGATGCCCCAAACCACACACTCAAAGTCGGCAGACACAGGATTCGAACCTAGGTCATTTGAACCCTTAGGCAGTATGGCCTCCCGTAGCTCGATTGTTGATACTACCCATCTCACTTCTCCGGGCCTTGCCCTCTGGCCATGCCCATCACCTTCTGGCTCCACCTACCTGCCCTAGGCAGGAGCCCCCAACTTTAAGGAGGCATGTAGAGTGTTACAGGGCCCCTCAGTGAACAGGTGACAAAGCAGGTGTTGGGCCAGGCTTTGTGATTCCTAGTGCAGCCCTCTGTCTTCCCCTCACCTCTGGATCTGAGAGATCCCCTCACCTCTGGATCAGATTGGCCACAGCCTCTGATTCTGGCTTGGGAAGCAGCATCTCTGTTGTCTCAAGAGGCCTTGGTCACATCCCGGTCAACTCATGTGGTCAGGGCTGATTTTTGCTGTAGCCTGAGACAGGCACAATTTGTACAGTCAAGACAACACATGCACATGCAAGCCCAGTGGTCATACCTGTACGCATATACCTGGCATAGGTGGAACTCACCTGTACAGTTACCTGTACATGCACAAGCATTCTCACTGTTCTTCTACTCACACAGGTACATACAAGTCACTCACATCTGTATACACGTGCATGGGTATTGCTCATGTGTGAACATTCATGTTTGTGCTCATTACTGCTTCACAGAGATTCTTGTTTCCACTGTTCACACACACACACACACACACACACACACACACACACACGTACACACCCTCAGGCTCTCATCCCTCTCCCCTGGGTGACTGGAGTTGACAAGGCTGAAGGTCCCAGCTCCCTGAATACGAGGGTCCTGGCTCCTCCTTTGCATGGACCCCTCAGCTCACCTGCAAACGCTGTTTTGGCTTTGAGTAAGGGGTCTTGCTTTGCCTCATCAATGAGCTGGGCTTGAGGTTCAGAGAAGGCAGAAGGACCTTGTCTTCATTACTAGCTGGGCTCAATGGGACTCATTGGATACACTCCCACACCCCGTAGCGGGGATATGTACAGATGTGTTGGGAAGAGGAACTAATTCTTCATTCAACAATGTGGATACCCTTTGGACCTCCCTAAAGAACCCATGGGAGAGCTTTTTAGTATTTTAATTAAGTGTTAAGTAAGTAGTTGCCAAATGATTGGAGAGGAGGTGAAAGAAAGAGCTTCATGAAGAGATGGATGGATGGATGGATGGATGGATGGATGGATGGATGGATGGATGGATGAGTGGATGGGATGATGGGTGGATGGGTGGATCGATTGATGGATGGAAGAATGGATAGGTGGATGGACAAATAGATAAGTGATATATAGATAAATGAATGGATGATGGATACATGGATAAATGGATGGATGGATATAGATAGTTGGATGGATAGATATAGGACAGATAAAAGAATAGGCAAAAAGAACTTTAATTTCTAGGAGTTTCTTTTTTTTTTTTTCCAGGTGCTGTTGATTACCTGGCCAAAAACGTGAGCCTCTCCACACAGCGTCGCATGAAGCTCGGGGAGCACTCCGCTGTGCTGGGACTCCTGCCCGTGGAAACTGGCCAGGCCTACTAGGGCCCCTGGGGCGACTTGCCCCCGCCCAAATCCTAGCTCAACTCTTACTGATCCCTGAACCTCCCAGCCTCAGTCCCCTCATCACTCTGGGGTCCCAGGAGGCAAGGAAAGGAGCCCATTTCCTTCTCGTAGCCAGCCCTCTGGAGATGTGCAGTCAGTCTATCATTCCCCTGTGGTTGGGGACCTAGTGTGACCCCCTCCCCTCATCTTGGAGTTGGCCTTTTTACTCTGTCCCTAGGCGGGCTTCTGGTCACCCTGTAGTCCTCTCCCAGTGAGGTGCTGTTGTGGCCTCTGTGCATTCTCAAGTGCAGAGGTCGAAGCTCACCCTGAATAGAGCATCGTGGGTACCTAAAGGTGTCTGGGGTGAGGTCCTGGAACTCTTTGGACCTGACTCCAGTGGGCACCCTGGCCAGAGGCGGAGTGGAGCTCACGGGCCACTCTCAGCTGGGAGCCAGTTCTCTCAGGTGGGTCTCTGGCCCAGGGCCAGAACCACAGCCTATTCCTCCTCTGGGTGCTGGGATTCCAGCAGAGGGGACCCTACCCCTGGTGTTTCCTAAGGGAATCACCCAGGAATTCTGAGAACTTTAGGACCCTCCCCACGTACCTCTACTGGGAATCTAGCCCACGCAGGAAGGGGATTAGGAAGACCAGAAGAGGCTTAACCAGGGCCAAGACTGCATGGGGGTGGGGCTTGTCAGCAGTGGACAGGCCCAGGGTACAAGGACCCAATAAGGCATCCAGAAGCTCTTAAACTGAAGGCCAAGTTCCAACCTTGCCCGCCCCACGTGGGGCCTGAGGAGCCTGCAGAACCCTTCAGTTTTCTCATTTACTGGATCAGATGGGAGGGGGAGGGGATCAAGTGTTGAGTGAAAGGGAAGGGCATAGGGCAGACTCAGAGGCGGGTAGCTGGGACCCCTCTGCTTATGGGTAGCAAACCTTTGTTGCCAAGGGCTTCAGCTCAATGGAGCTTTGATTTCTCACGAAGCCTCGGCAGAGACCTAAGCCCATTCTCTGCATGCCCATCCCTCTAGGAAGGGGGGCAGGGGGTCTCCATCTGCCCGGGGAATCCCCTTAAGCTGCTGTAATGCAGAGGACTTTTCTTGGAGGTCTGGAGAAGGCTTCTTCCTTGTCCCACAGAAAAGACCACCGATTCCCTTTGGCATTTGGGGAAGAGGGGACATGTTCCTGTCCCACGCAGAGTGGCATCTTTCAGGGTTGATTTCAGAGGCCTCTGTCTCCCAATCCAGCACAGCTGGGCGGGGACAGATGTGGCCAATCTTTAAGCCGCCACCCTGGGCAGAGGGAGACACTAAGTTCTGGAGAGGAGGGAAAAAGCGCCTTCCTTGGCCACTCCTTGGCTTCCTCAGGCTCCCTTCTCTTTAGGGCTTGAGACCTTTGGGGACTGTTTCAAGCCTCTGACTATACCTCCCTTGGAACTTTGCACCATCTCGACCTATTTATCAAAATTAAATTCATCGTCACCATCACCATCATTATGATCTACACTTGGATCGCCTTTATCAAGTGCTGCTGGGTAAAAGGCCCTTGTGATGAGAGACACAGCACTGAAGCCACAAAGATTGGACCAAATTACTTGTCCCCATTTAGGCACATGAGGCCACCTCTTTATTCAACCATGCCTCTTGCCTTCAGCCAACAAGACATTTCCAGAGGGAAGGGCTGAGCCAAGTTCCTCCCTACTAGGGAGCCAGGTCAGCAAGATGCTAGGACATTCTCCTGCATGGACGTCACCTCTGTGACAAATGCTCGCTTGTTTCTCTTCTTCAGACCTGGTAATAATCAAGCTTGTCCTGGACCATGCCAGGATTGTTTGTATTGCTGTTTGAGAGGAACCTATTAATAATGGGGACAGACAGACTAATAGCAGCGGACACCCAGCTGTCTGCGGCCCTTCAGTTTTAACCAAGGTTTTAACTGGCGCATCCACTGCAGGAAACTTCTGGTTCTTCATGCTCCAGACAAAAAAGAAGACTGTGTTGTCCTTCGTTGACCCAGTCCTTGCTTTTGTAGCTCTCACATCCAGGAGGCAGCTCTTCCTTACATCAACCACAATCTTCATCCACATTCCTTGAATAGTCAATCCTTCCTCTCTGGTGGCCTGGCTCAGGCATCATTGGAGTCTCTTTACGCCCTGTGTTACCCAGGAACAGGGATGTCAGGCAGGTGACATCAAAACAGCTCAGCCCCACCCCTAAGAAGTGACATTCCAATGCTAGGACCAATCCGAATCTCTGCCCCCTAAGGTGAAGTGGAAATAGACCAAATGATTTCTCATTATGTCCAAGTTCTCTGGAGTTCTCCCAAGCCACTATCTTGGTAGAAAATGGGACTTATTCCCCCAGGGACCCCACCTCCTCTAAGAAAGAGACCCTGACCTAGACAGGCTTTCCCTAAAACCCCACGAATTAATGTGTTTAGCCAACTCCGTCTATAAAATTCAGTGTTTGGTCGGCAGCTCGCAGCTTCACCGGAGAGATGATGTTGGAATAGAGGTACGGGCCTCCAACTCTTGAGGGTTAACCACAGCCTGAGAAAGAAGGCCTGAATCCTAGTGGCTAGGCCGGCCCAGAAACAATCCCCATCCATCCCTGTAAATAGAGTCTGTAGCAAAATAAGAGATGTTTCCTCCAACTTATCACAAGTAGCTGTTGGTCCTACCTACGGGCGGCCCCTCTTCTGAACTCATTGTACATTAGTTGGAAATGTGGTGATGTGCTGTTCGTTTATAGGAAGTTGACTTTTATATATATAAATATATATACTAAAAAAAGAAAGAAAACCCCCACAGTGCGTGTCGTGCTAGTGCCAGGGACCATCTGTAGGGATATATCTGCATATCGTGTGTTTCGAATTATACATTCCAGGCTCTATTGGGTTCTTTCATGTTTATTGCTTTGTCTTTTCATTTGGTATTTGTCTCTTGCTATGAAAAACAAAAAAAAAAAGTGATGTGTAAGAACCAAGCTATGCTTTTATACTCTTATTTTTGACTTGATTTACCTTCGCCAGTCTTTTGCCAGAGGAACGTGAAGGAGAAGAGAGATGGGGGGTGAGAGAGAAGGGAAGAATGAAGAGAGAGATTTGCCCAGAAGAAAAATGAGGTCAGATTTCCAATCTGACTATGGTTTGAGAACAGGACAGATGCCACGCTTTGACCACTCCGCCGAAAGCCGGTGTTGTTTTGGATGGAGCTGGTGAAGCATTCTGAGTTTTGGATCCTAGAACTTGGTGAAACTCCATGATTGCCCCCCCAAAAAAAAGACATTCTCTGGGACCTCTCTCAGGTCGATGTTCTTCTCAAGCTCCCGAATGTGCCCTTCACTATTGGATGCTTTTTAAGATGGACAGGCCTTCTCTCCTCCCCTCCTGCAGAGGCACCAAACCGAGACCAAATGGGGGTTCTCCAGCTGCCATCCTGAAACGCTCAGAGACATCCGTGTGTTGAATGCTTTCTCTGTCAACTCTAACATGGCCAATCCCCTACCCGGGAAATAGCACTCTATCTAGATCATTCCTTCCTCCTAGTAACTGCAACTTGGTTGCTTCGGTGTTTGACTCACAGCCATTTTCTTCCATGTGGAAGTGAGTGTGTATGCGTGAGAGAGTGAGTGGGGTGTGTGCATGGGCGTGTGGGCGTGAGGGCGTGTGTTTAAATATAATCGCACCATAATTTATTCAGCTATATGGAGTAGTAGACTAGAAAGAGAAACTGGCATTTGCTTTAACTACCTGCTTGTAAGCGCTTCCTCTGTAACTCAGGCGTAACTGTTATACATTAAAAGAGATTAAAAAGCATTTCCAAGGTTTCGTGTGCTCAGTTGATCGCCATTACATGGGATCAAGAGGTGATAGAGAAGCCTTTTGACCTAATTTAGAGGGTCAGAGTATGACCTGCATTTCTCTCGTGGCCCACCGGGTTCCCCAGTGCCAAGCAGCTGCTAGACACATAGTGGATGCCTAATCAATATTTGATCAATGGATGTGGTTGCTTAAGCATCTCTCTGGTGAAATCTCAGTTCTCTTTACCAGGACAAATTTTCCCTGCTGCTAAGCTTAGAACTATCTATGGTCATCTCCTAGGACACAGAATTTGGGGCAGGGGGAAGAGCTCAGAAGCTTGCATATTGCCTTAGAAGTGGAGCCTGATATGAGGATTCTTGGGCATGTGAATTATTGAGGGAAAGCCCTCAAGAAAAATCTGTGAAGGGGTGAAGGAAGCAAGATGAGGTAGGGGAAGGAGAGGAGCAAAGAGGGGTTTTAACTGACTTCTAGTTTCAATCTGATACTGCAGGGAGCTCTGGGCATGAATTGTAGCACAGACTTAGTCTCACCTTGAGACCAGGCGACTGGCCTTTTGTCCCTCAGTATCTGTCATTCATTGGCTATTGGCTGTCCCTGGGGATGTGTGTAGGTGCATAAAGGGCTTATGAGCTTGAGCATCCCCTGTTAAAATGGCTCCTATGGTCTAAGACCAGTTCTCCAGAGAAAGGTGCAGCAGTGAGCCCTTAGCAGCAATGTTCACATCAGTTAGAGGACGTGCACTGGCCCGGTTAAGGATGTCTGGGCAATGACCAGCAGTGTCTACCCCACATATGTCCCCCTGGCTCTAAACTAGGGTCCCCATGTCATCCCAAGGTGCTAGTTTACTCGAATGATCTGAACGAGAAGGGGGCATGGTGGGGGAGTTGTTGGGAGAAACTGCACTTGAAGGATTGCTAAGGTGTTCCTGTGGACCTGGTGCATCCAACCAGCCAAGTTCTCCAGGGCAGCACCAAGGGAGGGTGGGTCTCCCAGGGTCTGAGACCCATCAGAGGGTTGTCACAGCATCCTCCTCCACGCAGAGGGACTGCAGTGTGAGGAACTCTGTACCAATCCTCTACGAAATCCAGGCAGCTCATGTCAGAATCAGGGCTCCCAACCACATTCCACCGCACGTCTGTCGCCCCACCTCCCCCCACCCCAACCAGGAATTATTATTTAGTAAGTCAGGATGATACAAGGGAGAGTTAAGAACTAATCAGGTTCACCTTTTAGCTCGGTGTTTGACTCACGTACGAATCCTGAGACAATTTTCTTCCCTTCTCAGGCCCTATTTTTGCATATTTTTCAAAAGAAAGGTAGATGAGCTCTAAGGATCTTCCAGGTTGCCATGACAATAAACTGAGCCAAAGGCTGGTCTTGAAGCAGCCCAGAGAGTGCCTGGAAGGCTCAAAGCTGTCCATCACCAGTGCTGGGAAGGCAGCTCAACATGTTGAGTGCTTATTGTATGATTCCAATGAGCTCCCCAGACACAGCCTTGCCCTTTGGGGACCCCAGAGAGCTCTCTGATGCCCCTCACTTAGGGAACGTTTTTAGGAGTCTCACCCAACAACCTTCATTTATATCCCAAGGTAAGCTGAGAAATACATTTCTGCTTGGGCACACTACTGCCCTCAATAAAATCAGGTGTCAGCCTCTACAGGAGAAAAGGAAGAATGGATATTGGATAGACAAATGTATCAGTCAGCTACTGTCACAATTATGCTGCATAACATAGAAGTCTATTCTTGGTATCATTGCTCATGCACACCTTACGGTGAATAAGTTTCATAGCCTTCCCCTGAGCAGAATTTACTAGTGAAGGAAAGAGGCTTCTGAGAGAGGAGTCGCTGAGGTGGGGAGGGACACACAGGACAGAGAGACTGGGGCTTCTGTGTATAATCCCGTCTGTTGTAGAGTTGAGTCTAGAATAGCTGGTCCCCCTGAGAGTACAGATTCTAGAACCATCTCCTCCACTCCCCAGGCTGCCATTGACTTACTCTGAGCAGAGAATCATTTTCCCGCTTCTGATGGTGTAAACGATGGTGGCAAGGAGCAGGGACGTATTTCCCCCACGCACCAGGGAGAGAGTGTTCAGGGCTCTGGTCACTGCTGCTCTCTCCCTTAGATAAATCCCTGCCTGTGGTCCCAGGTGCCCTCCGTGTGATGTTAGGCAAGCCACTTGCCCTCATCCTTCAAATGGAAATAAAGTCTGTCCACTGTATGAGGTTAGAATGCAGGAAACAACAACCCCAAATCTCGTGGCTTAAAACACCAAAGGTTCATTTTTATTTCTCGATTATATTCATGGTCACTACTCTTTAGCCTCTTTGACGGAGAATGGGCATCATCTCCAGCATTGCTGGTCACTGATACCGGAAGGAAAGGGAAAGATGGTGAATCATTCACTGGCTCCTGAAGTTTCCACTCAAAGTGATGGAGCGACAGTTTTGCTCATCCTCCATTGGCCAAAGCAAGTCATATGGCCTCACCGAACGTCAGAGAAAGGACGTGTAATCTACCCTGTGCCTGGGAGGTGGGAGGTAGGACTACTGGGAATAGCCCTTAGGACCACCACACCCACCTATGCAGAGGTTGTCATGGCGATAAAATGAGACTAAAGAAATGAATGTGGAAGGAAACATTTCCATCAGCACCTGCTCTGTGTTCTTCTCTGTGAAGGGCCCTGGAATGACGCTAGAAGAACAGAGATGGTCTCTGCTGTAGATGAAAGGGAACACCCCTACAAAGCTCCTGTGACGGGCCCAGACATACGCATTTTGTCATAGCATCGGCATAACAACCTTGTGAGGTGGTAATTTCACCCTTAATGCGTGGGGATTTACCCAAGCTGAGCTCTCCAAAATAAGATGACCATCGTCACATTTCAAAATCAAAGGGCTGGAGACATGGAGCTAGGGTTTTGTCTGAGGGTGGACGCCTATTATCTCTACTCCATAGAAACCAGGCGGTGCGGCTTCCACAGTCTGGCTCAGACAGAGAGTCCGCCCAGAGTCAGAGAGCTTTGAAGGTCTCCCCGTCATCTGGTGACGAGACACCAGCCAGGCAACCCAGGGGTTTTAGCAGTGGTTGCTCACAGAATTCGTGCCACATTCATTCTCTGAAGACATGGACCTGTTGGCTAGAAATATAAACTTCATAGATAAGAGACGCTAATATTTATCATGCCTACTATGTGCCAGGTGGTCCTTATCCATCGTTTTAGTTAACCTTCCCAACTTTCGAGTGAGGTAGGCAGTGTGGTTTCCCCTGTACGGATGAGAAAACGGAACCAGAGAAATGAAGTAACTGGCTCAAGACCCCCCAAACTAGGAGGAGTAGACAGTCAAACTCAGATCCGACTGGTCCCAGTGCCCTGTCCTTCATAGTAAGTTGCCTTCCCAAAGTAGAGATGTAAATGATAATATGTAAACTAGGAGACAATGCTTCTTGACAAAAAGTGTATCAGTCAGCCATTACCCCGGTAATGCTGCATAATAAGCCACTTCAAAACTGCAGCTTATGACAAGCATTGATTCTCACCTTCACAGGTTTGTAGGTCGACCACAGTTTGGCTAATCTAGATCTGGGTGGTGTGACAGGCAGAACTCTATGATGTCCACCAAAATGCCTGCCCCCTTGTGCATAATCCCGATATGGTCCTCTGCCCTTGATTTGGGCAGGATCTGTGACGATGATGACAGGATGGTCACTTCCTCAACATGGTCACTTTATCTGGCAAAAGTGATGGGATAGTCACTCTCGTGATTACCCGATGTTACATAAGACTCCATCGCCACATTCTGGAATGAGAGGCTCCTGCTGTCTCTGCAGAAGTAAGCTGCTATATTGTGTGAGGGCCATTGTTAGGATGTGAGGGGACCCTCAAGGAGCGGAGTGTGACCCTTGTCTGGCAGCCAGCGAGAAAGGAGGGACTTCAGTCCTACACAAGGACCTGAATTCTGCCAACACCCCGAAGGAGCTTGGAAACAAGTTCTTCCCCAGTCAAGCCTTCAGATGAAGCTATAGCCCCCACCGACAATTTGGTTTCAGCCTAGTGGGATCATGAGCAGAGGACCCCGCTATGCTGTGCCAGACTCTGACCTACAGAAACTGTGAGATAATAAATGAGTTGTTTTAAGCCGGTAAGTTTGTGATGATTGATTATGCAGCAACAGAAAAACTAATCCAGATGGATAGCCTGGTTACAGGCTTATAGATTGATGATATTTGTCCTCGGGGCCTCATGAAGAAGGCAACTACTAGTCTATGATTATAGACCACTAGGGTTCAAAGGGCATTGTGTGGGGGTCCCATTCCAAGTCCCATTTCAAGCTTCTCCTGTCAGATGCATTAACATCTTGAAGTATGGAAAGGTATGGATGTCTCTTATAGGGGAGTTAAGCATCGGGACTTATTATTCAGGAAATTTAGCAAAAACAACCAAAAAACAAAAGAATCCTCTGCCTCGTTTACCTCTTCCACTTTCACAAGTACAGTGCTGGCCAATAAGCAATTACTCCATGGTGCATATGAAGCCCATGAAGCCCCCTACCCCAAGCCTGTCGAATTGGTCCATACAGAGCAGATCTCCAAGAGAAGAAAATAGAATGTAGGAGAAGTCCGGGTGAACATAAGACACCGGTATGAGGTTTGCGGGTTATCGAGAGTAGCTTTGGATAAAATTGACATGAGAGGAGCGTCCCAGGCAGAAGGGCTTAGGTAAGAGCTGGATGAGGGTGGCTAGATTCCGTAAGACCCAGGGCTGGACCACACCCTTCTGACTCTACGGAACCTTCCTTTTGTGAAACCTTGAGTCCAGCCCTTTAGCTGCCCACGCTATAAAGATAAGCATTTCCTCGGTGCTAGATTCTTTAAATATATGATTTACCTACAGTTTTAAGAGCATAGACTCTGAAGTCAGACAGCCTATGTTCCCATCCTAATACCATCGCTGGCTAACCTTGGGCAAGTTGTCTAAACTTCTCTGACATGTAGTTTTTCTCTGACTGCTTTAAAGACTTGTTTATCTTTTATTTGCAGAAGTTCAATCAGGTTGTGTTTGGGCATGGTTTTCTCTAGGTTCATCCTCTTGGGTCATGGACCTGACCTCTTGAATATGTAAGTTTATGTTTCTTCACTTAAGTTTAGGTAATTTTCAGCCATTATTTTTATTTCATATTTTTCCTGTATCTATCTCTTACTCCCCTTATACAGGGATTTCAGTGATAGAAATACCAGCTCTTTTCTTATTGTTCCATACATCTCTGAGGGTCTATTTTTTTTTTTTTAAATCTTTGTTCTCTGCTCTTTGTATTGAATGATTTCTGTTGATTCGTCCTGAAGCTCTACGATGCTTTTCTTTGGTATCTCCATTCTTCTATTAAACTCATTTAGTGATTTAAAAAAAAAATTCTGATGTATGTTTCAGTTATAAATTTTTCATTTGGTTCTCTCTGTAGTTTCTTTTTCTCTGCTAAGAATTTCTGTCTTTCTAGTCACTTCAAGGATGCCCACTTTACCTCATGGGTGTGGTTATAATAGCCACAATAAAGTGGCTATTATAATTCTAATATCTGGGTCACCTCGGAGTTAGCATCTGTTGATTACCTTTTCCCTTGAGAATTGGTTTAAAGTTTTCTGGTTCTTGATATTGTCAAGTAATTTTGGATTTTTGTATACTATGTTGTGAGATTCTGGATTCTATTAAAATCCTCTACAGAATGGGGGTTTCGTTTTGTTTTGTTGTTGTTTTAATTTAGCAGGCGATCACTCATTTAAGTTTAGATCAAGATCTGTCTTGCTTTCTGTGAATGGCGGTTCAACTTCAGTCCAGTTTTCAAAGCCTTGCTATGCTGTTTGGATCTGTCTCACTCATGTGCCAACAAGGGATGGTCTAGGGACTTGGATGGTGGCTTACATCATCCTTCAGTTCTCAAAGCCTTTACTATGTTTTTTTCCCCTCTAGTTTTATTGAGAAAAAAATCGATATGCATCACTGTATATGTTTAAAGCATATAATATGATCATTTAATTTACATATATTGTGAAACGATTACCACAATAGGCTTAGTTAACATCCACCTTTTTATATCGCTGTTTTGTTTTGCGTTTTAAGATGCCTTCCATGCACGCACAGCTAGAAGGTGAGCCAAGTACTTGTGTCAGTTCATACACAGAATTAGGGATTCCGCCTCTCTGTCTCTCTCCTGTTGGAGATTTCCCTCTGGTTCCTAGGGGCTCTCTTTGCTGGTTCTTCTGGCCAGGGAGACGAAGTTCTCTCGATGTTTGAGCTTCTCACACTGTCATAGTTGCATGTGACTAGACCTGCCTTCAGGGAGAAGACACAAGAGATAAAAGATAAAAACAACAACAACAACAACAACTCTGGGACTTTTCTCACACTCTTCAGAGCGAAGGGGTCCTTTTGGCTGGTTCTTCTATTCAGAGGGACAGGAGTTCTCTCTGACTCTTAAGTATCTGCTTACCACCACTGCCATCTATTAGCGCTCTGCCACCGGTGTTGGCCTTGGGCAGAGAAGAGGTTAAAAAAAAAACAATAGAAAACAGAAATTTCTCTCACACTCCCCGGATCATAGGAACCTTGTTCCCTTGTCACATGGCCAGAAAGACAAGGTGTGGATCTGTCCCACCTCCAAGTAAATGGGTTCCATGTGACCTCTGGTCCTTGAAGTTCTCTATAAACTCTCGGCCCTCCGACCCCAGGCTTCTGTGCCTTGTTGGGCCCCTGATGCTGCAGGCAGTCCTAATGTTTGGAGGTGTCACCAAAAGAAGCTGCTAAGAATAGTGTTAGATAGTGGACTGAGCATTCTGCACAGCCTTTTCCTCTTCATTCTCAAGACGGTCCATTTTACGATGAGAAATTGGGGTCCTGCTCCAGGCCCCACTCCTAGGGAGTACTGGAGCAGCGTCATGCCCAGGTCCAAATGACCCCAGAGCCTGACCTTAACCATGGGCTTATCTCCTACAACCCACAGACTCTCAATAAAGCCGTGGGCTGATAGGCGAAGGGGTGGATGCCAGCTGCTCAAAACTATAAAAATAAAGAAAAAGATACTTTTCTTTCTCTGTAAGTAAGAGAACCAGGATCCTGGGGGGAATTAGGAGCTGAACCTGGGGTGGCTGAAAAAAAAAGATGTGATTGCAGTGCCAGGCTGAACTGAACAAGAACATGTGTGTCTCGTGTGTCTGAACGGTTTAAAGGCCGTTCATCGCAAAGAAACAGTTTCCTGAGAGGCTGATCTATTCCAGGTCGTGTTTAAGGTGGTTCAGAAACAGTTGACTTGGAGAGAGACACATAGAAAACTTCAGTCGCTGTGAGAGGGGATTTGACAGAGGGAAGTCTGGAGGAGGAGCAGCCACCCCAGTGGTTCCCATCCCTGGTTGCAACCTGGGGCCATTTTAAGGGCCAATCTTGGGGGCAGGGAGACCCCACTCCAGCCAATTGTATTAGCATCATGGTGGGAGTGGGGTGGGGTAATAATTTAAGTGTCCCAAGTGATTCAAAGCTGCAGGCAGGACTGAGACTGCCTGACTGGCTGGGAGGAGGCGTCAAGTTCTGCCCGACCGTGTATCTGGGTTCATGGAATGCTGAAGGCAGCTGGGACACACAAGGCTCAGGAAGCGAAAGGAACTTCATTGAAATCAATGAGTGCTGATGTGTTTGCTTGAAGTGAAGGCCGGGAAAAGCAGGCAGCACAATGAGAAGACCCATAAACGGGACGAAACAAATAGACCGCAGTTATGCCCATAATTTTATAACCTATGGTATCTCCTATTAGGTCTGTAATCTCTAATCATGTGAATTTTCATTGTCTTATTTTGTTTATCATTTTCTTCCTCCATTAGCATCCATCACGTTGAATGTACTTCCTTAGGTAGATTCTTAGTGAACTTGCATAAATATTTTTGTGCTATAGATTTTCTTCTGTTTCTTCTCACTTTCGGGTGACACTGAACTTCCTGCCTGTGACTATACTTGAGCATCAGCTCTGTGTGCTGTGTAACATTCCATCAGGTTTCACCCGTTCCGGTCCCTGAGGGATGCACACCGGGGCAGCCTCCAGCTACCCGCTCCCACAAACAATGCCGAATAAACATCTTTGCACCAGCTCCCTTGTAGACCTGGCCTAAACAAGAAAGAGTGGGATTGTGAAGTCATCAAGCCCTACTCAATAACCCCATGCTGTCAAGGGGTGATCGCTGGCCATTTTCCTCATTTGCGATTTTGTCCCCAGAAGACAGATGGGCCCATGAATCACATCTCCGGGGTACACCAAGGTCTATTCTCATGGTACTACATTCGGGGATAGTCTTTTCATGACAGAAGAAGGCAAAGGCAGTGTTAAGTTAGGGGGACAGCCCCCAAGACCACCCTCACTTCTTTCAGAGTTTGGGGGTTGCCACGATCACACTCAGATTGGACGACGAGAACTCATTGAAAGCTGTTACACCCATGGTTATGGTTTATGACAGTGTGAGGATACAGATGAAAATCAGCCTAAGGAAGAGATGCCAGGGCAGAATCCAAACTCAGAGCCCTTCCCTGTGGAGTCGTAGACAGAATTGACTCCTAGTGGCAACGAGGTGTGACAATATACACAGAGTATTGCCAACCAGGGAAGCGCACCAAAATTTTCACGTGCTGAGATTTTACTGGGGAGACACTGCTGACCCTCAGTCCCCAGGCCCTCAGGAGGTGGAGCTGATCCTTTAGACACGTCCTGGTGTGTAACCAGGCATGGCTTGGCTCTGCCGCAGAGGTAGATAAATACCAGGTCTTGATAGCCCTCCTATGCAATAAAGGTTTGTTTCTCCTTCATGTTCCTATACTATTTGGAACAAGTGGCCTCCAAGGACACTATAGCTGGGGAAGAGGAGGGTGGCTGAGGCACACTGCTCTTAGCCAACTCAGCCCAGGAAGTTGCACATGTCATTTCCTGTCATTGAATGGGTCCCATGGCTCCAACTACTGCAAGGCAATCTGGGACGTGTGAGGCAGCCCATGGAATATTTGTTGGGTGGAGGCCCCTTCTCCAAGCATCACCCTCTGATCACGAGACAATTCCTTCCAGTGGACGGATATTGAAGGGGGAGCTGTTCACGTATAAGTCCATCCATGCCCCGAATCCTGCCAGAATTCCCAGAGGACTCCCAACGCTCCATGCCAACTCCGGAGAGTCTGGGAACATCAAAATAATTTGACCATCCCAGACAGCTGATGAGAGGAAAAGGCTGTCACTCGACAGGACAGAGGAAGCAAGGGGAGAGTGTTGAATGGGTGGAAGGGTCCTTTCATCTGCGGCTCCCACAAGGACCTTGCTGGCAACTCAGCCACCAGGAATACCAGATGAGGCCTCGTCACAGCTGGGGCCAAGGCGGGAGGACTTACATGACTCAGAGTCCTTCATGGGGATTAGCTTTGTCTTCAGCTCGCTGTGCGCGTAACTCGGAGTTAAAGTCCCTCCAGAGCCATCACAGGGCCTCAGGCTTCCCTGGTGACTTGGGCTAGAGGCGGACAGAGGAAACACTAGGGTGAATTCTATGATGGGGCTGGGTCCCCATCCCCTTGAAGACAGTGAGACCCTTGTAGTGAAGAATGGGGAGCTGCTATGACCTTCAGGAAGCCCTGCTCTTGGAGGTCCCTATTCTGTGTGGGAATGGTCACGTGCTCTCTGTATTATCTCATTTAATCCTTACAGCGATGCTGCAAGCCACATATTATAATCCTCACTCTACAGAGGAGGACATCAAGGTCTAAAAAGAGAAGAAAATTACCCGAGATTACACCAGAGGTGGCGAAGCCAGGATTTGAATCCAGACAAAGAATCAGTGTCCACACTTCTAAACGCATTGCATGATGGAAAATTTCACAAGAGCAAAGATGTAGCCATCACCGGGCTTCAATAATTATCAACTTAACACCAAGCTCGTTTCATCTGTACCCTCACCTACCTCACTCCCACATACTGGGCTACTTCGAAGCAAATTTAAGATCTCACATCATTTCATCCTTAGACATTTCAGCATGTGTCTCTAAAAGATAAGGAAGAGTCCACATTCTTAACCACAGGGCCTGGCATGGAGTAGGTATCAATAACTATTTGTTGAATAAGAGAACAATCTCTAAGCATCTATCAAGCTGAAAGTATATTTATGAGTCTCTAAAAGGCAGCTAGGAATGGTAGGAAAATAGTGGCTTTTCCATAAGATTTGAGTTCAAACCCTGGCTCTGCCAGTTGCGGTGGCTATGGGACACTGGGTGATCTCCTGGGAACAATATGAGCCCCAATTTCCTCCTCTGAATCCCAGCATTATAACACCATGATATGCAGAGTTGCTGGGATTGAACGAGAACATGACCTTGGGCATACGCTCAGCAGAGTCTAGCTGTGGTGGAGGAACTGAGGTCTGCCAGTGACTCACTAATTTCTCTGTGCCTCAGTCTCCTCATCTGTAAAATGAGATCCTGTAACACCTACCCCCGATGGCTGCTATAGGATTAAGTTAGTCTCTGTTAGTCTATTTAACGCCTGGCATTTAATAGGTGCTCCCTGCAGCCTGGAAAAGTGCTGTCCAGCTGTGAGATAGAGCAGATCAGGATCAGGCTATATTTAAGATTAGAGTAGCGGTTCTCAAATTTGGGCAGTTTTGCCCCTGCCCACTCTAGAGGCATTTGGCAGTGTCTGGAGACCTTTCTGGTTGTCAAAACTGGGCAAGTAAGCTACTATATTAGCATCAAGTGAGCAGAGGCCAGAGATGCTACTAAACCTCCCACAATGCATAGGATGTCCCCTACGACAGAGAAGCATCTGGTCCCAAATGTCAAGAGTGCCACAAATGGGATTTGTGGTGGATCAGGAGGGAGTTCACTTCACCCCTCAGAGGCAGGGAGACTGAGGCCTTGGTCATCCTACACTGTCCGCACTCACTAAATTAGTGGAATTTTTCCATCCGTACCAGAGTAGCAGTCAGTCTGGTTCTTTCTGGAAAACAGCTGGATGTTTTCAATTGGGCACACTGTGATTTATAAAGTATGCTCTTCGAGCTGGTGCAGCTGGTCTGAGAGTGGCCAGGTGTGGGCAGGTGGAGGGTTCTGCAGAATGAGGGGCCCCAGCTCCCAGACAGAATGTAGGGTTAGGTGGGGGAGTAGGATTCCAGCAGCAGCTGGGTATGCCTTTGGTCCCAACCTGGAGACAAAGGGAGGGGTCTGGGCTGGGAGGCACATTCAGGGCAGAAGCACAGTGAAGTGTGTGAGCTTCGGAACTGGATGGACTGGTGTTCAACTCCTAACCCTCTCATTCACCACCGGGATGGGGCTTAACCCCTCCCAGACTCCTTTTGTCCATCTATAAAATAGGTGTGATGGGTGTGACAATACCTAATTCATAAAAGAATTTATCATGACAAATATCGAGAGCAAAGATCCAGAATAGACAAGGTAGGTTGTCCAAAGTTTCGGAATAACCAGAGGTAGAGTCCATGTCTCTGACTTCTCAGTCCAGGCCTTTCCTCATATATTCATTCATTCATTTATTCGTTTGTTCATTTGTTTATTCAGTCAATCAGTCATTCACTTGAGGTCAGAAATTGGAAAGGCAAAATGAGCAGGCGTCGGATAATGGAAGAGTTTGTAGCTCCTGCAAAGAGTTGGATTCTATTTTAAGAGTGATGAAAATCATGGAAGAGTCTTGAGTGACACGGTCTGATTTATGTTAGGAAAAAGACGGTCCGACCACTATATGGAGAATAACCCATGGGAAGGCGAGAAACTGATGTGTTTGTACAGACCAGTGACAATGGTGGCTGGGACCAGGTGGTAGCGAGGGGGTGCAGAGGAGAGGACAGACTCAGGACCCATTTTGGGGAAGGAGCCAGCAAGTCCTGCTCATGAATTGGGGTATGGTAGAGGTTAGGAGAGGGTTACGGGTAACTCCAGGGCATCTGGCCCAAACAATGAGTAGATATGGAGGCTCTGTACTGAGGTGGGAGGACCAGGGAGAAGCCAGTCAAGGGTGGGGCAGAGATTCAGCAGGCTTGTTCCGCTGGGAATTCCCTAGGGGGCTCCCGGGTGGAGACTGCACCACCTCACAATCGAGTAGCGGTAGTTGAGGATGATGCTGCATGAGAGACTGGAAATTTGCTAGGAATTTAAAGTTTGGTTGAAATCACTTTGAGAGTGAGTGAGATAGAAAAGCCTCGGCCCTGAGACTCCAGGCTTTAGAATTCAAAAGAAAAGGAGAATCCAGCAAATGACTGCAAAGGAGCAGCAGGGGACAGGAGGACAAGCTGGGGAGAACGGTGCCAGAAGCCAAGAGGAGAGAGAAGTTGATGAGGTGACACACCAGCACACAGTAGGTCCTCAATGGGTTGACATAAGCAAAGCATCTAGAATACAGTAGGCCCACAGTAGTTGGTAAATATTGTTACTAACACTTAGACATGCTTGGAAGATTGCAAGAAAGCTGCTACCTGCGAACGCCTTGCTGCTGCCTGTCCATTAGCCCCTCTTCGACAACATAAAGGCTCCTGGGGAAAGTAAGTAAGCTCGGGGCTCCAGGTTCCAGATCACCAGCCCCAGGATCCATTCTGGGTGATCATTTTGATGTTCCCAGACTCTCGGGAGGTGGCGTGGAGCACGGGGAGCCCTCCAGGAGTTCCGGCTGGGTTTGGAGCACGGATGGACTGTCATGTGAACTGTCACCTTTCAGCGCTGTCTACGTCCTCTGGGCTGATGGGAAGGGATGGGATTGTCTCATGCTTAGAGGGTTGCTGCTTGAGGAAGGGGCCTCCCAACAAAAATTCTATACGGAGTCACAAAGGGTTGGGTCACGGTGCTGGGGAAGGAGCGATAAAACACACAGATGTCCAAGGCCCTCCCAAACCCCTTAAACCAGCATCTCTGGGACTGCAGCTCAGGCACCCCTGTTTTTATTATTAGTTTAGCTCCCCAGTTGATTCTGTCACACAGCCAGTACTGGCAACCAACGGGGGATCCGAAGCCCTAATACTCTACCACAATCTCTTTCCTACCTGAAATTTCCCCAGGCTACAAACAGAGACTGGACTTCTCTCCTCTTCATAAAATATGTCCAGGAAGTGTGGCGGGTGGTTGAGAACCTAGATGTCTTAAGTGGGCTCGGGATGCTATACTAAATTGTCATAGGCTGGGGAGCTTAAACGATAAGCATTTATTTTCTCACAGTGCTGGGAGGTGGAAGTCCCACATCAGGGGCCAGCGTGGCGAGGGCTCTTTTTCTGGCTTGCAGACAGCCGTCCTGTCGCCATGTCGTCACGTGGCCTTCCTCAGCGTGTGCACATGGAGAGAGAGGGCTTCGATATCGATCGTCTTCTTAGAACAGCACTCATTTCATCATGAAGGAATCATGTTCATGACCTCATGTAACCCTAATGACCTCCCCAAAGACCCATCTCCAAATACCATCACACTAGGGGTTAGGGCTTCAACCTAGGAATTAGGGGGAGGTAGACACAAACATTTGATCCATAACACCAAGCATTGATGTCAAACTCATCCGGGCTACTTTTTAGCTATTTGGCATTGGGAAAGTCATCCCCGACCTGACTCCTGGAAATGATAAATCTATAAATAACAATCGCATGACTATTCACTTGGCAAGGCATTTTGACACATACTTTCTCTGAATCCTCTCCCACAATCCCATGAAGGAGAGAGAAGTTATTAGCTCTGTTTTCTGGTTGTGGAAATGAGGCTCAGAGACCAAGTCACTCACCAGAGGCCACTGAGCCTGGGTTTCGCGCAGATTTTCTTTCTCCCTTGCCAAAGAGAGCCTGGATTAAGAGAGCCCAGACTTAAGAGAGACCACAGCAGAGTCTCCTCCAGGACAGGGCCTGGGACATAGGAGATGCTTGGAAATTGTTGGATGGGTGGATGAATGGGTGGATGGATGATGGATAGATGGATGGACGAATGGATAAACGAATGAAGGAGTGAGCTTGGCTAAAAGATGTGTAGTAGGTGCTTCTAAACAGAGTCCTACAATGAATCTGGCCCAGTGAAAGAAGGGGAAGAATTAATCATCGGAACAGCTGCTATGTGCCAGGAACGCACTAACCTTCTACACTCGCCATGGGGCACCCACGGTTGTACCTTTTGCTGGAAGGGACCTACTTCATAGGTGGGAAACTAAGGCCCAGAGTCAGTGGAGGGACAAGAATCTATAACTTCCAGTCCGGAGCCCCTTCTGACATCCCACTGTTAAAACAATGTTATAGAACTTTCAAGAAAACTTTGGGTAAAGTTCCTCTGGGAAAACCAGCCCTCCAATTCTGGTTTTTGCCTCCTAAGAGAAATTCTGTATCTTTGACCAGGACTTAGTAGGTATCAGCCGGGCAGATGGCAACTATTGCATAAATACCAGTTGGTCGGTTTTCTTCCTGGGACCCAGGCATCTTTAAATCTCCCAGGCTTCTAACAAGAACTGGTGCTTACGACCCCAGACACTGAGCTAAGCACTTTACTTATGTTATTTCGGCGGCAGTATGCAAGATTGTTCTATAAAGGGCCAGGGAGTGAATATTTCAGGCTTTGTGGGCCATACGGTCTTTATCACAGCTCAACTCTGATGGCGTATGAAGCAGCCATATGGAAACACAGGAGCATGTCCATGTTCCAGTAAAACGTTAGTTATGGACACTTAAGTTTGAATTTCATATAATTTCATGTCGAAATATATTGTTCTTCTTTTGATTTATTTTTCAACCAGAAAGATAAATCAAAAAAAATGTAAAAGATAAATTTTAAAAATGTGAACACTGCTCTTAGCTGGCCAGCTGTATAGACAGGTGGAGGCAGGTGGATTTGGCTCGTTGGATGCAGTTCGCTGACAGCAACCAGGTGAGGTAGATTTTGGTGTTACCCCGTTCTAAAGATGAGGCACCCGAGTCCCGAAGAGGTTAAAGAATTTGCGTAAGATCACACGGCCGGCTAGCGGCAAAACCAAGATTCAGAGTCAGGCGTTCCGGCCCCGGGGCCGCTTGCTGCCATGTGAGCACAGAGCCTTCACTTAGAAGAAATCAAGCTTCCGACTTTACAGGTGGGAGAAACTGAGGCCCAGAGTGGAGATTAAGGCTGCAACCTGCCCAGGGGCCCACAGCGAGATGGAGACAGATCCCCGCAGGCTTGTGCTTTCTCATTGTGCAGCTTCCTCATTTGTTCCAACTAATTATCATTTGTTAAGCAGATCTGGAAAAGCGGACCGGGGAGTCGAAGATGGGTAGCAGGAGGGGAGAGAGAAGGCAGGAGAGAGACGTGGGCAAGGCAGCCGCCGCGTCCACACGCGTCCACACGCGTCCACACGCACGCACACACAACGGCTTCCATTTCCTGAGATGTCCACCTGCTTTTATGAATATAAGTGGATTTGTAACAAGCATTGCAGCTGCATATAAGGCATTCAGACATGGAGACAATTTTACTAGATAATAGACTATCATGCAGGATACAATTTAAATTAAAAAATGCAATTTTCACCTTGAAATGAACAAATGATTACAATTTCTATACAAATTAAGGCATTCAGCCTCTCTTTCAGTAGTGGCACCAGCCCATGAAATATGACATAATTACCATGAAATACATTTTCAAATATTTTGATTTTTGTCTGCCGCTTTTTAAAAAACATAGGCCGCCTTCTAGGTCTCTGAGTGTGTGTTGGCATTTCCCACCTTCTGGGAAAAACACATTAAAAAGAAAAACCAAAGTCCCCGAAGATGAAGCTGGCCCCCCTCGCTGCCCTCCCCTCCTCCCATCACCTCGCCCCTCAGAGTTCTCTGCCCTCCCCCTCCCCTTTCCTTGGCTCAGAGATAAAATTGAAAAAAGGCAAGCGGAGGAGAGGGGACGCAGGCGACCAGCTCCAAAGCCCGAGATTTATCTAAATTGCTACGCTTATCTGAAGAATCGCATCTGTTGGTTATCTCGACGCCAGCCTCTCCAACCCTCCGTTCCTCTCTTCTCTGGAAATCGCTTCCTCGGCCCCCAGCTCTCCCCACCTACCAACGCATCACCACCCCCCACCAGCCCCCGCCAACCTCCACTCTTATTTTTTAATTATTTTTCCATTCTGTTGTCTCTTTATGGCTGGAGACCAAAGGATGAGCAGCTGCTGCCTGGGGCTTGCTCCAGTGCCGTGGGCTAGATAAAAAAAAAAAAAAAACAAAAACAAAAAAAACTTTGGGGTTCAGCGGGAGTGGACAAGGGAGGCAGCCAGTGGGTCTTAGTTCCCTGGGTGAGTTCTCTGTTCACTGTCCAAGCTGGGTGACTTTGATGAAGGTCATTCTTATTCTAATCTGTCTTTTCCCTGTGTCTGTAAGCCCACCATCTTGAACGACCATCCATGCCTTGGGTCTGAGCTTTGGGTGCACCTCTTGGGTTATTAGATCTGCATCCAAATCACTTAAAAGACTTTTGACCTCTCACTTGGTTCTTGGTCATTGTTCTGAGCCTCCTGCCCTGACCTATCATCTGCTGCATGGGCTTCACCACTCCCAATCCCCAGAAGGACTTGGTTCCTATCTGTTGTGTGGTCTCACATAAATCAGGCCAGCTGTGTCCTGCCTTTCCCTCCTGGAGGATAATTCTGCCTCTTCCTCAACCCATCCTGGGCTAGTCGAGCCTCGCCCACTTTCGCATGACTGTCTGGGCTCTCTTGAAGATGTAAAATAAAATGATATAATGTTATTAACCAATGTTATCCCAATAAATGTAAAACACACACACACACCACACACACGAGATCTTGGGGGGGAGAAACACTGATGATAAATAAGTTGCACCTGCTTTCGCTTAGAATGTTTGCTTTTGTTTCCCGAGCACTTTCGCTTGCTTCGACTCCGTCCCATCTTGCAACGGCCCTGTGTGGAGGACCTCACTCACTAAGGGACACACTCAGTATTTTACAAAAGAAGTAACCAAGTATTCTAGACCAACACAGGAAATTATCAAAAAAATTCAAGACCCATCAATCAAAGACTCATTGCAGTGACTTCCAGACAGTTATTTGGAAAGTACTTCATGGGACTTTGTGTACTTGGACCCCACCTTCTTCCTCTGGCCCCATCCTACTCTACACATCACCTCCCTACACCCCTCTGGACCCCAGAGTCAGATGAAGACTGGGTCATACTCCAGCTCAGAAAACAAAATGGGAAGTCATAGAAAGAGAATGGTTTTAGGACTAAGCATTTAGAGTTTCAGAAACTAATTGCCATTCTTTCTTCTCTCTGACCTTGGTCAAATTAATTGGTTTCTGTTCCTCAGGCCTTCAGCAGGTGCGAACTTCTCCCTCTCATGCTGTGGCTCCCAGCTTGCCAAGGGATTTTGAACTATTAAAAAGAAAACAAACAAAAGCCCTTTTAGTTCATCAAGAAGAGTTCAAGCTCCAAACTGTCCATCACTTAGAAATTCGTTGGTATTTAGGAGTGAGTCAAGTTTCTATGTCTGAAATACACAGCAGGTTACTGAAAGATGAATATGTGAGTGTCAGCATCCAGGGAGGGGTGGGAGGAGTTGAGGAGAAGCAGGAAGAAAATATTATTATTACAAATGTTACAAATAATTATTCCAAATAAAATGCTTACTAAGGACCTACTCTATGTTATATGCACTGTGCAAGGTTCTTTATCTCATTTAATTCTCACAACATTATTATGACGTTACTATTAATCTCATTTAACAAATAGAAAAACTGAGTCACAGAGAGGCTATGTTATTTGCTCAAGATCACACAGCCCGGCAGTGGCAGAGCTGGCAGCTCTGGCTCTCAAAAATTGCTACACTCAAGTGTTTTAAGTAGACCAGATGACTGTCTTTTTCCAACTATTTATTTTCTCAATAAAATAAACAACTATATAAAACATGGCCTAGGCATCAAAAGCATGTCAACATGCAGTGGACTGAGTATGACACGTACACAATTAGCTTTACTCCAAGGCAGAATTCACTGATGCCACATACAAGAAACGGGATTACCAAGTACCCTCATAGTATTTTGCTGAGCCCATGACCCAGGGAGCAGCTGAGGTTGCAGGTGTGGGTGAAGGGATAGGGGATGCAGAATCAGGAGGTCAGATTCCATTTGTGGCTTTGCAAAGCCACCATGTAACTTGGTCAGATCATCTGGTGTCTCTAGGCCTCCACATTGTCACTTGTAGAGTGAAGGGACTAATATGATATCAACGGTCTGCTCATATTTCCACAAGCCTCCCAAGGGAGGGGAAAGGGACTATATGGACTGATGCCAAGGGCACTTGGGGTGGGTAAATAGCCTGCCCCAAACTAACATTCGTTTAAATGATCAAAACTTTTCATCTTAAAAATGCATTCAAATTTTTCATCCTGTTCCTAAATGTATTCCATAATATAAGAATAGTGCTAGCTCAGTTCTGAATTTCTCCCCTTGAAATTTTTGCTAAAACCACTACCCCAGACCTTGGTGGCCTCCTTGCTCCAGCCTGGGAGGGCAAATAAGCCCCACGAACAAGTCCTGGAGGACCTTTCTGCAGGCACCGGGGCCATTCAGCCTCCCCTCGACCTCCACAGTCACACGACTTGGAGGTAGTTAAGGTTTTCAATCATCCTGAAAATGGGATAAAGTGACTATCTTAGAAGTGGTTTGAGACCCTCTTGTGCAACATATTAACAGCTTAAAAATTATTATTATAGGTAACATCTGCTGGGTTCTTACTAAGTATGTGCATTATATCATTTAATCCTCACAAACACCTATCAGGCTACTATTATAGATGAGAAAACAGAGACTCAGAGAGATTCATTGCCTTGTCCAAGTCCCACAGCTAAGGACTGTCTGACTCCGGCTCACTCCTCTGTTGAATCAATGAGTATAGATGGAACGGTGGGGAACGAGGAATGGAATCCGGAGCCTGACACAGCTTAATTAAAAATGTATTGAATGAATGAAGTCCTCTTAGAACTGTAACGACCTTGGGAAGTCACCAGCCAACATTCAGATGGGCGGAGGGTTAACCCTGTTTTAAAGATAACTGACACTCAGAGTGGTTAAGATATTGCAAAAGGTCACACAGCTACAAAGTAACGGGGATGGGAGCAGTGGCTGGGAATGTCTGGAGCACAGGTCTGCTGCGTGTAGCAGAGTCCTCTGTCCTCCTGCATGCTGTTTCAACAGTGAGGGAGTGCCCAGCCTCAGGAGGACCATCCTGGGTGCCTTAGAAAGCCATTTGTACCAGGTTCTGATGGTCTGGGATTCAGAGATCTCAGAGATGCTTTAAGGAAAACAAATGTGAAACACTTTGTAACAGAACACACTCTGTTACAAAGGCAGGATTTGCTAAGCCACATATTAAAATGAAGCTGATTGGAGGACATATATGTGTGCTTGCTTGTACATGCATGAAAAATCTCTGGAAGATTCATGAGACGCTGGTTACATTGGTTACCTCTAGGGAGGGGGACAGGGAAAGATGCCTTTGCCCTTTTGAATTTGGAATTGCGTGATTGTCTAACATTAAATAAATAAAATTAAAATTTTTTCGAAATGTAAGAAAAACTAACACATTGGTCTTGAAAGCCAAGGCAAATAGGCAGTTATCCATCACCAGCCACGTGCCCATTAGAACAAGCTCTGAACCATCTCTCCTGAGCAGCTTTTGGGATTCACAGGATTAGACTTGCATTTCTTCACTGCCAATGCCTGAAAAGCTCATTTGCATCATCAGGCAATTCTGTAAGGGAGCCTGAGTTAGAGCGAGTGAAACCAGCAGTTAACAGTAAACATGTTTAGGTGTTAGATCCTAGAGTCTAGGGATGTACGTATAGGCTTTAACTAGATGTTTCAATTGCTTTGGTTGTCATGTAGCTTGTAGTCAAAGGTTAAGAAAGCTTGTTGTCATGTCCTGGAGGCCAGCCTGTAAAGCAAGCTCCAGGAGAAATGTTTAAAAGTATATTTTGCTTCAGATAATAGAGAGATGTAACTAGTTAAATATAAAGCAACGATAGCGTAAACGATAACAAAGATCATAAAATGTTTCGTTTCTACCTTTTGCTTTAAAGATAACATCACTGACACGCGATCATGAGACGTTTTGCAGAATCCTGTTTCATCAACCCAGGTAGATCACCCAACCACAGTTATGAAGGCTCCAAACATAATGATATCAGGAATTAAATTTATCACACTAAGAAAAACCACTGACACTGGCTCAAGAACTAACAAATCAGCTTCGCCCATGACCCCTAGCCCTCAATCTTTGCCTTTAAAAACTCTGTATAATGAACCATCGGGGAGCTCAGGTTTTAAACTATAGCTTTCCCGCTCTTCTGGCTTGGCACCCCGCCAAGAAATGGCTCTAATTTCTCCGCTGCAAAACTCAATGTTCAGTGTTTGGCTCTGCTGTGCATCAGATGGGCCGACCCTTTTCAGTTTAACAAGAACTGCAGGGTTCCAAGGGCAGGGATGTAGTTGACAGCTGAGATTTGAACTAGGGAAGACGAGGGGAAAAAAATAGAGACAAAAAGTTCAAGAACACTGCAAAAATAAACATCGTTAGAGAGGATTTTGTTCATTTGGCAAACATTACATGAGCACTTTCTTCTCCCAGAGCTGCGTTAGGCACCAGGGAAACCATGGCCACAGCTTCTGCTGACCTCGGAGCACACAGTCTAGTAAGGGGACATGGATGGTAAGCAACCAAACAGAGACTGAAAATAATAATTGCAGCTGTGCTAAGCATGGCGAAGGGGCTGAGGGCTCTGAGAAAGGATGACGGGGCTGAATGAGGTGCCTCTAATGTGGCTACGTTGATGCAGAACCTGAATGATGCTGAGGAAGGGGTTCTGGGCGGGGGTGGGGAAAACTAGTAAGTGCAAAGGCTCTGTGGTGGAGAAAAGCCCTGGCATGTTAGTCTGAGTCTAGAGCAGACAGAGGGAAGGGATCCATGTCCATCTTTTTCCAACAGGAGAGAACAATTGTATTTGTTTTTAACTAACACTTTCATTCGACAAGGTGACAGAGGCCCCTTCGCCCATCGTTGAAATTAGTCTCCCTACCCAAGTCCATGCCTGTTGCCACTTTGTTGTTCACCCTTCCACATTCCTTTCCAAGCATTCAATATATGTACAGAAATGCAGTTTGGGGAGGGTGAAGACGTGGGACCATACCGTGCATATTTTTCTGCCATTTTGAAGTTTTACTTACTATACTTGAAGATCTTTAATTGTCAGTCCCTGTAACTCTAGTTCCCTATTTCAGAAAATTTGCTCTTAATTTTTACTCCACAAACATTTATAAAACACCCACTAAAAGCCAAGGCCCAGGATATGGAGATAAGAAGACCCAGACTCTGCTTTCAAGGAGCTTCCATTCTAGAGAAACTAGACATCAGATTAGGGACCGATGAATGGGAGAGAGGTAAAAGCCAAGGCCCAGGATATGGAGATAAGAAGACTCAGACTCTGCTTTCAAGGAGCTTCTGTTCTAGAGAAGAAACTAGACATCGAATTAGGGACTGATGAATTGGAGAGAGAGATCAGAGTGTGTGTGTGCATGTGTGTTTCTAGAGGTGCAGGCGGCTAAGCCAATCAGGCTGTGAATGGAGATGGGGAGCAGGGTGGAGGGAAAGGGTGGGCAAGCAGGAGTTTTCCAGGGGAAAAGGGAAAAGCATGGCCGGTAGAGGTCAGAGCATGTGCAAGGGATGGGGGCGTGAAAATGAGTGGCAGGTTCGAGGATTCACAGTTGCCTGTCTAGCTGGTGCTCAGGGTACATGGAAGAAAGAAGAGGCAGGCAAGACTGGGGATATAGGTGGACAGACCCAGAGAGCCGTATTTCTAACACGTATCTGGCACACGCTACATGACAGGTGTTGTTCTAAGCTTTAGCTGTATTAACATCTTTAATTATTGCAACCATCCTAGACATGGCTACTCTTATCTGTGTTTTAAAGATGAGAAGTTGAGACACAAAGAGGTTAAGAGATGTATCTGAGGACACACAGTGAGTGACTGGAGGAGCCAGGATTCAAACTCAGGCTCTTGGTGCCTTAAATCACTTCATTTCACTGGATCTCAGAGAGGGTGGTGGTGGTGGTAAGTGTCTGGTTGATGGCTGCCAGGCATTTGTTCGCTTATGAAGGAGATGGGCTGGCAGCTGACCCTTCACAAAGATTGGGATACATTTGCGGCTGGTGATGCCTTGGGGGATGGGCAGGGCATCTGTCTGCAAGGACCTCACAGATGTGTGGCAAAAGCTGCTGATCGCAGACCAGGGAAGGGCGTAGCTGTTAATCCTGGAGACACTGGGAAGGGGGGTGGCGCAACTCCCTATGGCCTGTGGGGGAGGCCATAGAACAGTCTCAGGGGATCAGTAGACAGGAAGGGCCTGGGGTGAGGATGACGAGGTTGAGGATGAAAATCTCTGGTTCTCACACTTGACTTTGCATCACCAGGAGGGCTTGTTAAAATGGGGACTGCTGGGCCCACCTCCAGAGTTTGGGGTTCAGCGGGTCTAGGATGCAGGTGGATAATCGGCATTTCTATCGAGTTCCCACTGCTGCTGCTGCTGCTGCTGCTAGGAACCACTCCGAGCACCCCTGAAGCAGCTAACGGGGTGAAGAGCAGGACAATAAGGCCCTGGCTCAGGGCCTGACCCCTGTGAAGTCTCAAAACTTGGTAGCTCCTATTATTCCATTTCCGAGGAGGAATTTAGGGCACTGAGAGGCTGAGCAACTTGTCAACATTCCCACTGCCGTCGGGGTGCTCTCAACCCCAAGCTCCCTCTGTCCCCCAGCTTCTTCTGCAGGGGCCCTGTCCTCCCAACCCCTCCTCTGATGAGTGTCAGCATTGTGGGGTGCCCTTGATCATATGGCGAGTGGTCAGGCCAAGGAGTGCCTCAGTCATTTGGGGGGCAGTAGGGGAGAGGGCGAAGAGAAGGAGGAAGGACAGAGGGTGTGGAAAGGAGGAAGAGAGACAAGGATGGGGGGCATTCTGAGTGTCATTCGACAGATATTTACTGAGCATCTACTGTGTTCTGGGGGCTTGGAAGAGACCTTCTGTTTCAGAAGGGAAACTGAGGCCAGACAGGGGAAGTGGCGGACATAGAGGCAGATCTAGGACTAGAACCCAGGTCTGTATCTTGAATTCTTCATTGAATGAGGGGTTCCCTAAGCCAGTCCTGGCCATCCGAGGCTACCGCTTGGAGATGGACGCCCCTCCTTTGGCTACGTGGGTGCTGGCCAATGAGCTGGAAGGGAAGGGGGAAGCATCTGCCATTGGTAAGCTTCTATACTACATACTAGTTGAAAGGTAGGCACTATCGTTCCATTTTAGGGATGAGGAAACTGAGGTTCCTAGTGATGCAGTGACTTGCCTGAGACTGTGGTGAATACCACAATGTGCCAGGCTCCTGGGCCAAATTAGCCCTTCCCCTATCTGGTCTCAGAGCAATGCCGTGAAGTCACAGCTGGTGTAGCAGGCAAGGAAGATGAGGCTCAGAGAGGTCCACAAGCCACCCACGGTGACAGAGCCAGCAAACGTGGCCGCTTCCACCCTCGCCTGGGGAGCCAAGGATGCTTTCTGGAGGAGGGCGGAGCTGCTTGGACAGAGGGTGCCCGGGTAGGGGGCGTGCATGTTTATCCCCCACTGACCCTGGACACTGGGCCTCGTACCCCATTTCCGTCTTCTACCCAGCAGTCCCTGCAGCTGTGCTCACCCCCTCTGGCCCCCAAACTGTCACGGATTATCCCAGGGACCCTGGGGACAGAGGAGGGAACATCTGGATCCTGTTAGAGGGCCTAGCTGGGGATCTGGGGGTGGGGGTGCTAAGGCAGATCTAAATGAGTTTCAGAACCTCAGCAGGGCGTTAGTGTGGGCGGGTGAGGGGCTGAGGGGCTGAGGGCCTGCGGTCCGGCCAGCAGAGCAGGAAGGTGGGATCGGAGTGGGCCGGAGAAGCCTTCCTGAGCCGCTGGGCCGGGCAGGAGGCAGGATTATGGAATTGGTTTAGGAGGTAGTGTGAGCAGAGCTTGATGAAGGTGGCCCCAGGCAGTGGCCCAACCAGGCTCTGTCCCCACCTCCCAGGGGGACACTAGGCACTGGGGGCTCGGCGGGAATGTGGTTCGGTTTAGGGGCCAGCTCTGAGGAACAGGTCGAATCAAATTCAGCTTGAAATTCCAGGCCGGTCACGGCAGCCCAGGTGAGGGCCGCATGCCAGACTCAACAGTGAGGCTGCGAGAGGCTGTGCAGGGCGTGGGTGGGGGTCCTTACCATGGGGGCATCTAGGGGGTGCTGCTGCTGTTCAGGTTGCTACTTGGCGTGCCCTGCTGTGTGCTGGGGGGTCGGAGAGGGAATCAAGAGATGAAATCCCACGGCGGCCACCATTTTCAAAGCACTCACTACGTTTTGAGAACGTTTGGTTCTCATGAAAACTCTACAGAATAGGCACAGTGAGTGTCCACTTGGTAGATGAGAAAGCAGAGGCTCAGGGAGGTTAGGTGAAGGGACTGCTTCCTGGGGGAAGTGACACTCAAGCTGGGAGGGAACTCAGACAGAGAGGAGGTGGAGGAGGCGGTCCAGACCCGGATGCAGCGAGAGCGGAACCGAACCGAGGCGGCAGGACTGCCCAGCTGCTGGGGGCGTGTGGCAGCGGGAGCGGAGGGTTTGCAGGGGGCCGTGTAGGAATCAGACTGGACAGAGAGGTTGAGACTGTTGGTGAAGGGCTTTAAATGCCGAGGTAAGTGGTTTGGTCTTTGCCTTGGAGGTAATAGGGTGCTATCGAAGTTTCCTGGGGATAGCGTTGACATGATTAGAGGTGTTTTATCAGAAGAATCATCAAGACAACTTTCGCAAAATGCATGAAAGAGAAGAAAGAGTGAACGGCAAGGCAGACAAGCAGGAACTATGTTGGCGGGGCCCCAAGCGAATGGGCTGCAGGAGAGATACGTCGTGAAGAGAAAGAAATAAAATAATCCTTATTGTAATTATAGCTTCATGTTGACTGAGCTTCCAAGGGCCGAGTACTGTTTGGGGCATGTACAACATCTGCACAGGAAGTAGTATTATACCCATTTTATAGACAAGGAAACTGAGACATAGAGGGACCGTTTGCCGGAAGCTCAGAGCTAAGTGGCTAAGTGACTAAATTAGGGCTGAGATTGAGGTCATTTTATTCCTCCCAGGTGTCCTTCTCCCAGATCACACTACCCCTCCCCCCACCACACACACAAGTATAGATGCTAAAGCCAGAGGAGGTGAGGTCTAGACCAAGGACACTGGCACCTCAACGGTCAAAGCTGGATACTGAGTCACAGACACTCAACCTCTCTAGGTCAAGTCTGCCCCCTAGATATTCAGCTCCAAGGCACACCCCTGAAAGGCATTGCACAAAGTCTGTGCAAGACAGGCCTCGGACTATGGGAAAATGGATACAGATGGTGTCCAGGAGACAGGGGACACTAACTTCAGCTCTGTCCTTCAATCTCAAGGCTTCTTAGCCAGGGTGGACGTTCACAGACAGGAGATGGAGAAAGGTGAGTGGAGGAAAGGGAGGGCATCTTGTGGTTAAGATCATGGGATTTGGGGTCAGATAGACCTGGGTTTGCGTCCAGACTCTTCCTTATCCCCGCTGTGTGACCTGGGGCAAATTATTTAACCTCTCTGAGTCTCAGTATCCTTTTCTATAAAATTAAAATAATGATGCCCTCCTCTCTGGATTTTTGTGAGCCTTACATGAGGTAATAATTATCATGGACTTAGCCCCAAGACTTGGCACATAGTAGGTACGCAATAAATAATCATCAGATCAGAGCCTGGGGACTGACCCAGGTGAGCGTGTGACATTGTGGGGGACCGCAGTCAGACCTGCGTTCTGCATTCCTGATGGCATGGGGCCGTGTCTGCCCATCCGAGGTTGGTGCGTGCCACCGGCCCTCAGCCAGATGGAGCTGCAGGTATTCCAGAGCCTGCCCCTGGTCCCAGCTCAGTGCTTTTGGGGGCTGGGGCGAGACTGCAATGACCGTGTGACAATGGGGTGGTGACCATGAGGATGGTGGAGGGGAAGGTAGGAGAGGTGACGAGGTAAGAGGTGATGACAGGTGAGCACCATGATGAGATCACAGTGGAGCCCTGACCCAGGCCTCTCTCCTAAACCCCTCATGCTTTCTGTGAAATAACCTAACACTTACCGAGCATCACAGGCACTGCTCTGAATGAAAGCTTCACGTGTATTGGCACAGCGATGCTCCAAATGTCCCTATGAGGTGGTACCGTATTACTCCCATGTTACAGATGAGGAAGCTGAGGCAAAGTGGCTTTCTCAGGATCACACAGCTGTAAGTAGCAGATGCAAGATTCGAACCCAGGTCTGTCTGATCGCAGGGCCACGCACCTAATGCTGCTTCTCAGGGCCCTGGTTCATTTAAGACTTCAGACCAACACCGCTCAGCTTCAGGAATAGAAATGTAGAGAGCTTTTCAGCATTCGGTGGACCCAGAAAGACAGGCTGGCTGGCTTCATGGAGGGGGTACACACAACGCTGCCTTTTAATGAAGCCGTATCAGAAAGGCAGGACGGTCTGGTAGTCACAAACCTGCATGCTAAAGCCATATGGTTTGGGTCCAAATCCTACCTCTGCCATTTACTGCTGTGGGTCTCTGGGCAAGTTGCCTACGATCTCTGTGCTTCTGTTTCCTTGTATGGGGCAATGGGGTTCATGATAATACCTCCCCCTCAGAGGAGTTAAGCTTTAGTGTTTTTTAATATTCATAATGTGCTTATAATGTTGCCTAGCAGACAGCAAGCACTTAGTAGGGATGTCCTGGGCTGGGTCCCAGCATCAGAGGGGCCTTCAAATACCAGGACCTTGTGGCTCTGGAACATAGGTGCCACCTGGCTGAAGCAGAACCATCAGAGAGTTGAGAGACCTAGGCCATTAGCAAAGGTGTTATCATTTCAGCATCTGGACTTCTCACCCACACTCCTCCTACCAGGAAACCCGGCTTGCTGGCTTCCTCTCCTACAGCCACTGCTTTCCCCCACCAACGTCCAGGAGGCCACCTGGGCCTGAACGCACCCCGAGAGTCCTGGAGAGCCCCAGACACAAGGCCCACACCGACTTGGTGGCCAGCCACTGGTCTTGCCTCCAGGGCCAGTGGAGTCCAGCAGCCCAGCCTTAGGGTGGCCGTGACCGTGACAGAACCTGGTTAGCCATCCGACACATGTTTGCTAATAGCCTACTGTGTACCAGGCACTGTCCTCGGCCCTGAGATCCAGCTGAGAACAAAGTGCCTGCCCTTCCAGAGCTCACATCGCTATGGACGGTAAAAAATAGAACAGAATGTGCAACACAGCAAAGTGCGTAAGGACCTGATGAGCACAATGAAGAAAACTAGAGTGGGCCGAAGGGGTGAAGAGGCTACGGGGGTATTTTTTGAAAAAGATTATAGACATCTGGGAAACCAATTTTTGAAAAACTAACCCTTTTGTTTTTCCACTAAGAAATAGACAGAACTATGCAGAGTCATGATGAATATAGAAACTAAATTCTCGGTAGGGAAACAGATATCAAGGACCGCTTTCTAAAATGCCGTCGGGGAGGAGCTGGACTATGCCTCAGCCTGTCCTGCTGAGCCCAAGAAGAAGCCTCTCCATTCTTCTAGGGCTCAGTTTCCTCAGCTGTGAGGTGGGGTCACAACCTCACAGACCCACCTAGTAGAGCAGCTGGCCAGGGTAAGTGACAGTCTATATAAAACCTTCCCACAGTCCGCCCCAGCCAGGCAGTCAGCGTTCACTAAGGAACATTTCTGAGTGCCCGAAGGATGCACTGCATGGCACTCACAACTGAGCCAGGATCTGGGGACCCGTTTCTTCCCTGGTCTGCCACCCACCTTCATGTCCTAGGTCTTGGCGGAGCCCAGGGTTCAGCCCCTGCACTGGCCAGGCGTCCCCAGGCAAGAAAGGGCACACGGCTCCTTTAAGGCAGGCCCCAGCTGGGCGCCCTGGATATCGGAGCAAGGAGGAGATTAGGTGTCGGGGAGGCCGGGGGCCCAGGCCAGATGCGCCTGAGCGGGGCCTTGTTATGTATTCATGAGCTGTGAGGAAAAGAAATAAAAGGATTCATTATCGCCCAAACTGTTACTAATGACATGTACCTGGAGCCCAAGCACCTCTGGAAATCTAATGCGACACACTCCATGAGAAAATGCATTCCTGGGCTCCGAGCCCAGGCCGATGGAAAATGTCCCCTCCCCGCCCTTCCTCATTGCCATTCACTGGGGCGACATTTACAATTCTTCTGCCATTATGTCCGACCAGGGCCTCTGAGCCTCTGTCACGACCTGCACATTAGCTGAAAATTGGAAATTCCACAGCGTGGCCGTGGCCGTAGCCGTGGCCGTGGTGGGCTGGGACGCAGCAGGGTGCGGGAACCGGAGGCGTGCAGGACTGACTGAGAGGGGTACCAAGGGGCACGGGGACAGGAGGAGAGACAGGGTCCCGCTGGCCCCATCCATCCCCAGCCTAGTCACCGCTGCATCAAGCCTGGCCCTGCGGTGCCAGACCCCACTGGGTGGCCAAGGTGATGATCGTCTCCCCTGTTACATCTTTGCCTTTGAGCTTCCTCCCACCCCATCCTGCTGCCTCCTGCATAACAAGGCCAACTCTTTGTCCCCTTCAAAGGCTCCATAAAAATAGTAGCGACACTCCATAAGAAGTAGTAGTCCAGATCTTATTTTGCAAGATTAAGGTGTGCTAGGAACATTGCATAAATCTTGTCTCAACCCATTTTCACCTTCACACTGTAAAACGGATTCTATTTTGATCTCCCCTATGCGGATAAAAAAGTTCAGCTGGGAGAGGTGAGGGACTTGCCCAAGGTCACGCAACCAGAAAAGAGCAGAGCTGGGACTTGAACCAGGGCTAGGGTGACTCCAGGACGTGGGCCTTGCCCTGGAACCACGTAGAAATCTGAAGTTCAAGGCTCGGCTCCTCCAAGAAGCCTTCTCAGGCAAGCCTCAGCCCGTCATGATCAGACCCCTGGGGTGGGCACCGATAGGCTGCCATCCCCCCACCGGCTTCCATTCAACAAACCATGGGCTTCTGATTCATGCACTTTTGTGGAAAAGATGCCCCTGCCTGTCCAGACTGGTATGCCCATGTGCATGTGCGTGCATGTGCGTGCGTGTGCGTGTGTGTGCGTGCGTGTGTGTGTGTGAAGGCACAGGTGCCCCATCACCTGTGTTTTCCGCCTCCTCCTGCGACATTCAGCACCTACTAGGTGCACAGTTAAGCCTTATGGAGTGGCCATCTGTCCTGTGTGGCTTTGAGGCAGAGCTAGGATGGACTGAGAGGGAGGGAGGGAGGGAGGAAAGGAAAGAGAGAGAGAGGGAGAAATGGGTGAAGAAATAAAGGAATAAATGAGAGAATGAGTAAAAGCCACATCTTGTCCAGAAAGAGGCAGTCACGGTGTGCGTTCATCCACCCAGAGCTTCCCAGCCTTGGGCTCTCGGGCTCGGCCTGAGAGGTGCAGTGGCGGCTTCTACCTGAAAACAGCCTCTTGAGCGAGGTTTCGACAAGGAGTAGTTTGAAGACAAATCTTATGTCCCAGGGTTTAGGAGAAAGAGTCATGGGACAAATAGACCCAGATGACTGCTCTGCTAATT
>NW_006436888.1:386546-395847 GCF_000325575.1 Pteropus alecto | reverse complement strand
CGACATCCCAGATGGGCATGGGGAGAAGACACTGAGCATCGTGGAGGACACAGACCGATTGGCAGTCTCGTGCTCTGCTGTTAGGGGTGTAAATTGGTACGACCACTTTGGGGACCTGCTGGGCAGTGTCTGTACCGGTGAACATATGCCTTCCTTACGATCCAGCTACTCCACTCCGGGGTCTACACCCAACATGAGTGCTTGTAGTCACCACAAGCCATTTTCTAGAAGGCGCAAGGTAGTACTCATCACAGTGGCTCCCAACAGGAAACTAGCCAAATGTCCCTCGCGGTAGCACAGATAAATGAGATGAGGTACCCTCACACAACAGGACAGAAGACTGCAATGCAGTGGGAACGAATGAGCGAAGTATGACTACACAGAACAGAGGTTCAAGTAGAACGTCGAGTAAGAAGAAATCAGACACGGAGGGGCGTGTACCGTTAATGCCATTTCTATGATATGGTTCCCTGGGTGGAGGGGGTCGGGGTGGCTGGCGGGAGACATGAGAGGGGCTTCTGGGAGCTGGCAACGTTCTGTTTCTTGATCTGGGTGCTGTCTACACAAGGGCGTTTACCTGGTGAAAAACGTTCCAGCTATACGCTCGTGATTTGTGCCCTTTTCTGTATTTACGTTGTAGTTCAATAAAAAGGTTAAAAAAAAAAACCTTTAAAGTCAAAATTTGGCCACTTACAGCTGGGGCTCAGCTTGCCAGCTCCTTGGTACCTTGAGGTGATAACTACTTGTCCAAACACTCTTGAGAGCGTAGCTGAGATTTTAGTGAAAACTGACTTTCATTGTATTCAGGGGTATGTTTTTTCGAGAATGGATTTGTCCTTTTTTCTAGAAAGAAGGAGACGTGGAGGGCTCTGTCAGACGAATCTTGTGACATGGGGTCAGCGGGCAGCTGTGGACACCTCTGGAGAGGAAAGGCGAGTAGTTTCCCGTTCCACATACCCCACACTTTGGGAATCGCTAATCTAGTGTTTTTCACCCAGCGTCGTTCACCCCTCCATTCTTAGAGCCCACCTCAATACCTGGCATTTTGAAGTGTTCTAAATGAACAAGGGCATATAAAATAAGTGAATGAATAAAACAGAGGCACCGCAGCACCTCCGATGCTGGTTACACACCCCCAGGGACGGGGAGCTCATCCCCTCTGAAGGGAGTTGCCCATTGGCGAGCTCTAGTTTTCAGAAGGCTGCCCCCGAAGGGAGCTCTCACCCCCTCTCCATCCTCCTCCTCCTGTTCTTCGATCCCCCTCCAGAGTAAACTTCCCCCACTACACACACTCCACCTGTCAGAGCCAGGGCAGAGGGGGCTCGCTCAGGCCTGTGGATGGGGGGAGAAAGTCAGAGGCTGTTCTGAGACCTCGCTGTGCCTCTATTCACTCACTCATGTATTTACTCACTCAGCAAACCTCCTCTGGGCTCCCGTCCCAGGCCAGATCCTGAGTGAGGCACCAAGAACAGAGAAGAATAAGAAAGTTTGCGCTCAAGGGGCTCCCAGTTCCGTGACGGGCTTCCAGCTCCGTGTGGGGAGGGTCAGATTAACAGGTGCAGCTATCCGTGCGGTGCCTGGGCCACCCTGGGAGCCAGGTGGGTGGTTGAAGGGAGGGGTGGGACCTGGAAATGACACACAAAGGGGAGACAGATTCGTAAACACACTATCCCCGTCCACCCGATGCTTGAGGGCGGAGATAATAACACTGATAATCAGAGCGGGGCTCTACGCACTGCACACTTAAGGCCTCAACTCATCTTCATGCTAGTACTGTTATCAGCTCCCATGGGACAGATGGGGACGTTGAGAGGTTAAATCACTTTGCTCAGGACGTAAGACTGCTAAGAAGTGGGGAGAATGGGATTCAAATCCTTCATAGTCTGAACTAAGAGCCATGACACCTCCATAAGACCGGAGAGTAAGAGAGAATGGAAGAAGGACAGATCGGGATGGAGTCTGGGAAGGCTTCCTGGAGGAGGTGGCCCCCACGACCTGTAGCAACCAACCCAGGAAACCAACCTCCTTTCTACAATAAACAGTCCAAGAAGCCAGCTCCATTGCCATCTCTAGCGATAATCTGGGAAGCTAAAGAATAACTTTATAACAATTGGCCCCAAATGGCTAGCACTTGATTAATGACTAACAGTTTCCCCAGTTTTTATCCCCGCTTTCCACTTAAGATCAACCAGAGAAAGCTGTCTGTACCCCTGACCAACCACGTAAGGAGCCCCACTTCCAGTGAGCCCACGCGCAGCTTTCTGGTGCCAACACCTCCGATCGCGGCACACCTGAAGCCTTCCCTTTTCCCACTATAAAGCTTTCCTCCTTCTCTGCCCGCCTTTGAATCTCTGCCAAAACAAGTGGCTGACTCCCTGCTACAGAATAAATAGCCTTTGCTGTTCTCGTTGGGCTGGTCTTGCTTATTTCTATAATGTGTTGGAGTTTGCCAGGTGGCACAGCAGGGGGCAGAGGAAGGCACAGAGAACAGCAGGTAATAGGCACAGAGGTGTGAATTAGCCGGCCATGGGGAATGGGGAGACAACAAGAGATGAGGGTGGTGATGTAAGCCAGGAAAACTCCTACTCAACTGACGAAACTCAGTCTAAGAAGTCTCCTCTACACACAGAGAATAATGACTATTTCTGGGGTCTGCAGAGACCAAGTGCACCTGCTCAGATAGCGCCCACCCAGGAGCCCCAGGAGCAGCTTGCATCACCAGGTGAGGGTGGTTGGGGGTGAGCAGCCTCATTAACTAGATTGGGAACCCAAGGCCAAAGAGCCCCTCTCTGGGCTGCTCCCACCCTCTCTGGGCTGCTCAGAGCCCCTCTTGATCCTGCACCCCAACCCTGGTGCCCCTCTCCCCTCATGTGTCAGCCACATCTCCACTTTAGCTGCCCTCCCTGGCTGCACTGACTGGCACGGACTGGCAGAGTGTTCTGATTTAATCAAGGCTGCAGACAGAATCTTCCTGCTGCCACTGCTTGTACTGCCCGAGGCCCAGGATGCTCAGATTAATTCACAGGATGTCACAGACACTGTTCTGCTGTGTTTGTCATCTTCCCCAGCCAGGTGCGAGGTTTCCCAAGGCCCTGGACATGAGGCCTCAGCATCTGGGCCCAGGGGCCACCCCTCCTAAGTCCCCTCCCTCCAGCCTTCACATAAACCTACCCCAGCTCAGGGAGAAGGGCTGCGGTGACATTTACTAGGCTAGGAGAGGGACTTGGGGCAGGACCCTAAATCAAATTTCTGAATCTGGAATGGGCAGTGAGGTAGAGAGAGACAGATGCTAGCCTGAGAGGCCAATCTGGGTTGGAGTTCCAGCTCTATCCCTGGGGAATATTAAATTGTCCTAAGCTCCCAGCTATGCCCCTACCAATCCCTCCTCTTCCCATCTTTGTCTCAACGAACGTGGTCTGATCACACGCCACGAGCCAAGGACTGGGGATGCTAAGTGAGTAAGACCGCCTTCAAGTAGTCCAGTTCTCTGGGCCTCATCTGCAGAACAGGGCGCCAGTACCTCACTGGACTGCTTCACGGGGCAATTGTGAGACTCCTGGGAAGTGGTTAATGTGGCCACGATGGAGGACCTGTGGAAAGAAGACCCAACACAGTTCAAGTCCCAGGCAACCGCCAGCTAGCTGAGGAACTTTGGGCAAAAATCTGTCCCTCCCTGAGCCTATCTGCTAAGCCACAAAATGGGAAGAGGGCAAATAATTAAAACGTTTGCCAAGCACTTACTACACGCCAGGCATGGTTCTAAGCACTTGACAGGTATGAATTAATTTAAGCCCCACCTCCTCCCATTTTGTAGATGAAAGAAGCTGAAACACAAGAGATCAAATAACTCAAGGTCACACAATAGCAGGTGCTCAAGGTCACACGGTAGCAGGTGCTCAAGGTCACACAGTAGCAGGTGTGCAAGGTCACACAGTAGTAGATGCTCAAGGTTATACAGTAGGAGGTGCTGGAGCCAGGTACAAAGCCAAGGTGTCTGGCTCCAGATCCTATTCCTTTAACCCCTGTGCCCCGCTGCCTCTCACCGCCAGGCAGATCCCAGGCCCATGAACGGCGTGGCCCAAACAGCAGGTCCCTCTGTACGAAGTTCATGTACAACAGAGCATCTGCAGTCCCGTGGAGCCTTGATTTCTTTCACAAATTTCTTGGTGTGTGATGGTTTGGTCTTTAAAACTCAGAGTGAGAACTCTCCCAGGTGAGCGCTCTGCCTCTCCCAATTTCTCCAGGGCAAGTATTATGTCTTTTTCATCAGACAGGGAGCTCCCCAAAAGAGGGATTGTGTCTCCTCATTGTTCTGGGAGTTTCTGGGGGTGAGGACAGGAGGGGAGCACTGGTTCTCACCCCGGTTTTGCACCTGCCTATCCTTAATCTCCCCAATTCCCATCTGAGGCCCAACCATTCTTAGAGACATCTGGTCTACCTCTTCAGGGGCTCCACCTGCCAGATGATTTTCTTCAGCCACCTTGGAAAAAATGGAATATCCTTTCCTAAATCACCACCGGAGTTGGCTGAATGTGAGAAACCTAAAGCTGGAGGCGCTGGCTGCTAAAGTGCTAAGAGTTAATTCAATTAGCCAGAGCGTGTGAAGCTGGGCCTCCATGTTGCCTGCAGCCACAGGCCAGCAGGCTTCCGGCTGGACTTTCCAGACCTCTGCCAGAGCTACCCAGCCCCAAGTGAGATCTCAGCTCCCCTTCCACTTCCCGTGTGGTCCTCAAGGCTTCCACTGACACAAAAGCGAAGGCTTGAAAGAATGAGCAAGTCCAACCCCATCAAGAAAGCGATGGCCACTCAGCAAGTCATGGCTGAGTCCAGCTTTGAATCCAGGCTTTCTGGCTGCTGGTTCCCAGTTTTGCCTTTGCATTTACTATTCCCTCTTCCTGGGATGCTGTCTCCCCAGATCTCTGCTTGGTCCCCTTCTTCTCATCCTTCAGGTCTCAGCTCAAACGTCACCTCCCCTGATCACATCATCTCAAGCAAAGGTCCACCACCCCACCCCTAAAGCTTCCATCCCCTCCCCTGCTTTATTTTCCAAGTGCCCTTGTCACCAGCTGCCATTGCCTTGTTTACCTGCTTCCCGTCTGATTGCTTTTAGACTGTCAGCCCCATGAAGGCTGGGCATGACTGTCCGAGGCACATTGTCTTGGCTGCTGTACGTCAGTACCTGGCATATAGTTACCCAATAAATCTTTGTGCAATAAATGAATAAATGTCCATAAAACCCATGGTGAGACTTCGGCACTTCTATGTGGCAGCAGGAGAGATACCAGGGAGGACCAGCACTGTGTGCCGTGCCCTTTCCACAACCCAGCTGTGGCTGCAGCCACCTCTGATTAAGCCCCAATTAAGAGAGAGGCCTTTCAGCCATCAGCTTCCATTAGTCACTCAGATTTTAGCTGTGAAATCTGGACAATGGCCAAGACAGTGGTCTCCAGAGAGGCTGGTTGGGGAAGAAGCTTGGGAGGTCTCAGCAATGTGACTAGGGGAGCTCTGATGGAAAGACTGGAGGTCATGTGGGGAAGGGGCACAGAAGCCAGGGGCTAGGTGGGGTCCCCTGGGCTGCTACCTCTGCCGTCTATCACAGGCCAGGAGCTCACTCAGTCTCCCCGTTCTTGGCTCTAATTCTGGCTCTGCCACCACCGTGGTGTGTGACCTTGGGCTGATCACTTGCCTTCGCAGGCTACAAGTGGAAGGGCTGGACATCTAGGGGTTCTCCCCTAAAATAGGGATTCTGAGTTGCATCTGGCTCTGATTCACACATCGTCTGGATGTTCGAGGATCCTCACGATCTCCTGGCCTCTCCTCGCACCACACGGGCCCAAGATCCCCACTGTGGCCAGAGTCAAAATTGCCCCGTGACGTGTCCATCCCTCACCCCTGTCTCCTCTGCCGCCGAGTCTCTAACCACCAACCTGCCCACACAACCTCCCTCTGCTGGTCCCCACCCGGAATGCCCTCCCTCCTTCTTCTGAGGGCACCACACCACCTTCCGCCCTCAGTTTGTCTGTGATGCTATCCCCAGCTCCCCCCAGCTTTCCTCCTGCCCCCCAGATCCAGAGTCTCTCCCTTCCCTGGCCTCTCACGGCACTTTATGACATCATCCACATAACTGTTTATCATATTGCTCTTGACGGCTCTCTCGAACACATCGCTGTCATTATATTATTCATCTCTGTGTCACTAGTGCCTGGCAAAGGGCATAGCAAACAATGCTGCAGAGGCTGCTGCCGATGGTAATAAACACTGATTTGTGTAGCATCTACTATGTGCCAAGCACTATGCTGTAGTCTTTATGATAATATTTCCTTCAGCCCCTCACAATAACCCCATAAAGGAAATTTCTTTAATTACCCCCATTGTACAAAGGAGGCAATGGGAGGCTCAGAGAAGTTGAGTAACTTACGCAAGATCACAGAGTGAGTGGATGGCAGAGCCAGAATTTAATGTCCAAAAGCCTGGTCCCAGGGTATGATCTGTTTTTGAGAATGTTATATGCTTCCTTGTGCTCTGAAACAGTTAGTTGTTGCTGAAGAGGTCACGGGAAAATTGAGATGGTAGCGTGATGAAACCTCCCTCCCACAGGACGGTTTAGTGATGTGTAGCAAAGCTTTGAAAAGGGTCCACCTTCTTCAATGCAGGAAATCTACTTCTAGAAATCTGTTTTATGGGGCGATATGATATGTAGATCAGTATTTATGCACAGTGACATTCACCACAGCATCGTTTATCACAGGTAAAAGCAGGAGAATGGTGGAATCGAATGTGATGAAGGGTTATGCAGTCATCACAAATGGTATTCATGGAGAATTGGCGATAAGACAGGCAGCAAGGGCTAACGTTTAATGTTGGGTTAAAAAAAAATCAAGATTCAGGGTAGCGATGGAAAGATGATCAACATCACCAATCATTAGGGATATGCAAATTCAGACCACAATAAGATATCTCTACCTGTCTTATTAGAACAGCTAAAACAACAAATAACGACAATCCCAAATGCTGGTAAGGATGAGGAGAAACTAAATTTCTTATACATGGCTCGTGGGAATGTAAAAGGGTGCAGCCACTCTGGAAAATAGTTTGGCAGTCTCTTAAAAAAAAAAAAACGAAACATACACTTACTACCTAGCAATTATACTTCTGGGCATTTATCCCAGAGACATGAAAATAGGTCCACACAAAAACCTGGGCACACATGTTCATAACAGCTTTATTTGTAGCAGCCCAAAGCTGGAAACAACCAAAATGCCCTTTGATAGGTGAGTGGCTAAACAAAGAGGAGTATATCCACACCGTGACATGCTCCTCAGAGATAAGAACGAACGAACCGTTGATACATGCAGCGACCTGGATGAAGCTCTAGAAACTTGTGCCATTAAAAAAAAAAAAATTCAAAAGCCAAACCCAAAAGGTCACATACTGTATGATTCTATTTATGTAACATTCTTGAAATGACAAAATTATAGAGTTGGAGAACAGATTGGTGGTTGCCAGGGGTCAGGGCTGGTGCGTGAGAGGGGGGTGGGTGTAGCATACGGGACAGATCTTCGTATTCTGCAACTGGAGTGCGGGAGGGGTTACACGAGCTCGAAAAAAGCTGAGAGCGAAAGAAATGTAACCTTAGACTGACAATGAAACGACGGGGAGAACAAAATTATGTTAAAAAGCAAAATAATGGGGAATTAAGCAAATACAAATAGTATCGTACCTTTGTGCAGAAGGAAGCGGGCTGCAATGCCAAATTCTGTAAGTAAATACCCAAAGCTTTGAGTTTTTTTTTAAACTCAAAAAAAGCGACAAAATGGCAAAGAACTATACAGCACATTAGACCAATGTTAATTTCCTAGTCTTGATCTTGAACTATAGCTGTGTAAGATGGAACCGCAGGGGGAAACTGGGTGACATGTACGCAGAACCTCGGTATTATCTCTGCACCTCCCTGTGAACCCATAATTATTTCGAAATTAAAAGTTTATTTTAAGCAGGATTCTGTAGAATATACAGCACGATCCTCATAACAAAATAATAGTTGTGGGGAATGATAAGAATAGTTGTGGTCGTTATTATGGAATAAAAATTCGGTTAACTTGTTGAGCTACGACCACATGCTCTATGGAAGATGCTTTCATCACAAGCTTCCCATGATGTCGAAAAGGAATCATTATCCCCATCTTACAAAAGAGGACGCTGAGTCTCAGGGAATTCGAGTGCCTGTCCCAGGGGCAGAACAGAGATATGGCTCCCACTCTGGTACATGTGCCATTGGGTGGTGGCATTTATTTTCTTCTTCATGCGTCTCTGTATTTTCTCTAATAAGCGTGTCTTACTGTAATAATCAGAAGAAAAAATAAGCAAACATTAGAAAGTGTTCCTTGGTGGGTTGCCTGTTTGTTCTGGAGCCTGTGGCACAGCAAGTCTACAATTTCTGTCTCAAGGATACTCTATTCTGGCCACCACTGCCTGCATAATGGGACCCGCCCCCAAGGCGCTCTGGCCTGTGTCCACCTCGCATGCCCGCATCGTGGACAGTGGGGTCTGTGGTTAGAGTCTGAGGTCTGCTCCACACCAGCTAGGAGCCCTTGGGGAAGACTCTAACCTGGAAGCCTCAGTTTCCTCATCTGCAAAATGGGAGCCAATAACACTCACCACCGCTCGGGGTTGCTATGGAGACCGTGGAATAAGACAGTGTGTTTGTTCCACTTGTGTTTATTACATACCCAGTATGTGAGAGCTTCCGGTCGTTCGCAAAATGGACTGCAAATTTAACAAGCTGCCTCAACTCCTGCCTGGAATACAACGAGGTAGAAAAAGCTGAGCGAATGTCACGGGTTGTTATTGGCCTTGTCTCTGTCTTGCTGGCTGCAGCCTTGCACATCCCGATGGGGCACGGTGCCTTGGGAACTGGACAGACCTGGGCAGAATGGAGCCTCTCTGGGAACGGCTGTCCCCACAGGACCGAGGGGAATGCACCACAGCCCACAAGCTTGCAAGACCCCAAAAGACCCCGCTTCGCCCAATGGTGTTCCACACTGCGAATTGATTTTCGAGGGTGTTTCCCAGAAGTGGTCTGGCTCCTCTGGTGTTATTCATTCATCTGCCCTGGCCTCCGGCCGCCGGCTGGTCAAACCCTCTTCACCCTCACAGCCTCTTGCAGTGGGGGCCCCCATCACTACCAAGATGAAGGGCAGCTAGGGCAGGAGGCTGGTTCCCATAAGTCCCCCCACCCCTCTGTGAGTCTGGATGCCAGCACCCCACCCGCCCACCCACCCCATATCCCTGCCTTCACCAG
>NW_006436888.1:375914-386486 GCF_000325575.1 Pteropus alecto | reverse complement strand
GAGGCTTTCCCAGGCTGGGGCTTAGAGGAGAGGGGTCCGGGCCAAGTGGCCAGAGCTGATGGGAGACTTCCTGTACCAAGGGGGAGACGAAACTGTTGCCAGCTTCCCATGCCCATCCCAGCTAGCAGATGCTCCAGGGAGTGTCAGGGAAGTGCAAGGATTAAGGCAGGGAGGAGGGAGGGCTGCCCAGGGAAGATGGGAGAGGAGCTCTGGGGAGGTCGCAAGGAACAGTGAGAGAGGCACGGGGCCGAGGATGCAGGCTTCTGTCACCGACCGGACCGCTGCGGGACTCCAGGCCACGTCCCTCTCTAGGCCTTGCTCCTCCATCCGCAACCCAAGAGGGCTGGACCAGATGGTTTACTTTACAGTATTCACTGAGCACCTACTATGTGCTGGGTCCTGGACTAGACCCCAGGGACAGAGGAGCAAAGGAAACCAGCTCCCTCTGCCCTCCAGAGCTGATGTCTGTGGAAAAGACAGACATCAAAAGAGTTCAGTGAGGAATGTGAGACATTTTGAGCAGTGACAAGCCCCAGGGGGAAGGCGTGAATGACGGGAGGCAGGACCTCCCTGGGGGACCTCGGTGAGCAGTAGTTGGCAGGTATGCCAGAGGAGGGAACAGCATGAAGGACAGAGCATGGTGCCTTAGGGACAGATCTCTATCCACTAACACCAATAATTTCCACATTACCAACAGCAACAGCACCACCAATAACTACAACAAGAACAGCCTCTATCCCAACCCCAAGACCGCTAGTGAAAACGTTAACACTATACCGTCACCGCCGCCACCAATAACAACCTCAATACCGACACCAGTTACTTCCACACCACCGATACCAAGAACAACTGGGTAGCCATCAAAGGTGAACCAGGGATATGAGCTGCATTTTAACAAGTGTCTACCCAGAATCAAAGTGGACAGAGCAGGCAAGAGAGATTCTAAGGGCCCATCCAGCCCTGAAGTGCCCTAGGCTCTGTGAGGAGTTTAGGACATTCTCACATGGCACTCTGGCCACACTAGCACCCACACGCAAGGCTCTGACCCAGCCCCCACCCCACCCCACCCCAGGAAAGCAGCTCACACACCCTTGGGCCCAAGACTTTCACCCGTTGTCTCGGAAAAGGAAAGATGGAGAAGCCAGGGAGGCCGGTCCCCAGCAAAGCCTGTTCCTTCAGCCACTGAATGCTCCTCACTTTGTTGGCCTTTGAATGCCAGGTCAATTGTCACCTCTAGGTGACGTTTTCTCACAGCCCTTAGGCAGAATTGATCCCTCCCTCCCTGAGTGTCACTCCCACTGTCCTCGCAGATCATCTCGCTAGTCTGTGAACTCCCTGAGAAAAGGGATGGCATCGGTTCATCTGTGCATTCATTCATTCATTCATTCATTCATTCATTTAACAGGGGCTGGGAATTCTGTGATGTTAGACAAGCTCCCTGCTCTCAAGGGGTGCATGGTCTAAAATAGTGTCGCCATCTTCTCAGTATCTCGGGGGGCCCACCCTGGGCCTGACGCAGAGGGTCCCCAGTGAGTCTTTGTTGAATAAGTGATTCAAGAATGAAGGAGGGTGGACAGAAAGAGAGAGGGAAGGAGGGGGAGGAAAATCCTGATGGGAAAGGCTTCCTGAGCCCCACCTTCCCCAGCCTCACCTCCACCTCATATTGTCTCTCTCTCTCTCTCTCTCTCTCTCTCTCTCTCTCTCTCTCGCTCTCGCTCTCGCTCTCGCTCTCTCTCTCTCTTCCCTTGCCAGACACCCCGATCCCCTCTCTAACCCAACTGAACTGTGGGCAAATGCTTTTTCACTCCAGGATGGAGTTTTTCAAAAGGAAAACAAAGAAAGCCAGATGCCAAAGCACACAGGCATGTTCACAGGGCACAGACTCCTTAAGGAATGTCTGGCTGGAACAGCTGAAGAGCCATTGACCATGGCATTGTTTCAGCCCAGCCGGGCCAGGTGCCGGACCCAGAAAACAACAGTATCCGCCAGACAACCACCATCATCCACACCAATGCCACCAATACCGTTAACAATGCCGGTTCCACCACCAACACCAGCAATCACGCTAGCATCACTGCCAGCAACACTAACACCACCAGAAATAAATTAACACCGCGCTCTCAACTATGAAGAGAACAGCCTCAACACCACCACCAATAACTTCAACACTTCCAACAGCAACAGCCCACCAATAACTACAATAGTAACAGCCCCTACCCCCACCCCAAAATCACCGGTGCAAACATTAACTCTGTACCATCACCGCCACCACCAATAACAACCTCAACACTGACACCAGTTACCTCCACATGGCCCATACCAACACTACCGATCCCCTCTACCAACACCGCCACTGGTAACAATGTTACCGCCAGCACCGCAAGACCGCCGGCACCACCGCCACCGAGCCCAACACCCATAGCAAGACCATGACCAACACTGTCACCACCATCAACAACGGAAGCAACAACAATCCCTCCCACAGCCACAACTACTCCGTCAGCCCAGCACCTCCGACTTCTACACTGATAGGAAAACCAGCACTTCCATTAACACCAATAACAAACCCCCTACGGTCACTCTGCCACCAGCAGCACTCACTCGGAGCCAGGGGGTCTACACACACGATCGCAATCAAGGCTCATCCCAACTCCACACAGTACCTGCTATTATTGCCTCTACCTTAACTGTGAGAAGACAGAGGCTCTGAAAGGTTAACCCAGGGTTAGAACAAGGGGGCCGACCCCTGAATCCCAGTCCAGTGCCTGCCTGTCTCCTTTGCCTTGTGCTCCGTGCGGTGCGCCTGAAATTTCTCCCTGGCACTTACTGGCTGTGAGGCCTTAGGTGGGTCTCTACATAGCTCAAGGTCTTTCCTTCCTCATCTGTCACAATGGGACCATGATCATTATATGTTTCCCTGAGTGGTAGACAGATGCCCAAGACAGTGTATGCAAGTCATCAGACAGGGGACCCAGCACTCAGACGGCATGGCTGGGTGGCAGCTGTTATTGTTATTGGGGTTGGCAAGAAAAAAAGAATGTTCTATTCTATAGATCGGGGCCCAAAGGATTCATATACTGTTGGTAGCAATAATCGTAACAATAACAACTAGTGCTTATTGAAGACTTACTGCTTTGCTACGCAGCATCCAAGAGGAAATTGAGGCTCAGGAATGGTAAGTAATTAACTGAGCCAGGAACTGGCAGAGATGGGATTTGAACCCAGGCAGTCAGTCTTGGCCTGTGCTCTTAATCACGAGTCTATATCCCCTCTAGTAACATAGTTAGCATCTATGGAGTACCTACTATGTGCCGGTGATTCTCACATATTATCTCTAATCTTCCCAACATCCTTGCAGAGCAGATAATACTGACCCTGAGAGGAACTTGAACTTGGGCTCTCAGCTTTGGCCGGCTCCAAAATGAGGCTCTCGCTTTACCACCGGGCCCCCACCTCCCTGCCTCCTAGACTATGGTGTCCTGGGGAGACCTCAGCACCCGGAGGCTATGCCCTCAGGCCCCCACCCAGGGCGGGTCATTGCCAGAGGCTGTCAGTTCTGAAGGTGACAGATTCTGCCTTACATGCTCCCAGGGCTATGGGGCTCCAAATGGCTCCCCAACCCTATCACAGCCCCAGGGGACAGCAGGGGCCAGGCCGGTTGGGTTTTTGGCATCTCGAAGAGCAGCTGCCTAGGCAGAAGGGTTTCGTCTTTCCAGGCTGGATGGGAGAATCCTGCCCTCCCCCCCGGTTCTTGTTCCCAGAGAAAGACCTTGGCAGAACCCCTGATCTTCTCTCCTTCCTTGGACGGATGGCTTCCAGCTGCCTGTTCCCTGTCCTGGGAAAATTCCTAGGAGCTCTGCAGGTCCCAGGATCTCTGTAACCTGAGTGGCTCTTCCAGAACCCTGGCCTCTCCCTCTGCCCCGCCCAGGGCCCCCTCAGACACCATTTCCTTCAGCGCCACCCGCCCCCCATTTTCCCAGCAAGCCTCTAGTTAGAATAACCACAGAAAGGGGACAATTTCAACCTGGGCAGAGCTTAAAACAGAAGAATTCTCAGGCACCTAGGTGCCTGGCCCTGTGCTAGGCACCTAGAAATGGAAAGTCAGTACTCCCACCTCACCTGTGAGTTTGGTGCTCTACGAATAGGGAAACTGAGGCTCAGAGAGGGGAGTCACTTGTTTTCATCACTGATAAAGGGCACAACTCGGTAAGAGCTTGGGTTGGGCTAAGCACCTCCACACCTCACCTGTCCGACTCCCTCATTACACAGCTGGGGAAACTGAGGCCAGACAGTGGAAGGGGTTTGCCAGGGAGACACTGCCTGGGGTACTGAGGCTGGGCAGGAGCCAGGGGAGTCCGACTCTCAAGCATGTTCTCAGTCCGCTCCTCCTCACTGCCTTCAAGTTGAATGCATTTCTGGCCTCACCTACGTTGCATCGGGCGCCTCCATCTCTGCCTAACTGTCCACCTTCCATCCCTCCTCCACCCGGTAGCAGAGAGGTTCTCTGTAGAACGCAGATCTGAACAGGTCACTCTCCTGCTACAGAAGCCACAGTAACTCCCATCAGCTTCGGGAATCGTCTAAGTGCGTGGCCCTGTCTCTGTGAGTGGCAGGACAGGTCCCGCCCCCCGCCTCACACCCCGCTGTGCCTCTGGGCTTTCCCAGACGCTGTTCCTTCAGCCCAGCTTGCTCTTCCCCTCACTGCTTGTGCTCCACGCTTCGCTGTAATTGCCAGTCGACTTGTCTGCCTCCCTACCAGGCCAAGGCTGGCTCCCTTCCTCTCTGGGGACTCTCCGGGACCTGCCACCTCTTCTGGCAGTATCTGAAACAGTAGCCGAAAAAGCCCAGGTCTTGGCCAGACCCTCACTCTTATCACGGCCTCATCACCCAGGCAGTGTCAGCGGTTCACAGAGTCTGCAACGGTGACAGAGGTCCCCCCAGCGACCTCCCCTGTCACAGGCCCCACGAGGGACTAGAACAACCAGCTTAGGGAGAGTGAGAGCAACAGGTGCCCCAACCCCTCCCCAACCCCCCCCACACACCCCAGCTGGGCCTTTCCCACATTCAGCCGCCAGCTGGAGAAGATGGATGAGCCCTTCCCTGCCAGGGCCCAGGAACAGGGGAGCTCATGTCACCAAGGGCTTCACGTCCCGGGCTGGAAAGGGCCATAAAGCGTTCTGGAGCCAGACACAGGATTTGGGCCATTTTTCCAAGTCGTGGGAGATCGGGTTTTTCGTTTGGGGGTTTCTTTGCTTTTTTAGAAGAAAAGAAAAAGAGAGAGAGAGAGAGAAAAGGATGAAAGAACTTTTGCTGGGCTGTCCCCCGCCCTCCATTTGCCTGTCCCCGCATTAGCCAGGAGACAGCAGCCAGTCCCTCAAGGGGGCTTCCTGCTCTGATTTCGTTTGCTGCCTGCTCTGCCTCGCCAGGCACTGGTGACCTCGGGCCAGGCCACGCTCTTCAGGTCTTAATTGCTCATCTGCCAAACAGATTGAATGGCCATAAACCTTTGAGATCGGCCCCTTCCAGCTCCATTTCCTCCAAGCCTGGGTTTATCTAGCGCAGAGGCAGGATTCCAGTGGCATCCGAGGCGGTTTCTCCCTGCAACTCCGGTTGTGCGATGGGCACTTAATTAAATATCGAGTAAGTGCAGGACTCCCTTTTCCCTGGGGAGATGCAGGTATGAGTGCTCTTTTGATCACCAAGACTGAGACTGCTGAGTGCTGACTATGTGCCAGACATGATGCCTGCCCAGCGTTTAGCCCCCTTGGGGTCACAGATAGGGTATAAAAGGAAGATCACCAGCTTACCCGAGGGTCACCCAGCAAGCGACAGCAGAGCTGGGAATTGAACCGGGGCATCTCTGGCCATATGCTATGCAGTCTCCTTCCAAGAGCCTCACGAGAGAATAATTCAAGCAATGCTAAAGGCTCTGAGCAAAATACAGTAAAATAAATGAATTAAAATAAAATCTAAATAAAATAAAATAAAAATACGGGCTCTGATCAAAACCTAACTCTGGCACAGCAGGAGGGACCGGTTACCCCAGGCCCTACTTCCAGGGCAGAACTTCCACTTGGCCTTCACAATGCCCTTGCTCCAGTGTGAAACCCTGGGTCCTGAGAGGCACAGACGCATCCCAAGCCATCTTCCTCCTCCCCGACTCCTCTGGCCTTTCGTTCATGGCTTCCGAACAAAAGCAAAATGACACCCCTACCCCATCAGACTATTAGCTCCTTGAAGACAGAGCTTGTTGGTGCTTTTTGAGCCCCATAGCACCCCTCAAGGGGCCTGCCCTTGATTCACTCATTCATTAAGCCATCATTTATTGAGGACCTACTGTGTGCCAGACACCGTGCAAGCCCTGGAGATACAACAGTGTCTCCTTAGACAGACACGGAGCTCACCACCGAGCGGGGAGAGACAGGCACAGATAAAGTCACTGGTGATGGTGCTGAGCTCCGGGGAAGAGTGAACAGGCTGCTCTGACTGAAGGAATCGGGGGGCGTCAGGTGACAGGGCAGTTGGAGGGAAGGGGCCGCCGATTTAAGGAGGTGATGTTTAAACTGAGACCTGAAGCATAAGGAAGAGCCAACCTGGCTTGCCATTCCCTGGGAAGTAAAAGAAATTTAGCCTAACTTCCTCTACTTACACATGGGGAAACTGAGGCCCAGAAAGCTCACCTAGCCATCTAGAAGCAGACCTGGGGCTGAGTGCCAGATGCTTGACTTCTGCCCCAGAGCTTGGACTCCGTCCTCCTCGGGAGCCCAGGAAAGAAGCAGGGGAGGGTCTCCAGGCCTGAGGCACAGCCTAGTGAACGGGCTGGGGGAGGCGGCAGGGCCTCTGGGGCTACGGGGAAGCTACGCTCCACCTGCTGGACACAGAGCCCTCCCCTGCTACCCAAGGCTCCCCAAGGCCTGCCTGCCCACCCCACTGACAGGCCTTCAGAAAATTGATTTGCTAACAGCCATCCATCGCACCGGCATGTCCAGCTATTGGTGTGACACCCGTGTCCCCAGAGCCTCATTCACCTGAGGAAACTGCTCCTGGAGATCCTCCTCCTCAAAACGACCTCTGTGATTCCAGGAGCTGGTAACTGGAGCCCTGAGAAGACACCTCCCCTGCCGGTTCCCCCCACCCACCCATCAGCACCGAAAGGGGCTTTTGGGTTTCACCCCTTAGTTTACTCCCCTCCACCTCAAGATGCCTCTCCAGCCTCACAACCATGAATCTGCTAAAAGAGCCCTCAGGGATGGGGCGCTCAGCTCTTGGGGGGCCCTGGGGATAACTTAGGTTCTACGGAGTGTGGAGTAACAAGGAGTGGTCGTTATTTTATTTAAACTTCAAGATAACTAGGCAAGTTACCATTACTTTTCTCATTCAAGAGATGATAAAACTGGCCCTGAGGCCGCCCAGCCAAGGTTCTGCCTAAAGACGGGTTCACGCCAAAGCTGGTGGGTGTCACCCTTGCAGCACCAGACCTCCTCCACGGTGACAGCACGTTCCTGTGGCTTCTCCTACCAGCCTTGGTTTCCCTGAAGACACGTAGCATTATCCCTAGGATGCCCCCAAAGATTCTAGGTGAGGCAGTGCCTGCAGGCCAGCTGTGAGCTTCTCTAGTCCCTCAGCCCAGGTCCCAGACCTCCACTTATAGGTGAGGCTGGATGTCATCTGCTCACCTTAGCCCTGACAAGGCAGACTCGGGGATCATCCCCAGATCCACTTCCAGCGGCGGGAAGAAGGGAAGGACATGGAGGAGAGGTCTAGCCCTGGGGTCGGCAGCAGAGAACGAGCTCCAGCCTAACTCTTTGGCTGTTTGCTGAGTGATCCGGGGTATGGAGAAATCTTACATGGGCCTCAGTTTCCCCATCTACGAAATGGAAATACGAATTCCCAAGAGAGAAGAGAGTCTCCTATTATGCATTATCTATTCCTGGGGAGGCCCCTTTTATAAAGATGGTGGGGCCCAAGGCTAAGAATCAGATTTCGCCCACGTTGGAAGATAATAGGACAACCCATTTGCATTCCTGGATTTTAGTGGAGGAATCGAGCACGCAGAGGGGCTACAACCCACCAGAAGTTGCACAGCCACGAATGGCAGGCCTTGAACCAGAACTCAGATTTTCTAATCCATGGGCCTTCCTGCAGGTCCTTGGGAGCAGTCAAGACTCCAGAACGCCTCCCCACTCCCTATATATGCCCCTCCATCACCCCTGAGGGATCTACTTCCGTGGGGTTTATGGGGCAGAGCACCTGTGCCCATAGCTGGTAGGAACTGGATCACAAAGAGTTAAGGCTCTGCCTTGACCCTCCTAAGCAGACAGGACCCCAGGCAGAGTGGGGGTTTGGGTTTCATGCCCCCGCCCTCCACCCTGGACTAACTATAAAATACGATCGTGTCTTGCTGCTGATTGATGGTCTGGGGGAAGCCTTAGGGAGGTGGGTTGTGGCGAGATCAGATTTTCAAGGGCTCAGCCATTGATATTCTATCCGAGGCCTTCTGGAACCCACCACGGGCCCATGTTTGTGGGTCCTATAAGCCATGGACAAGGCTGGATGGTGGGAAGGCCAGAGAGATTGCTCTCCATCACCAAGCCACAAGGTAGAGGATCCCTGGGCCCAGCACCTGCCCTAAGAATGGCCTGTAGGGTCCCCTCTGGGACTCGTGGGAGCCTTGGCTTGGCTGACCACTCATCCATTCATTCATTTCCCAAGCACCTACTATGTACTGGGTAAAGGAGCTCCAGAAGTGAGCAGAACAAGACACAGTCCCAGCTTCATAGAGCTTTCAATCCGGCAGGCCCATGAAAGACCGATTCTGAAATTTCCTTCCCACCCGTGGAGTGCAAGATTGAGGACCAAGTCAAGGGCGAAGTACCGACTAAGGCTTGGGCTCTGCCTCCAGGCTGACCTGGGCTTGAACAACACTCTGCCACTTAGGAACGAAACGTTTCATGCCCCGTCTGTAGAACAGGCATGATCGCAGCCCCCACCACGGAGTCCCGGTGTGGAGCGAAGGAGGTAATGATTGCAGAGCTTCTAACTTTGGACCTGGCATTGAGTAGTTAACGCTGTGCATATAACCTTAGATCTTGGAAGAGTGCCCGGCACTCTGTGAGGAGGTGGGGAGAGAGAGATCGAGAGACAGATGGAGAGACAGAGACAGACAGACAGACAGACGGAGAGAAAAGAAACGGATGTGCCAGGCTGCATTAGCTGCTTTCCACATGACATCTCATTAACCGTGATGGTGCGATGCGGGGAAACCGAGTCTCGGGAAGCCACGTGCCCGCGTCTGCGCAGCAGCCCTCCCTTCCTGCTATGAGCTGGAGACGTGCCACTCTTATAAGCGAGGTCTCTGTCTTTGCCGTCCTCGTCAATGTGAGTTTCCTGGGGACAGAGGCAGTGCCCACTGGTCTCTGGGGCTTTCTCTCACTCACTCAAGGCCAAGCACACGGGAGGCATGAAGGGAAATGAAGAAAGAGGACGGGAGGAAGAAAAAAAGAAAGGAGGGTCCGTGAGGGTCCCAACCAGCCTCAGAGCTGCCTCTGCTCCAGGCACAGCTCAAAAAGGAACCTTCTACGTGGACATTGCAGCTCTTTTGACCCCCAGTCAGCCACGGATGCTCAGAACCCAGCCTGGGGACACCAGAGCCAGCACCTAAGAAAGCAAGACTCAGAACACCCCAGTCGGGTCTACTTCTGAGGAACTAAGCTGGACGAGAGCTCTTTAAACAGAAACCGGACTCCCCTGAACACCCCGCGGAGCCCCTCACTCCTCGCCAGAGCTAGCCAAGACTCCAATGCCAGCTTCCCAGGGGAGCCCCTCCCAGACCACACGTACCACCCTCGTCACATGTCCTGTAGCCCGGGCCGTGTCCCTTTGGTGACATCCATCGCTCTTGTGTACTGCCTTCAGTGTTGGCCCATGTGACCGCATGTGAGTTAAACGTACAGGCTTGAGAGCCTGGCTCCCTGAATTCAAATCTCACCATTGTCTCCCCTCTCTGGGCTTCAGTTTCCCCCTCCGTTAAATGAGGATAATAATGGTGAGATAGAGCAGATGGTTGATTTCCTTTTTACCCGTGGCACATAATAGGTGCTCAGTTAGCATCTGTTAACTGCATGAGTGATCGTTATTTCTAAGGCCCAGTATGGTTATATGAGCACAGCCCCCCCGCCATCCCCACAAATGGACTATGAAGGAAGAAGAGCCCCCAGACAGCTGCTGGCTTTCAGCCCTGCCCTAAACTCCTCTCTTCTCAGCACCCCCAATCCCCTAGCCCTGGGGTCCCTAATCCACCCCAGAGTGACACAGAGCAAGTGCTCCATCCCTGCATTGCCTGCTGCTAGGATCACACAGGCCAGGAGAAACCCAAGCCCCTAGACCTAGTGGAATGTCAACAGCAGATTAGACTTCCCACTGTTCCCAGGATCCCAGAAGGAAGGCGGGGCTTCGACCCAGAGTTCTCCCCCACCTTCAGCTCTGGACAGAGACCCAAGCCCCCACCCCTCCAAGAAAGAAAAGAAAGAAAGAAAGAAAGAAAGAAAGAAAGAAAGAAAGAAAGAAAGAAAG
>NW_006436888.1:373532-375538 GCF_000325575.1 Pteropus alecto | reverse complement strand
AAGAAAGAAAGAAAGAAAGAAAGAAAGAACGAACGGAAGAACGAACGAAAGAACGAAAGAACGAAAGAAAGAACGAACGAAAGAACGAAAGAAAGAAAAAGAAAAGAAAAGAAAAGAAAGAATCTTGGAAAGCCAGGACTGTTGATAGAGCCCGTTTACTTATGTCACAGAGGCTCAGAGGGGGCGAGGGGTTTGCCCATGATCACAATGCAGTCTTGTCCAGGGCCAAGGCCGGCTTTTCCCTCCCAAGCCTTGCTGCTTCCTGCACCGTCTCCTCCCCTCCTCCTATCCCAATCCTACTCCAGTGATTTTCTCTGACTCTGACCTTGACCAGACCAAAGAAGCTTTTCTCCCTCATTGACTCATCAGCTAACAATCCTCGCCGTCTCTAACACCCTGGACTGATCCATACCCCGAGTCCCACCCCATCGCCCCCCCACCCCACCCGCACCCCTGCCCCAACCTCACAAGTTCCTCTCAAGTCTCTTCAGCCAGGTGCTCTATAGAGGGTTTGCAAACCAGCGGGCTCGGGGCCCAGGGGCATTTTATTTGGGGAAGAGAAGGGGGTCTCACACCATAGCTGTGGGAGATTTCCCATTAAGATCCATATCCCTAGCCTCTCCGGAAAAAATGTTCAAGCTACACAGTCCCATCCACTTCACCCCTTTACAGGATCAGCCTGGCCTCCTTAGGGAATTCATTTTTCAGCACTTAAGGTCAGAGTTTTCCTGGGGTAGGGAAGGGGAGGGGAACTTGGAAATTAATTTTTTTTAATTTATCGAGGTATCATTGTTCAGTAACATTATATAAACTTCAGGTGTAAAACATCATCATTTGAAATCGGTATACTCTACTGCGTGTTCACTACCCAAAGTCTGCTTTCTTTCCGTTACCATATATTTGACCCCTTTACCAGTTCGCCCTCCCCCTACCTGCCTTCCCCTCTGGTGACCACCATTCTGCTGTCTGTATCTATGATTTGCTATGGAAACCAGTATGGAGTTCCCCTAAAAAATTAAAACTAGAACTACCATATGATCCAGTAATTCCTCTTCTGGCTATATACCCCAAAAATACGAAAACACTAATTCATAAAGATATAGGTACCTCTATGTTCACAGCAGCATTATTCACAATAGCCAAGATATGGTAAACATGGAAGCAACCTAAGTGTCCATCAATGGGTAAATGGATGAAGAAGACATGGTGAATATATACCGTAGAATGCTACTCAGCCATGAGAAAGATGAAATGTTGCCATTTGTGGCAACATGGATGGATCTTGAGGGTATTGTATCAATGAAATAAATCTGAGGAAAAAGGACAAAAACCGTATGATTTCACTCATGGGTAGGATATAAAACAGAAGAGAAACAAGCGAACTAACGAAACTAATCTTTATTGAGCATTTAAACTCAACGGCTGTGTCGGCCATCGCTCTGGGCTCGTAGGACATTAAGACTCTTTAGTCCCCATGATAACGGGAATTCCCGTTATCCTCTTGATGAAGAATCCAGACTGAGAAGCCTCTGTCCGGCAAAGACCCAACTCAGAAATGGCAGAATCGGAACTCAAACCCCGGTCTGGCAACTCCAACACCCAGAGCTCCTACCAGTCCTGCTCGAAGCAATGGGCTTCTGCTTTCCAGAACTGCGTGTTTAAGTCTCAAATTCTCTCCAACTCACACCGTTTTCCTGTTGGCCTCTCTTCTTCTCTCCACCCTACGAACCCCCTGGAGCGGTGCTGAGCTTAGGGAACCCCCCGCTTCCCGCCCCAGACTGGCTGGGAAGTTTCTGGGGTTCGACTTTAACACTCCATTTTCTCTTTGTCAGCCCACGCTGCCACCATGGTGCAGAGACAAATGACGAGGGTCTGGGCCAGGCCACCTTTCCCCCGATCTCCCTCCCTTCCTCCTCACGCTGCCCTGTGTCCCCAGAAAAACCACTCCCGGACCCTACAACCATCCTACTTTTTCCTGCCTCCTTCCCCTGCACCCCTGCCAGAAC
>NW_006436888.1:361267-373475 GCF_000325575.1 Pteropus alecto | reverse complement strand
GCTCGGCTGTGTCCTCCCCCATCTCAGTCAGAGTTGACCTTCGCCTCTCTCGTAGGCACAGAATTCAGAGTTGCAGAGACCTGGATTTGAATCCAGCTCCGCCACTTGCTGACTATGTCTCTGGGCAAGTCACTCTCCCATCTGTCACATGGAGGCAAAGATCCCCACTGTGCTGGGATTTGTGAGGATTTATGCCATCCTCAAGCTCTTGATTCCACAAGCGTTCGATGTAGTAATGTTTGCAAAGCATCGACCGCGTAGTAGGTGCTCAGTAAAGGCTGCCTAGCCTGCTTCAGAATCCTGTCTACCTCTCTCATGCGTGCATTATAAGCACTCTGAAGGCAGAATCTTATTCTTGTTCACCTTTTTTTTTTTTTTTTTTAGCACTGGGCCTAGTGGACCAGCTGATTTGAATATTAAATAAAGAGCACGAGAGCCCAGTGCACCAGGGTTTGGGCCGGAAGTGTCCGTGCTCGCTGACAGCAGGGGTGAGGATCATAGGACATAAAGGATGCGAAGGAGTCGGCGAAGTATCAAAAACACTGTAACACAGAAACTATTGAAACTATCAACATTTACAAAATCAAAAAGTTACAGAATGTTTTCAGTGTCATCGTGACTGCTCTTTTCGGGTAGCGTTCCCAGGTGTGGGTGCGCACGGGACACAGCGGGAGGCACCCTGGTGTGGCCGAAGTGAACCAGTGGATTCTGTATCCGGTTAAACTCCTGCCGGGTGACGAGGATGGAGGGATGGACGCAGCCTGGGCAGGAGAGAAGGTCCCAGCTTTGAAGCCAGGAGGCCCTGGGCCTATTCCCAGCTCATCCTCTGACCCTGGTGTGACCTTGAGCAGTGGCTGCTCCTCTCCAGGCCTCAGTTTCCCCTTCTATAAAGTGAGGGGATTGGGCTAGATAAACCGTAATAGCCCTTCCAGCTGGGACCCCGTTAAAAGCCAGTCCCCCTCCTCCTCCCTTGTCATGCTCAGGCGTTCAGTCTCCCAGTGCCTTCCTTGGAGGGCCAGCTGGCCACACCTGGAGGCGGCTGCCCAGGGCGGGATCACCCACAGGTCCATTCCAGACCTCGCCCGTTTCCCCACCCACGTGCCTTCCTCTCCTCGCTATCTCTCCCCACGCCTGGCTCCAGCTCTGCCAGGGTTAATTGGCCCACAGCCCCCACTTCTGCAGGAAAAGCAGAGAAGGGGGCCCAGGAGCCTCCCTCCACATCCCCCCCACCACGCCCTGCACAGCTGTCTCCCCGCATCCCAGCCGCCCCAGGATTATCAGGCTCCCAGGGGCCCAGAAGGAAGTGGATCACATTCTTGAGGGCCTTATGTCAGGCTTGCTGCTTCCCACCCCTCTCTCCAGACCCCCAACACCCCACCCCCGCCGCCAGTTCTCCAGACCCTGTCCTGCACGTTCCCCAGCCAAGACGGCCTAATGGGCATGGAGCCAACCAAGCCTGAGCATAAATCCCAGCCAGGCAAGGTTCCTGCTTCCCTTCTCTGAGCCTCAATTTTCTTACCTGCAAAATGGGGATAATTCCTATTTCAAGGGGTACATTTAAAGAGGCACATCTGAATACAGGAAGTGCGGGACCCATAATAATAGCCTCCTTTATCACTGGGAAGCCCTGTCCGAGGGGCTATGCCCAAACTTATTTAATCCTCCCAGGAATCCTCTGAGGTTAGGTAAGTCCCATCATTATCACCTCCATCTTACAGAGAGAGAAACTGAGGCACAGAGAGGCCAAGTGGCTTGCCTAAGGTCACACAGCTAGTACATGGAATTCAGAGCCGGGAGTCAAACCCAGGCCTTTCTGGCTCTAAAGTCCACAGGTTTAATTGCACTAAAGTGTCTGCTGGATGAGGGTTAGTTCCCTTCGCCCCTATTCCCACAGCCCTCACCTGCTCCCTACCCTCGTGATCAATACAGTGTGAGGGGAGCCCTGGGCAAGGCGGAAGGCACGCCCTAGCTGTGTGGCATCAAGCAAGGCTCTGCCCTCTCTGGTCATGACTCCGTCTTGAGCACGAACATTAGACTGGGAGGTGCTGGCGTGGAGGGGATGGGCCAGTGTACTTTTCAGGGCTCTTAGGCATGCAGACAGCTCAGCTCCCAGAGACTTGGGTGGAGCGGGGAGGGAGGCTGCTGGCCTGAGAGGCCTTTTAAAAGTGCAGATGGGAAGAAGGGAAGGATGCTCCGCTGTCCTGGGGCAATTCTTCCAAAACTGCCTCAACTCTGCCACGACACATGCCAGCCCGACACTTCCGAGGGTGCCTTCTGCAAGGTCACCACCTGCTTCCTAAAGTGAGAGTCCGTAGGTACTCAGTGTGTCCATCTGTAAAATGGGAGCTGCAGACTGGAGACTGGGCTTCCTCCTGTGACGCCAGGCACCTCATGAGAACACAGGAACTGGCGCCCTTCACACTCTGGCCCCGGCTCCGGTCTCTCCAGCCATCTCTCCCCTCTCCCTCTGCAGTTCCTCTCCTCCCTGCCTCTCAGCCTCCCCCGGGCCTTTGAGCACCATCCTTGTGCTCACGTCTGTCCTGCCTCCTGGAATACCCAGCCCCAGAACCATGTCCCCTGTAAAATGGGGATCATTTTGCAGCAACCTTCCCCGATCCTCCAGCCCTTGTACCTCCTCTGATGCAAAACAGCCACTTGACACCCAGTCACCTGCCGCCTTGCTTTACACTATGTGTGTGTTGTGTGTGTGTGCGTGGTTGCTATTTGTTGATGATTCCTGAAAGTCAAGGGTTATATTTATTTTTTCCCCCAAAATCTGCTGGCACAAATACATGCTGGTTGTTTAACTGACGGATGGAATTAATAAATTCAATTTATTAATTATAAGGCCCTCTGTTGCCATCGCCACCATCAGCATCACCATCATCAGCATCGCCGCCACCACCTCTCCACCATCAACTACACCTGCAGCGGGGAAGATGCCAACGTCATCATCTTCATCACCTTCGTCACAAATGCTACCGCCATCGCCCTCGGCAATGGCAACAGCCCTGAGGCTGTCACTGTAAAGCTAGTGGCATAACGACTTCTTTCCACACATTTTTACTCGAAACCTCATGTGGGCCAAGCACTGTGCCGAGAGCGTTCCACGTACCCTCCTGCTTGTCACAACAACCCTAGTCCCAGCTCCGTCCCTGGGAAGTAGGTACTCTCGTCGTACCCATTTTACAGGTGAGGAAGCTAAGACACCGAAGAATTTCCTAACGCTCTAAAGTTATAGAGACGGGAGAGGAATGCTGTCTCCAAAGTCGGACTCCAGAGTCCACTTTCTTAGACATACTTTACATATATATCATCACCCCAAACCGCAGCAGAATTGCCATCGCCTCACTACCCAGTAAATAACCGACATCAGCACCATTATGATTGTTTCTGCCATCACCACCACTGTGACCAAGACCTACTACCATTAACCTCAGCATCATCCCCTCCGCATTGCCACCAGCTGCATCGTCATTTTTAGATTCAGCTCAACCGGCATTAGCCAAAGACAGAGGAGTAAGCCTGCGCCCTGAGCTCCCCGCGTCCATCTTCGGGACCACTCGCTGCTCCCCTAGTCTTGCCACCCCATTGTGCAAAGCATGCCCGGGAGAGGACCAGTCATTTTCCTCATGATCGTGGGGAGGGGAATTCTCATGGTCAAAAGGGTTAGGCTTTTATTTGAATGACTGCATTCAATAAGCGTTTATTCGATCACTCATTCAATTCAATCAGCACTTAACTGGTCACCACTGTGCGAGCCAATGGGATGTAGAAGTAAACAAAACAAAACAAAACAAACAAAACAAGTGGAATGGACAGATGTCGAATGATCATTACAGGAGGGACAGAGGACCAAAGAAACGGCCCAGTTGTGAAAAGGGGTGGAACGGAATAACCTAACCTAGTCTGGGAAATCCAAGAGGACTTCCCAGAGGAAGTAACAGTTAAGCCGAGACCTAAGTGTCGAGTAGGAGTGAGCTACGCAGAAAGGAGGCGAGTTCTGGTGGAGGACACAGCACGTGCAAAGGCTCAGAGGTGGGAAGGGAAGGGCCTCTAATGTGCTCACGCAAGGGGACCAGAAACCGAGACAGCCGTACCGGCTTCCTGGGGGGTAGGAGGATGGTGATAGGGAGCAGGGGGTGGCTCTTTCTCGGATTTGAAAAGAGAGTTCCCAGCCCCAGAAGAGAGGGCATGGGCAACACAGCGTGAGGCCCAGAGGAAGCAGCCTGAGTGCTGATGGGGGCTGATGAAATGTTATGGACGGTGCTTAGCGATTATGCAGGGAGAATCGATTGCCCGGGCTGGTGCCTGCTTGGCACAGAGACACAAACACTGAAATGTCAGGCCTGTGATCTAAAAGCGTCACCCAGCAGCCGAGGAGTGAGCGCAGCCCCATGGGTGCAGGCAAAGATGGAGAAATAAAAAGAAACCCTGACACCCCCAGATAGGAACAGGGCAGCACCCCAGCAGGTGCTGGTATGGAGGGGCTGAGGGCTGTGCTTCTCTGGGCTCTTGTACAAGCAGACAGCTCAGCTCCCAGAGGCGTGGGGAGGCCGGGCCATAGCATTTTGAACCTGCAAAACAGGAGAAGGGAAGGGGCTCCTGGGAGACAGCCCAATGCCACTCCCTGGGGCACAGTGGCCAGTGAAGGAGGGACTGGAGGAAGGGCAGGTGCAGGGCGAACCCAGGGGAGGCAGAGGAGGGCCAGCAGGTTTCTGTGCTAACCCTGACACCCTCCTGGCCATGCCCCTGCCTGGCGAGCCACCCCTCTGCAGAGCTGGCCTGGGGCTCATCTTCCATAAAAGGCCAGACCAGCTGGAGTGGTACCCCAAAACCACGCTCTCTGAGCACCTACTCTGTGTCACAAACTTTCCAACATCTTATTTGAATTTCTGGCTTGACCTTCAAAGCGAGTGTGACCCTGCAGGAGGAGAAACCGCAGTTCAGGGAGCTGAGCGACCCACACAGGCCTTCGGGGAACTGGGTCATCAGCGCCGTGGAGTTCTGACGGCCACAGGCCCGGCACTGTGGAGCCCTCTGCACGCTCCATCGCATTTCATCCTCTCCGCTGCCGATGCTCGAAGAAGCATCGCCATCCTCATTCTACGGACAGGGAAACTGAGGCTGTCAGAGAAGAAACTTGGCCAAGGTCATCCTGCTGATAAGGGATTTGAACTCTGCACCTGGGGACGCCACTCCCAAGATCCATAAGTGGTGAGAAAAACACTCCAAGCACAAAAAATTTCCTGTCCGGGGAAAGGGCCAGAAGGCACGGGACACTCGAGACCAAGGGGAAGGAAGAGACCAGGAGAGGGGCTTGCTCCAGGGCCCCAAGATCAGACCACAGCTTCCCGGGCCCCCTGTGTTCTGACCCACCCCAGTTCTTACTGAGTCACAGCCGCATGCAAGAGCCCCGGTCTGCGGAAGCATCAGCCGCATGGAACATCGTCTGCACCGCACCCAGGCCACCCTTACAGAGCAAATTAGATCAGGTCCCCTCCGGCTCAAACCTTCCTGCTGCTTCCTCGTGGCCCTGAGAATAAAATCTAAGATCCTCGCCATGGTCCATGAGGCCCCGCTCCGTCCAACCCCCGCCACCTCTCCCTGTGCACCCTCCTCAAGCAAGCGCTCCCTCCGTACAGAAGACCTCTTGCCAGCCCCAACTCGTCCCCCAGGCCTCAGCCCCCTGGAGACACCCTCCCTGCCCCGCTGTGCGGAGCAGCCCCAGCCGCTGTCTGTCGCCTCGTCCCATCCCGTCTCCCTTCTTAGCATCAACCTGACTGAACGTGTCTCGCTTGTGCTTTTCTTTTCCTGTTCGTGTCTCTAAAATTTAGGTTGCACGAGTGCAGGGACTTTGTCTCGTTCCCTGCTGTGTCCTCGGCACCTGGAATCGTGCTTGGCACAAAGTATGTGCTCGGTAAACACCTGGTTTCTTGCAGCAGGTCAGGGTTCAGCACGTAGGGAAACCGAGGCTCCCAAAGGCCGATCCCACGCTGGGGGCAGAGCCTGGTGCTCAGGATTCTGCCACTGCCCCAAGCTGCCTCCTTCCAACACCAGGAGTCATGGGCTCCTTCCCCTCGTCCGCCCTCCCCACACCTCCGCCCCTGCCTCCCGCTGCCACCCAGCCTCAGAGCCTGACACTCACCAGCACCGCAGCCCACCGCCCAGGCCTGCTTGAGGGGGAGGCGATTTCGTGACAAGACTCAGGGCTGAACTTTTGTTCAAGACCCAGCTCCATCACTTCCTCGCTGTCTCCCGGACCCTCGGTTTCCTCGAATGTAAAAGGGGGGTGTTAGAAGGATGCTAGGTGAAAAGGCGTTATCCACAGGGCCTGGCACATGCCTGGCACAGAGTGTACATTCACGAAATTCATAATCAGAGTAGCAGCACCGCCCTCTCTCAGCTCTGCAGGGCCCCACGTCCCTCCCTGATCTGGGCTGAGGGCTCGGGCACAAGGTCAGCTTGCCTTGGTCCCACTCTCCTAGCAGAGAGGTTAATTCATCTTTCCAGGCTGTCTGTCCACATCCCCCTATTCCTCAAGCCATTTATTATTCTTTCTGCTTCTCGTTCATCAGCCTAGCCTGGGGGTTGTCAGGAGTTTGTGATTCCCACGCAAGCACACACACATGCACGTGCACAAAGTTACATGTATGGACAGCTCTAAATACACGTCTCCACACACGCACACACACAGAAGAATAGTCGTGTCCAGAGGGACATGGCGCTGGAGTGTTTCCACACGTAACACCCACTTACACAGGTACACGCATACAGACACACTCAAGTACTCACACCCACATGCTACCCCCTCACGTGTGCACATGCACACGCACGGACCACAGAGCTTGTGTACCTACGTTTACCCGCAGGAACCCACGCAAACACGTCCCTCCCCTCCCTCACATACCCTGTGTGCACAGCCAGTGTACACCTGTGTGTCCCACGCGCACGTGTCTGTGCGTGTCTGCACGACCATGCTCCCCACTTGAATGTCTCCCATCCGGGGGCCTTTTTCCAGGGCCGGTGATGAGCCATGAAGGGTGTGCCCAAGAGTCCGGCCTCGGGCTCCAAGGAAAAGGGACCCCGAACCCCGCAGAGTGCTGCCAGGCCCTGGAGCTAGGATTCTGGGAGCCTCCAGCGGCAGCTGCTCCGCGCCCTACTCCTGCTCCTGCTCCTGCTCCTGCTCCTGCCCAGGAATGGGGTCAACAGCACCATCTGCTGTCAGCTTCTGGAACTGCCCTTCAGAGAACACACTTCTGGCCCTCCACTGGATTTCTGGAAGGACCTGGGGCATGGTCACGATCCTGAGAACAAGTTGGAGCCACATGGTCACCCAAGTACCATGGCTTAGTATGAGGCTCATGGTCAAAACCATGCAGGAAGGTTTGCACCCAAGTCGGGGACCACGCTTCTTACATGCATGGGGAAACTGAGGCCCCGAGTCAGTGAGTGAGGAGATCCACTGCTTGCCGCAGGAAGAGAGACCGGAGGATTTCGTAAATGGAGCGTTTTTCTCAGATTCCGCGTTTTGTTTCACACCGGTGTTAGCTGGATAGGAGACACAGTCGGCTGCGTGGTGGTTCCAGGAGGCCGGCAGCCTGGAACAAAGCAGTGGGAGACATGCTGGGCCCTGGCCTGGACGGGAAGGCCCACTGTTTGTACAGACCCTGTCCTCACCCACGTGGATGCGCACATACCCGACACCCTGGGAGAGGGCTGCAGAGGTGGGGAGGCCAGGACAGAAGCCACGAAGGGACGGGGGCTGTGAACAAGGCAGGCCTTGGGTTCAGAATTCCCCTTTCCAGAGGCGGGGGCTCTCTTCACTCTCCTGCGAAAGGGTCTGGCAGGCCTCCCTCTTAGACCAGAGGGCTACGAGGAGGCACAGGAGGCCTGGTGATTTCGACCAGGTTCCTAAGCCCAGCCCTTGGCCAACCCCGACCCCTGCCTCCCTCTCCTTACGTCTTAGATGAGATAGACTCCTCGGGGCGGGGGGATCCGTCATAGTAGTGGCTGCTGTTCATTAACTGTTTATTAAGGAGCTTGGACATAACCCCTGTAGGTTGGATAGCTCTTTGCTCATTTAGAGGGGAGAAAAATGAGGCTCAGGAAGATACACTATCTTGTCCAACTTCATGCCGCCCCAAGTGGCTGCACAAGAACTCACTTTTGGGACACTGACCCCAAGCCCTCTCCACTCCACCCACTGCCAGATACAGTCTGCGCAAAGGCCCTGAGGTGGGACCGTGAGTGGTTAATGTGTTCAAGAAACAGCAAGGAGGCCAGCGTGGCTGGACAGGAGCGAGCAGAGGGCAGAAGAGGTGAGGTCAGGGAGGTAACGGGGAAATCAGATATATTCCCCGTGGGCCACTGTCAGGACACTGGCTGTCACTCTGATGGGATGGGGAGATATTTTGAGCAGGAAAGTGGCAAGATCTGATTTAAGTTTTAAAGGCACTTTGGACACTGCGTGGTTAATAGACTGTAGAGGGGCACGGGCAGAAGCTGGGAGACTGGTGAGGGGCTGCCCAGAAATCCAGGGGTGAGATGAGGGTGGGTCAGGCTAAGGCTACAAGAGGTGCTATGCGCTTGGATCTGTGATCTGTTCTGAAGGTAGACACACACACACACACATACGCATGTGCAGATGCACACATGCACACACACATATACATACGTGAAGTTGTGAGTGAACCCACCAGCTACATCATTCACTCTCATGTTGTCCCCAGGTGATTGACCTACACGCAGAGCAGAAGGCCGAATGGGCCAGCTAATGGCAAGCCCAGGCTGGGTAAAGGAGCCTCATGTGGACTTCCTGCATCACCGTTGCCCCAGAAGCAGTCCTTGTGCCTCTGCGATAAACAGCTTAAACCCTCAGGTCTCGTCCAACCCTCTCATTATGCAAGTGGGGAAACTGAGGCACAGAGAGGGGAAGAGACTTGTCACAGTCACTCAGGGAGTCAGAACCAGGGCAGTCTCCTGGCTCCCTGTCCACTGTGCTCTCTCTCTCTCTTTTGTGCCACAAGCCCAGGACTGTGGTGACAGAAAGTCGAGGGCTTGGTCAGGCCCATCCATTTTTTCTAGAGAAGAGGGTTGATGGCGTGGGGCTGGGAAGGGACACAGCTTTGTCTGCCAGACTCTTCCTTCCCACTTCGCTCCATTCCGTGGTCTTCTCCATCTCAGCCAGGAAGTGGATGGATTCCCTAATAACCCAGATCTGACAAAAAGTGAGGTCTACATCCTGCTGGTTTAAGAAAGGAAAAGGGTGACCTTAGCCCTTGACCCCAAATCAGAGATTTAATGAAAACATCCAGCCAGAAAGGAAAAGACCAGCATTAACATCCTTATCACCATCACCACCAAAACCATCACCATCACAACCATCACCAACATCCACACCATCACCATCACCACCGACAGCACCACTGCCAACATACACACTGCCACCACTGCCATTAATGCCATCACCATCTCCACCCCAGCATAAACACCATCGCGGTGATCATCATCTCCAGCATCATCAGCATCTCCACCAGCAGCAGCATCACCATCGTCTTCATCATTATCACCATCATCCTCCTCCTCCTCCTCCTCATAATCATTACCATCATTACCATCCACACCTCGCCACCCTCTCCACCATCACTGCTGAGCTAAATCTAGGTTGAGTTGTGCCAGAGAGTAAAGAGTAGCTGACACTGAACCCAGAAACCTAGAGTGAGAGTGGCTGGGTCTCAGCCCCCAGGAGGAACTGGGGAGTCTGAGGGTCAAGGAAGAAGGCTGACGATCACCCGGAAGAAATGGCAGAAAGAGGAAGAGAGCGTCCCCACTCTCACAGCGAAGGCCAAGAGCAAGTGGCTTCTCAGAGTTGGAGTCCAGCGGGCAGGCAAGTCCGCCCCACGTGAACGAATACCAACATCATATGATCATGGCTCTCCTAGTTATCAGGGCCAGCACCACCATCACCACGACAACCAGCCTCGTGACACCTTCACCACAGCTATAGACACTCTCACATCCCCACAATTACCCCACGATGACCCCCTTGCCCCTGAAGCCAGCTGCCACTGTCCATCGGTGGGCCTTCTCTCCTTCATCCTTTAAAAACAGAGCTCCCAGGTGGATGGACGCTGCTGCAGGTTGGGTTCCTGAGAGGCAGACTCAGGAACAGAGATCAGTGGGCAGGTTTATTGGCGAGTGCCCTTAGGGTTAACACCTACTGTGGAAATGGAGGGAAAGAAATGGAAAAAGACAGAGGGAGAAGCTGGGCTGCAACATCATCTCAGCAAAGGCTTCAGCCAACCCCTCAAGGACCTCTGAAGATTGGACAGCCCTTCACAGTTGTCCTGTGTTGGGCCTAAGGGACAGGCCTTGATATTCCAGCATCCAGTCGTTGCATGCAAGCTGCTCCCTGGAAGGGTGTGTAACCTGGGGCCAGGCAGCTCTCTCCAAACAAAAGCCATTTCTAGGGAGGACTGGGGACAATCGGCCAGCAGCCCTCCCAGCAGCTGGGGGAAGTCCTTCAGCCCTGAAGGGGGCTCTACAACAGACACTCACTAAACGCTACTTTTCCACCTTCCCTTATAGCTAGGTGTGGCCTAAATTCTAGTCAATGACATGTGAGAGGAGATTGTCTGCCACTTCCAGGTTGTGCCTGAAAAGGAACGGACATGTACTTCCTTTCCCATACTCCTTCCCACTGGCTGGGATGCAGATGTGATGGTGGGAGCTGGAGCAGCCATCTTGGATCAGAGTTGGATGCAATATGCAGAGTTGCCCATCAGTTCTCAACTGCACACCTCTAGATTGTTACTTCTGCTGTGCTTAAGCATTTTGTTGTAGCCCACTCTCCTTTACCTTAATTGAACAGCCACCACCTGCATCACTATCCTGTCAACAGTATGACCACTGTGTCTACCATCACCAACATCAAGTTCAACTCAAAGTTCAATCCTGGCTCTTGCTGCTTACTTGCTCTAAGACTTTGGACGACTCACAATACCTTTCTGGATCTCAATTTCCTCTTCAGAAAAAAAAAAAATATATATATATACACATATACATATACACACGTACATATATATATATACATATACATATATATACATAAAATACATTATAAGGTTGTCATAAGGATTAAACAAAATGGTGTACGTATGACAGGAATGAAATGTATTAACACACAAGCTTCGCCCTCGTTACAACTCCCCACCCTGTTGTCTGAAGCCACAGCTGTGTCCTCAAAGGCAGCTGTCGTCATTAGAACTGCTGTTATGTTACATGTTATCTCAGCATCGTTACAAAGGCCACTGTGATGTCATCCTCGTCTTAATGACTAAAAGTGTCACTTCCATCTCTATTTTAGAGCCAGACAGACCTAGATCCCAATCCCCATTCTAACCATTACCAAATGAATGTCCCGGGACTCCCCTGAGCCTCAGTTCTCTCTGTAAAATGGGGATCCCAGCAACCCCCAAGTGTGTGGCTATGAGGATTAAATAGAAGGATGTGTGTAAAAGGCTAAACGCAGCCACCGGCTCATAGGAAACACTCAGAAATGGCACCCATTGGCATCGTCGTGGTTGCTATTTATCTTCGTAAAACCCCTTCAGGTTACTGAGATGGGACAGCCATGAACAAGACCGGATACCGACTTTTGCCTTTTGTGAATTATTCCGTGAGGTCTTTTCCCGACAGCAGGAAAGGATGGGACAGATGGGTGATAGCCCTGAACCTTTGGAAAGCCAGAGGTCGGAGGGACGAGAATACCGAAAGTGGCGGGAGGAACATGGATGACGAGGTTTGAAAACTCGCCGTTTTGCCACGATCCAAACCCAACTGATGACAAAACATCTGGACAATGAAGCCCAGCAACCCCATCGTCCCTACATTAATCGTAGTCGTGAACATGGCCTATCACCTTGTTGTCCCCACATTTGCTGTCCCTCCCTGTGAGAGGATTTATTTTCCTGCTCCGTCGACGTCAGGCTGGGTCATGTGACTTGCTTTGGCCAATGAAACGTGAGCACAGGGACCTGTGCCACCCCAAGTAGAAGCTTTAAAAGTCATTGTGTGCTTTTGTCATCCCTCTTTTCCCTCTGCTCTGAGAGGACGAAGTTGCAAATAAGGCCCTTTCCTTCAGCCTGGATATTTCCCAGAACGACATGAGGAGAAGAGCTGCGGTCAGCCCACAACTGCCTGGTAA